>NC_134831.1:128129379-128494160 GCF_004210375.1 Tachypleus tridentatus | reverse complement strand
CTAGTCAGTCAGTTTGTTGTTTTGTTTTTTTGTAAATATTTCTATATTTCAATTTTAAAATTCTGTAACTGTAAACAGGTAGCCTAACATTTGTAAGTTTGTTTCATGTTAAATTGCATAATTTAATTTATGGCTAAACAGAGCTGTACTATATATTTTTTAGAAAAAGGAATTTCTGAGTGTGTTATTTCCATTTAGATTTTGATTTATAACAAAATACTTTTAACCTAGTCAATTAAGTTTTTATTTAAATAATTTTCAGTAAAATCTTGTAGCATGCCAAATAACTATCAAAGTACAATAAATTACATATTTATTGATACAAGTTTTATACATATTGTCAGTCAATAATTAAGTAGTGTCTGGTCAAGACTTTGTTACTACATGACAGTCTCTAAACTCAAACACGAGATTATCATAATATACATCTTGTAGCATAAAATTTAAGAACAAGAAAGAACCTGTTAGATTATGTATGTCATCCCTTGTACTAAATCAATTAAAAATCAAAACCAGATTCTCACAATCAGCTTTTATCATACATAAAATATTTATTGAACTTTTTTTTTTAAATCTCATAAATTTATTGCATATGCCATATATGAAGACAAGCAATCCCAAATACCAACCTTCTCCTTAACTAAAGATGTCTCCTATTCTGTGAAAATTTGTAAGGCAACAAATAAAACATCCAATAAACTACTAAAACATAATGTAAAAAATTGTCCAAGGTTGTTCAAGTTGTCATCTAATATGGTTTGCAGAATATGTGTTATTCCATATGAACAGGTACTGGACATATTACTTTCTCTTCATTTCAAATGTTCTTTGTGCAATAAGTAAAGTATTTCTGTTGCTCTAGGATTGAAAGCTGACTTAATGGAAAGACTTCATCAGGCGCTGATTGAAGAGGAGGAGGTAAAAGATTTCAAATACAGTTTATAGTTTTTGTTAAGTTTTTATTTTTTTGCAAACCATTTCAGTAATAACAAAATTATAAATGGTTTACAGATGTATGAGTATAGTGATGACAAATAGCTGAACTACTTTTTATTGTAATTTTGTTTTGCTATTCTTAAATGCTCACAGAAAAACTGATTAACAAATTCCACCTGCCATATAAATAAATAATAAACATAATTTTTATTATTCCAGCTTAGAAGAACTTGTTACCAGTTCATATTCGACTGAAGTGAGCTTTCTAGTATTTTTATTTTTCAAATTTTTTTGTTGTTGATAACTGTGACTATAAAACGTAAGTGTATGTACAATAGTCTTGTGTTAAATGACTTATACTTTGTTCTATCTTTTGTTTGCAAATTCCAGTTTTCTGTGAATGACATTCTGTTGAAAATTAATGACCACTTATCAGTGCTTGCTATTACACTGTAGGTTTCGTTAACGGCATTTGTAAAACCTTTAAATTTTCAGCCTGTAAATGAAATGGAAGTTTATAAAATAGCAGCAGACTAGTCCTTGGCAGATGTAAAAAGGAATAGTTATATAAAATAGTATAATGTTTAGAAAATTTGTAGTCATGTATGTGTTATAGGTTACATCTAACTGTAGAATCATGTACATTTTAGAAATCTTGCAAGTTTATGAATAATTATAATTAAATCAGTAAACAACTTATAGCTCATTGTGTTACCAAACTGAAATAAACGCAATACGTTTTACACAGTAGAAATGGTCTCTCCTTCTCACGGTAAGCTTTTACTAATTTTCAGTGTTATTCATATTATATAGTCTAAATTTTGAGGTGTATTACTCAAAATGTCTATTGTAGGTAATTATGTATTATTTTTTACTCTAAGTGATCACTTATAGGCATCCAGTTCATTATAAAATGCTACAATAAAAAATTGATTGGCGTAAGATGTGGACATTTTGTTGATTTTAATTTCTCTTGCAGGTTTAATACTTTGAGAGTGATAGATATTTAAAATTGATTGATAAAGCAATAAAACAATAAATTTTGTAGTGAAGATAAACATGTCTAAAGCAACAAACTATTTTTTTGATATAGGTTGAAATTCGTAAGGGATCAAACAGCAATGCAGAAGGTGGAGATTTCAAAGATGATGATGGAAATAATGATGAAAAAAAAGAAAGGGTATTGTGATTTATTTACTTTATAAATATTTAGTGTACAACATTTTAGAGACTTTCTAGTTTTCCCAATTAAATGTATGGTTGATTTTGTAATTTTTGTACAATACATTGTTACAGATATTGTTTGAACAACAAAAAGAAGCTTTAGGCTTAGAACAAATAAGATTATTGGAAGAAGAGAAAGTTCGTAAAGAGCATGAGCTCATTCAGAAAGCTCAACAGCAACAGGAATTGCTGACTGTTGAGAAGCAGAAGGAGCTGTTAGCTGAACAGCAACAGCGAATACTGGTTGAGCAACAGCAACGACTTCTTGCTGAACAAGAACAGCAGCAGAAGATTATGGGTGAACATCAACAGAAGGTTTGTGTGAACTGCTCATAAAATAATAATAATTCCACAGTTTTACTGAATAGGCTATAATTATCTCTAACAGGCAGAAACAAACTAATTATTTTGTGATCCAGTTGTGATTCAGGAATACATTAGGTTTCTGCTTGTTGTTTAAGGAATCTGTTATTTCCAAGATCATCAGTACTAAACCAAAAACCAACTACCGTGTTTCTCCGAAAATAAGACAGGGCTTATATTAATTTTCACTCCAAAATATGACACTAGGGCTTATTTTCGGGGGATGTCTTATTTTGATATATTAAAAAAATGAAGTTACAAAGTAAAAATTATAAGACCTCTAAATAAATATAAATTACAAAAAACATTTCTTTACAGAAAGCAGTAAGATTCTTGCCCTGTGATTCCTCCACTATGCTTCTTTTATACTCAATCGAATAACTTTTTCTTACATTCATCTTGTTCTGGAGTGAAAATGACTAAAAAAATTATATTCTATTTAATGTTGCAAACTATTAAACTAACCATTTAAAATAAACTATTATTAAACTATTAAACTAACTGATTAATACTTAAACAAACTAATTAACTAACTATTAAACTAATTAATAAATTAATTTTTTTTATTTCTTTCCTCTTCCTGCCACTCTTAACTAGGGCTTATTTTAAGGGTAGGGCTTATATTAAAACTATCCCCAAAAATCTCACTAGGTCTTATTTTATGGGTAGGTCTTATTATCGGAGAAACACAGTATGCTGTTTGTGTGGCCTTAACATAGTAGTAAATTGGGAAGTTCATATATATTTATTCATCTCTTAATGATTGCAATATCTGTTAATGTATTTATGGAAAAAAATGCTTTAATGTAGTAAAGATGTTTTTTAATTAAGCATCTGTTTGTGGGTTTGGCCATCTTAACTGATTTCTTGTCCATGAAGTTGTATGTACTAATGTTCATTATAATTTTGTGTTTGTTCTATGCACCTTTATCATATTTGGAAAGCTTTCATAAAACATTACAAGTCTGATTTATGTAAGAAATATGATTTTTTTAAAAATAAAGTGATGTTACTAGTGGTTTGTTTGTAATTTTAAAGAAGCTGTTACTAAGTCATTCTGAATGAAAATAATTTTCATTTTAAGAATGAAATTACTTCTGTTCATCTTAGTTTTATATTTCATTTGCATAACCTCTGAAATACTTAAGTGAATATTAAAAGTCTTGTCACATGGATATTTCCTTTTAATTTTATGTTGTACTGCTATATACTTTTTATTCATTGGAAAAAGTAATCCTTGGACAAAAAGCAATACGTCACTGCAGGAGCCATTTAGTTATCTTCCACAGAGTTAACATTAAAACCATGTTGTTGGTGAGTGTAATGGTTTAGAGAGAGCCAAGAGATCGTGAAATTTCACGTTTTATTTCACTGAATTTTTTTTTTCAATAAGTTGAGAAGCTTCTGATTTTTCATTTTATTTAATTTTTATATAAATTATATGACATTAAATAAACTGTGACAACAAAAATATTTGTAGTACTTGTGTCGATTGAGTAAAGATTTTAAAAATTCTTCCATAACTGTTGTTGATTCTCACATACTTGGATGTCTGAAAGACTCATGTAGTTATCAAATATTCATTTTAGAACCCAAAGAAATTAACAATCATTAGAATAGAATGTCCTCAAATCACTGTAATTTATCTGGCTTTCTAAGTCAGTTATAAATGGTTAAAAAAAATTCCTGTTGTGTTCGAATAACTAAAAATATGATTACCATATACCAATTAATTCTGCTGTCTGATGGTTTATGGTGTACTAACTAAACAACGACCTGCATGGTTCATGTAAAGGAAAATCTGCTCTTTATGTTAGTTATAACTGTGTTTGTTCATCATGTAAAGTTTACATTTCTAATTTGTTGGAAAGTACAGCAGTTTAGTTTTGATATAAAATTCATAAGTAGAGAAATGTGTGCTCAGACATGTCACAGGTCTAAAAAATGAAGCTTGAGAATTTTATGAATATTTCTTTCAGAAATTAAAACTGACTTTAATATACATACACTAAGATAGCTACCTTTTACAGAGGTTTTGCAGCCAATCAGAGGGTCTTTTGTCTCTGAAACAGTCTCTGATTGGTATTTCCAGTTAACTAATACACTTGTAACCATGTATAATTGGTAGTTTTGACTTCAGTTACAGAGGATTTTTTTAAGAATGTGTATTCATCAATATCACATATGTACAAAATTGTTTCATGAAAGTATATTTTTTTTCATACAATAAAAGTATTTGGTGATTATGCGGATGTACAGGTTAAAACTGTGTATGTGGTTTTATAGGGATACAAATCAGATGTGTTGGATAGAAGTTGTTTATTCTTTCATATTATACTGAATGAATGATTTTTAAAGTTTGTTTTTGTTGATATTGTTTATTTTGCTTGAGGTTTTGAATGTCGGTTGTCATCACGAAAATTTGTGTTTAGAATATTATTACAGTTATCTTTTCTGATGGGTAAATCTACAAACTTAGTGCATGTAGGGTAGAATTTCAAATTTGTTTTTTTTGTGTGTGTGCAAACAAATTGTCCAACCATCCATCATGAAAGTTATTTTAAGTAAAACCATTTTGTTTTTGTATTTAATGAGAATAAATGTTTGGATTATGTTTTGTGCCTTATTATGGTATTTGAAATTTACTGACCAAGTAGAGAAGGTCTTGACGGTGTTGGGGAAACTAATTGTGTTGTATGAAGAAATTGGTCTAAGCTTGTGACCTAATTAAATTGTGAGCAATTTCTCCATAAACCATCTTTAATAGCATAAAAATATTTGAGGTTTATATATCTTTTGTTATTGACATACAAAATGAGAAACTGTTGCCCAAATGATTGTGAACTGTTATTATTTTGAAGTCAGTTTCCATGTGGGCTAAGTTTTAGAGTAAGTGTGTGAGAGTGCATAAATTTTTAAATTATAAATGAGAGATGAAAACAAAGTTTTGCAGGCTTAGCTTTATGGATCAGTTTAGTGTATTAAACCTGTTTTGTGAAACGAAATGGCAAATTTCGAAGGAATAATAATAATTTAAGTATAAGTAATTAAGTCATGAGCTTTATTTGATTTTAGTTACTGACTGTGCTTGATTCTGAACTTTCTTGTTGTTCTGAAAATTAGTTATTTTTCTTAAAATATATTTAGAACCAACAACATCCCTTGCATAAACCTGAGAACTAGTGTAATTGTATTGATTTAGAAGCTTACATATCAGATTTTTCATTTTGGAATCTTTGAATTTTACAGTTTTTTGTGTATATTTGGAGAGGGGGGATGTTTTAAGTAAATTATAAAAGTGTTTATGGTTTATTTTTAACTTTTTTATTGGGCTGTGTGTGATCTAGTGGTGAGCATGCTACTGTGGATCCAAGGGTCCGTTTGTTATGTCCTGTTGCTGGAGAAAAACAAAAATCAGGATCCATAATTTGTAGCCAAAGTTGCATGATAAAGTAGTTTACCAAATCCCATTTGTTGAGTACCCTGGGTGCTGTCAGGTAGTACAGATAATTCTGGTGTAGCTTTGCAGAAATATCCAAATTGACTGTTTTTTTTATGTTTTAATTAACACCCCTGTTTTCTTTAGAACAGTGAATTTTGTATTTAAACTTCAATTTAAAATAAACTGTAATTTTTTAATCATCCAAATATCTCTAGGCCCATAATAGTGTAGATTTAACAAAAACTAAAAAAGGAAATAGTGAAAGAGAGTGATATGGAAATATGCTTTATCAATCTCGCTTTGGCTTTTCAGTTGCTGTTACTTTAACAAGTTCTCTGTTTAATTTTATTTACTGTACATCTAAAACTATCCAAAGTTATTTTCATGTTTCTCAGTCTAAGTCCCAGTTTATTTATTTATATTTTTAGATGTTGGAAGAACAACAAAGGTTGATGGAGGAGAAGAAGAAGGAAGAAGAATTGTTTCTCCTGCAGCAACAGGCACTCTTGGAAAAACGTCGGGGAAGAAGACAGCAAGCAACAGCAGCAGGTAACTGATTCTGAAATTTTTTTATAGTTTGGTATGTGTGACGTAAAATATAATGATATAGTTTTCTATTTTTTTGTGGTGTCTAGGTTTGTCCTTTACAGATATGAAAACCTGCTTTTTAATAAGAACATTTTTAGCTCTTTTCTCTGTTGTTATTTTGGATTTTTATATTGATTCACAAAGCAGCAGGTTTTTTTTTTTAAGTTGTAGTCATTTATGGTACAATAAACATGAATAATATTGATATGTAAGCAGCTGTAAATAGGATATTCTTGTAACTGTAAGACACAAAACATGTACGTTAGACAATGAAAGAAGAAATTCAAGACATTGTAAGTGACAGTGAATGTAGTCACAGATTATATGCTAGTTTGTAGTTTTCCAAAGGTGTAATCATATAAAAACAATCTGAAGATTGGACAATGAGACATGATATTTGTTAATGATTTTCTCCCATTCTGAAATTTAACCATTTATTAACCTGTTGACTGCCAAGTATTTCAGCTGCAACAATACAACTCTGATGCTTCTTCATTTTGTAACTTTTTTCGTGATACCATTTTGGATTGAAAGTGAAACAATTTGTAAGTAGGTCAAATGCATATATGGTGCTGACATCTAGCCTTAAAGTGAGGTATTATTGAGAACGAATTAACTCGTCCGTGGCACTGTGTTACTGATCGGTTTGGATGAGTTATTTCATCTACGGCACTGAACAGGTTAATCATTGTAAGATAACATCTTAATGTATTAAATTCAGTAGAGAAGTCAATTTATATAAAGTATTTCACATTTTAGGTTTTGTATACTTCCAACACAAGAAGAACATTCTTTAAATAATACTGAAAATAAAATAAAAGTTAGATGACTTAGTGAAATGAATTATCATTCTTGATTACTTCATGTTCTTTGAGGTAATGTGATATTGAAAGGTTTTCAGGCATATATATTTATTTAATTTTAAGTTTAATATGATGTATTTTATTTTGTAACTTTTGTTCAGTTATTCAACTATTGTTTCATATGTTTCACAACTGGTGTTTGAGGAGGATAAAAATAAATATTTTCCAAAAGAAATTATGAATTACTGTATTAATATTAGGTTGTCCAGAAATAAATGTTGGAATTCTCATGATGACATTTAGAAGCTGAATATTAAGTAACTTATCATTGATTGGTTGGTTTAATCCAACATTTGTCCCTTACAAGGTGTCTTAATTGTCTGCTGTTTCAACTCTACTCAGAGTAAGTTTTGCAATTCCCAAACAACTGAAACTACATAGAATATCAACCAGGAATTCAGCCATGGATGTGTTACTAAACAGTTCAGTATTTGTTTCGAAGGTTTTGACATGGAGATGAAAGTCTTGGAGACAATGAAGGTCATGGAAGAAAGCCATCTTTAGATGAAAACACATTAAGGGAAGCAGTTGAGACAGATTATCGCACAACAGTATGTGAGCTTGCAGAAAAGCTAGGCACAAGCAAATCAAGCATTGCTAGCCATCTGAGTGTGATCGGATAGACGAAAAACTTGGTTCCACCTTAGCTGACTGCAGATCAAGAATATTGATGTTATGAGACCTGTTAAGGATGATGCTCCAAACATTGTACAAATTGGGAAGCAAGGTTCTGCTTTATTCACCTTATTCCACAGACTTTCCCTTACAGATTTCCAAGCACTTTGACAACTTTTTGAACAATAAAAGCTTTAAAAACAGGGCAGATGCAGAAGAAGCTCTCAGGGAGTTCATTGACCAAAGAAACTCTGATTTATATGGCAGGGGCATAAACAACATTGTTACAGATTGGCAAAAGTGTGTTGAAGCAAATGGTGCTTACTTTGATTGAAGCATGTTTTACAACAGTGGTTTATACTTTTCCAAACTTTGCAGTTCAAAAATGATGTTTATTTCTGGACAACCTAATAAATTGGAATAGTAATTTTTTTAACTTTTAAAAAGAAAAATAATAGTTTGAAGTTAATACTTTTGATGATCTGTATGTTTTACACTTTTGTGCTTTGTTTTCACTTTTGTGCATTATTTATTTGTGTAGATATTAAACTTGCTGAGCAAAATATTTTGTAATTTTTTATGTTGTTTCAAAACTGTGTTCGTTACGTTCCAGAACATCTTCATTACATAATTTTGAAACAGTACTACCCCCACTAACCCAAAGCTATCTTGACTTAAATTTGCTCTCTAACTGTTGCTAAAATTTTGAGCAGTACATCATTCGATTATACCCCTTCATTTTAGTGCCATTGCATCAATGTATGCTAATTATATGACTACCCTCCACCAATCATAATGTGCCATCTATACCAGTGTCCCCCTCTTCTAATGTGGAACAATTCTCATTTTCTCAGTTGACATTCTAGTGTAGTGCTTTAATTCATTTTCCATGTGACTATAAAACTTGGATTGTGCTTGATTACAAATTAAACTTTATTTCAACTTTAAGTTTTGACTTGTTGTGTTTATTTCCATTGTTTCTACTCTGTTTTATGAATTTTTCTTTATTCATGTAAACTCAAGATTTAATATTGGAAAAGATAAAATTGCTGTTTTAAATTGGCAATAGTTTTGACAGGTCTCACGGTCAGTGATGTCTGCTTAGGGAAGTACAGGCTTTAGTTCATGGGAAGTTTGTGTCTGCTTAGGGAAGTACTGTTTAGGGTCTTATCTATCGAGTGTTGTGTAAGGTGCTCTTATTACTGTTTTTACTTTCTAGGATATTTTAGTATTTGGAGATTGTTTATTTTTTTATTTTTATATCAGTTTTTACTTGTTTCCACTGTTAATGTTATTTAATTTGTAAGTTCTTGTTTGTTACTCCTAGTCACATGGGGATTCGTTTTGAGTCAAACTTTGTTGTTGTTAACTGGGTGTCTTTTTATTTTCATCTTATTTAGTGTAGGTTTTATTTTTGTGTCCTTTATCTTATAGCTTTTTTGAGTGGGCTTATAAAGTTTGATATTTAAGAGTTGTTTATCTTGGTCCTTTTAATAGTTTTAGAGTATAGCTGTTACTTATTGTTTTGTGCTCTAGGCCGAATTTCAGAGTTTTGCAAGTTTTTTATTTTATATCCTTTGTAAACTCTACATGTTTCTACATTTGTTGGTTTGAAACAATAATCAGTGTTGATGAGAAAATCCACTTGTAGAGAAAAATATATATGTAAAAATGAGGAGCGAACAACGTTTCGACCTTCTTCTGTCATCATCAGGTTCTTTGTGAACAATGACCGAAGAAGGTTGAAACGTTGTTCGCTCCTCTACATAAAAATTTTCTCAACCCAAACCAGTCGTTTTTACATATATATTTTGTTGATTTGCTAGTAATGAGTACTAAGTTCATCACTTTATGTATCTTTTTGGCTACACTTCACAACAATTCCGTTGTTTATAAAGTTTACTCTGAGGGTTCCTTGGATTTTGTCTCACTCCCCCTCTGTCCACTTCCCAGAACTCCTGCTTTCTGGGATCATACCATGTCTAATCTTTTTACAGAGTCAATTCAAGTCCTTCTGCATGAAGGAGCTGTCGGAAGTAGTAGTGCCCACTCAGCTAGGACTTTCCTCCTGTCTTTGTTTTGTCTCCAATTACATGGGTTGTTTGGATTTCCATCATTGATCTTTCCTGACTGTATACTTGTATGGAGATGCTTCACTTCACAGTGAAGCCCTAGCTCTCACTCTAAAAACTTTTTTCTCTTTTTTTCGATACTCTGCAAAGGTTCTGCATTCTAGTTCTTTGGACTACCATTCTGTTTTTTCTTCAGCTTCATAGATATTTTGTCGAGTGGTATATACTTTTTCATGCCATCTTCATTAGCTTGTTGATCTCTCAATATCTTTCATACGAAATGTGAAACACTGTCTTATGCAAGGCACTTCCACTGGATGTTTTCTGTCTTGGATTGACTGCTCTTGTCATACTACCACTTATCACAAAGAACGTCCTCCAGATGTTTTTCATAAGTTGGGAGCACTTGATCTGTTATTCTGTTCCATTCATAATATACCTTGTTATCAACCTTATGCAGGGTGCATTCACTGGACCACACTTTTCATATTCCATATTATCTAAGTTGCTTTCCATGGATGTTTTTTGCCTGGGCCAATTGCACTTGTTGATCTTATAAATTTATGCAATGTACTTCCATTGTTTTTGCACATTTGTTTTTTGCTAGGACCACACTTAGCATAGTTCATTGTATCCCACTTGGCCTATTCATATATGGTCTTGTAGCCCTAGCCATGTATTTTTATATCAGCTTATAGGTACCTTGTTGAAATCCAACTATTTTGGGTCACATGTTCATGCTTGTGATGTATTTAGATGTCTTATGTACTCTGTGTTGTATGTTGACAGAATCTGTCGTATTTGATATGGCACTTGTCTACAAAGTTCTACCCAATGTATCTTAATTTCTTTATTACAGGGTGAAGAGCATACCTATTCCAGAAGTAGTGCTGTACCTCTCAGTAGTGCCTCCTTTTTTAATTATAGCACATCTGTTCTTTAATGGAGGTTGTTCTTCATTTGTTTGATTACTTTTGAGCTTTCACTATTCCCTCTACCTTTGCAATATGGGATTCTAGCTTTGGGTGACATGAGGTAGTACCGTCTTGATAGTTAATATTTTTTAACACTGAAAATATACTTCTGATAGCTACTTACCTTCTCCCTCCCACTTCCCATTGTGCTGGAATGGTAGAAGGAGCAACCTATGCTATATCATAGGTGACACAATTTGATTGGTGGGGGGAAATTACATGATCATCACGTGTTGCTGCAGTGGCACAAAAATGAGTCATAATAGACTAGTGTGCTATTTAAAAACTGGGTAAAAGGAGGTAAATACCGATCAGAAATAGATTTTCAGTGTTAGAACACATAAAATTTTAGTTTATATTTTTCTCCAAAAATACACAAGCATATTTTGCTGTCTGTATATATTTTTGAACTTAAAAAAACGTGTAGATTGAAGATGTTTTGATAGAAATGGAGAAAAACATGTAACCTGAGCATTTCTGAAAGGTGGATCTTATTTCTTTAGAGGCAAATTGGGAATTTCATTGGCAGTACTATTAACACAACTTGTCCTTTTTTTAAAAATTAAATACTATTCTATGTATGTGAATTTTAATGCTTTTTATACTTTTGTTTATCTGTTTATTATCTGTCTAAATGTTGCTGTGTTTTTTTTTTTTTTGTAAATAGGTCATCACAACAGTACATTTACCTCCAGGCCCACCACCTGTTGTGGCATCTACAGTACCAATACCATTACCCGGACCTCCACCTCCACCACATACTACTTTTGGTGTTGGTATGCCAGTGACAACCTCTACTGTTCATCACATTGTTCACACCAGCATGGCACATCCTCCTCCTTCTGTCCCTGCCCCCATGCCTCCTCCTGTCCCATCCATGAGTCAAGTAGCTCACATCCCTCCACCACAGCCAACTGGTACAAGTATTCCAGTCACTACAGCTCGGCCACACATGATGATGCCAACATCCCTTCCTCCAACCATGAGTATAGCTCCACCTGGAATACGTCCTCCGACATCTATGGGTGCTCCACCACCCATGATGGGGCAACAACCTCCTACCATTCATCCTCCACCTCCTGTTACACGTCCAGTTGCTCCACCTCCACCCAGCACAATGTCAAATTACCAAGGAGTGCAGAATAATATTCAAATAAGAGTCATTTCTAGGACACCACCACAGACAGAAAAAACACCTACTACCCAGTCTACAACCAGTGTAAGTATATTTAAAGGTAGCTAATGTTTTTATATATTTTTTAGATTTAATATATTAGTATGAAATTAAACAAGGAGATAGGCACTGTTTTATCAAGTATGATGCCCATCTGCTTTACAATGACAGACCTTTTAACATGACATTTATAGTTTTTCATACTTAGTACTCTCCACAATATTGATAGGAAAATGTAAAATTTTGTTAATTACACAAACCTGTGACTGTTTTATTGTCTTGAAGTCTGTACATGTTCTTCAATAATTCCTGTACACTGAATTTGAAAGCGATATCCATTTTTCTCCATCACATGCATGTTTTTTTTACAATTCGTCATATGTACTTTTACATAAGTAAATCAATTTTATTGAAATTGGTCACATTTTGTAATGCTTAAAATGTTGATCTCCACTGGTTATAGATTTCTCTACACCAATTGGAACGTGAGAGTCTTATAAATCATTTAGAACCCAAACGTAGCAAGCTTTATTATGAAAAATGATAATTGTGGTAAATGAAATAATTCAATCTTAGTAAGTATTTTTTCTTCCCAATTTGTAAAAAAAGTCTTGATGTGATAGAAAAAAATGAATGCTATTTTTGAAATTTGCATAGCTGAATTATGGAAATTCTGTTATTAAAATCAAAATAACTTTTACGAAGTTTAAATTCACAGGCCTGTGTTATTGCTATTAGAATATTATTATAAGAAATATCACAGTTATTAGTAAAGTGATTGTAAATTTTAGGATAACTTTTGTATTTAGTATCTGTACACAAGACTTTTGGATGGGTGGTTAATAAATTCAGCCATCTTTATCTAACTTCTCATGCATATGTTTGAACATTGGAATCTAGCCAGTTTAGGTTGAAATTCCAGATACATAAAACACTCTAAATGCAAGATATTTGGAACATATTGAAGTTGTAGATTATGGATATTCATCCAGTTTCATTTTAAATACCTGATAGTGATTTTCTAAGAAGTATGGATTTATTATAACTGCAACTTTGTTGGTTCTAGAAACTCAAAAGTGCTTTTGTTAGCATTTATATTTGATTATTGACGAATTCTTGAATGATTCCACATCAACAAGTAAGCTTAGGTATTGGTTGAGATGTTAATACCAGAAGTTAATAATTAGTAACAAAAGCAAAGAAAGTTATATGTACAAAATAGAGATGAACTACATGAAATAAATAAGAAATACAATTGTGTTTACTTAAAAGAAACATTAAGAGAAGCAGTAATATTGAGTCGAAATGTTAATAATAAAGAATTGGCTGAAGCAAACATCAGTTGCTGTTCATTTTGTTCCTGATTTCATGCATCCAGATCATCATCTTTCCAGGGATGGGATCACAAGTCAGTCACCAGGAAACTTCAAACTGTTGGTCTGAAAATGAAAACAATTTGCACATCACTGTTCTCAAACTTCTAGCTGTATGTTTGGCATTGCATCACTTCCTTTTTCTTGCCCCAAATTGTCTGGTGATGGTTCATTGAGACTATTCTACAGCAGTGGTACATATCAACCATCAAGGGGGCACCTAGTCCATAGATGCCTGTTTTTGGATAGCAGAACTCTTATTCTGGGCCCATGTATATCACGTTTGCCTTATTGTGTGTTATGTTACAGGTGCTTTCAATCTATTCAAGGATTGTCTTTCATTCCCCAAGCAAATGTATCCCATAGAGTGGGTATTAGATACCGTTTTCAGTGATCTTTGCCTTTAGTGAGGTTCTCCTCATTTTGAAGCATATGCTACGAGCCTAAACACAAAGTGTTCTACAAGGGTTGAATAATCTTGTGATATTTTGCTTCATAAGCATGTCCACTTGATGTGGATTTCAGTATGTGGTGAAGGGACCTCTCAGGGAAGGTTCTGTTCTTTCAGTTTACCTCCTCTGAGATCTAAACATCCACCCACGTGTTTACCATGTAAGGTGACCTGGGAAGGGGAGGAGAGGATCCTGATGGTTGAGAGGTCCAACTCTAACGCACCACTTTGGTCTGAATTTCTGTAGACAGGCAGCCTAGGGGTGGCCCCCTTAGGGTCAGTTGGTTGGTCCACTTGTGCTAGGGTCAACCAAGTACCAGTGTTGGATGTTCTCAACAGGTGTTGTGGACATTGCATCTAATGATGGTGTTCTTTTTTTTATTACAGATCCTCCAAATAAAAACTTAAATAAAATAGTGAAAGAACAGCCCATAGGTAAACGACCACATCTTGAATATTCTGAGCAGCAATCTTCAACCTCTGTAACACCTGTACCTCATTTTCTTATATTACATTCTCTTTTAGACAAACCTTTAGGGCATATGTCTCCCTTTTTTATTCAGAATGGACTTGCTGGCTCTCCAGAGTTAGTCAAAAAAGCTTTGCTCTGGTGTCATATTGGATTGAAACATCCACATTTAAACACAGTGAACTCCTCTTACATTCAAAGGCAATTGGGGATTTTCCAATTAAGGTTATGCCCCATGGTACTTTGAACTCATTATAAGGAGTTATTGTTGAGAGGGATTTGAAGAACATCCTTGAGTCAGAGATTCTCACTGGTTTCTCCACCCAAGGAGTTTCTGCAGTGAAGTGTATCTCCACTCACAAAGATGGAATTATAATGCTGACTGATGTCCTCATTTTACCATTTACGTCACCATGTCCACCTGGTACCATCATGACAGGTTATCTTAATTCCAAGGTATGGCCTCTCAGATGTTTCCATTGTCATCAGTTTGGTCACTCAAAGGCATTATGTCGTGGTTCCTTGACTTGTGCTCATTGTGGTGGCAAGGACCACAATCCCTATGAATGTGAAACAGACTGTCATTGCATTAATTGTAATGGCTCTCACCTATCCTACTTTCATTCTTGCCCTAAGTGGTTAGAAGAAAAAGAGGTGTAACATTTGTAAATGATTCAAAACATTACTTATCCTGAGGCTCAAAAGTTACTGTCTACCACTTCATTTCAGATGTATGCTGCTGCCCTTTATTCCATTACTACAGTGGGAGTGCAGATGGATCTCTCCATGCCTCCAAAGAATCATTCTCAAACCACACGAAAAGTCTGACCTCCATGGTTAAGAAAGTTGATGAATCAATATCAACACCCATCTCTGTCCCTAACATTTATTACAGCAAACCCCAAGATCCACTTCCTTTGGTTCTAGGTGTGGGCATTTCCTTGGGTACATCTTCTTCTGCTGTCCCAAGATGCAAAACAGTCAATCATTTATGCCCTCACTCACTGGAATCCTCTTCTAATGACAGAGACCTGCCAATTTGACCCAGGGCAGGATCCATGGAAGTCCATAGACCTCCCTTGAACAAAGAAAAAAGACATAGTCGAAAATAGAAGGGCTTTCTGCTCAATTCTTCTATACATAAATAAAAGTGGCAACTTTGATACAATGGAACTTTTGAGGTTTACATTTTAATCTGGATGACATCAAAGCACTGTTTGCTTCATACCATTCTGTATGTCTTTCCTTACAGGAAACATTTCTGAAACCCACCAATACAGTCACCTTTTGGCAGTTTTCTTTGTACAGAAATGACATGTTGTGTGGTGGACGAGTGCATGGGGAGGTGGCACTGTTGGTTGATTAGCTTGTGCACACTCTTGGAGGCTGTAGCTATCCATATTTCCTTGGGTTGCACCATTACTGTTTGTTCTCTCTACCTGTCTCCTGAAGAGATTTATGATCAGTCAGACCTTGATGCTCTCATTGAACAGTTGCCATCTCCCATTTCATCATGGGGGACTTTAATGAACATAATCCCCTCTGTGGAGGTACTGATATTGATTAGAGGGGTCACTCTGTAGAGCATATGCTTTCAGATCACAACCTTTCTCTTTTCAATACTGGTTCTTCTACTTATTTTCATGCACCTAGTCAGTCCTTTACTGCTATTGATCTCTCAGTATGCTCCCCTTCACTATTGCCCAACTTTTCATGGAGGATTGACATTAATCCACGAGGTAGTAATCATTTTTCTATAATTTTGAGAATGACTGGCTGTGGTAGATACTGACTTTTCTGTGTGCTTCAGTAGAACCTGGATCAAGTCAACTGGCCCTCTTTCACTGCTCTCACAGAACTTGATCTTTCCATCATCTGGAAACCATCAGTAGATGACTGTGTAGCAGCACTGACTGTATGTTTTATACAGGCAGTTTCTCAATGTATTCCTAAAATCTTGACACATTTTTCCATGATATCCTTGTCTGTGGTAAAATCTTGCCTGTCATGTGGCGCGGAAGACTCAAAAACAGGCCTGGTATACTTTTTGTAGGTATCCCACACTCTTGAACCTCATCACTTTCCAACGTACCCGTGAACATGCTCGGCAAGTAAGACATCAAAGCCAATATCTCTTCTACCATCAATTCCAAAGTCATATGGGACAAGATTCAAAAGGTCAGTGGGCTGTATAATTTTGTCTCATTTTCAATCTTGCTCTCTGATGGCCAAGAAGTAGCTGATATCTGGAGCATCGACAATACTCTCGGTGAAAGCTTTTGCCAGGTATCTTGTACTTCTTTTCCATCCTCCACCTTTTCAGCCATCAATACTTGGGCAGAGTGATCACCTCTTTCCTTTTGAGTTGATTGTCTCTAGACTATAATTTCCACTTTATGCTAGTGGAACTCACACTGGCCCTTCATCAGTCTGGAAGTACATCGGTTTGACCTGATGGTACACACTATGAGATGCTGTGCAATCTATCTCTTGCTTTACTTACTATTCTTCTGATTGTTTTTAACCAGATCTGGCAGGAGAATGTTTTCCTGATGCCTGGTGCCAGTCTATTGTCCTACCTTTCTCGAAGCCTGTGAAGGATCCCAAGATTCCTTCAAACTACCGTCCAGTTGGTTTCATGTGTGCCATTTTTCCACTGAAACGTGGATTTCCGCAGTTTTCAAACGGCAAACGATCACCCACGAGATTCGTGTAAATTCGAGGAGAAAATATGAGCGATTTTGGGGGCCGGGTAGGTGGTTTTTGAGGAGAAATCATATTTTTTCAATGTTTATTGCAGAAAAAAAAATCTGACCGCCATCTTGGAGGCAGTCTCGTTTCAGGTCTCATGGTCTGGTATCCTGTGCATACCAGACGATAAAATATTCTCTACGCTCCAAAGAAACAACAGCGATTGAAATGTTTAAAAGGAAAGATGTTCATTTTGATCCTGTAGACAAGAGAATGTGTAAGGACATTAGATCAGCAGCTTCAAAGTATACCTCAAAGCTGAGGGAGAATCAGAAGAAAAGGGCAGAAAGGCTTGAGGCCTATGGTTCTGTGAAATCTGGCCCAGCCACCTTGGCTAAAGAAAAAATCCAGAAAGCCGCAGAGGCACAGAGAGCTGCCCATTCAGAGAAGGAGAGAAAAAAGCTCGGAAGAGAGCACTGGAAACCCTTGTCTCAAAAAAAGAGGAAAGTAGCCAAGATTGATTAAAGGAAATTAAGTGATTTGAAATTTGACTGTAATTTATGCAGCAGAGCAGAAGTTGATATCAGTGACTGAAAAACATTTTATTATTATCTGCAGCATACAGTGCCAGTGGTTTATTTTAAAGGATATCATTAATTTTATTTTGAAGCAATGTCAAAGCTTTCCTTGATTTGCTGTTTCAGTTTGTATTGTGAAAGAATGAAAAATATAGTGATATTGAGGTACCAGTAATTTACTGACAAGATTGTATAGATGAACAAGTTTTACTGTAGGTAGTCATGTAGAGTAATTTTAAGTAATTTGAAATTTTAATGGAATACATGCAGCAGAGCAGTAGTTGTTGATGTCAGTGACTGTACAAAATTTAATTTCTGAGGCATATCACTGATATCAGTAGTTTAATATTGAACCATATCAGTAGTTGAATTTTAAGCAATGTCATAGCTTTCCTTCATATGCTGTTTTAGTTTGTATTGTCAATTTGTTAAAGAATGGAAAATTCACTGACATTAAGGTACCAGTAGTATAATGACAAGATTGCATAGATGAACAATTTGAACTGTAGGTAGTCATGATTAGTCAAAAGAGTAATTTTATGTGATTTGAAAATTGTATGGAATATATGCAGCAGAGAAGTAGTTATTGACAATGACTGTAAAACATTTAATTGGCAGCATACCAGTAGTTGATGATGATGATGCTATTGATGACAAAAAAGGATAATAATGAAATGATTTGTATTTGAAATATTTACTGAGTTATTTTGGCTTTATTAACTCATATTACTAATATAATTTGATTTAGAAAAAAATTAAACTGAATAAATAGCAAATAAACAATCTTAAATTTCATTTATTTACTTTTTATTTTATTTGTTAATTTTAGATATTTTGATATATCTTCTAAAAAATGAATGCAAATTAAAAGAATAAATCAATCTGCTAAAAACTGTAAATGAAAGTTATAGTTTTTATATGCCCCCGGACTCCCCTAGTCAAGCGCGGCTGTGCCGCGCTGTGGTGCCTCAGGCGCCAGGCTATATACCTTTTCCTCTTTTTTTCATAAATGTCATTGGCATGCCTGTGGTTTGACAAGCTGTCTCTGTAAGACCTCAGAGAGGATGGTTAATACATGTCTTGTTTAATTCCTCAAATCAAACAACCTTCTCTCACCCACCTGGTGAGGGTTATGACAATAGCACTTCACTGTGGACCACCAGATTTGACTTTGAAACATCAGTCAGAGAAGCCTTTCTCAAACATCTTGTATCAATATTCTTTGACAATGAGAAGGTTTATGACACTAAATGGAGGTATGGCATTTTGCAAGACTTCCACTTATATGGGTTATGTGGACATTTGCCCATTTTCTTTTAAATTTTTTTAATGGACAGGCAATTCCAAGTTCATGTGGGTTTGACACTTTCCAATTCTTTTGTACAGGAACTTGGAGTCCATCAGGGCTATGTTTTGAGTGTAACACATATAGGTATAAAGATTAATGCCATCACTAAACAACTCTGTCTTATTGTTGCAAACAGGCTCTATGTTGATGACTTCCACATCTCATGTCAGTCTTTGAACATGAGATATATTGAGCAGCAGCTACAGACTGCCTTCAATTGTTTACTGAAGTGGACCACAGCAAATGGCTTTAACTTCTTTCTCTCTAAAACCGTTTGCATGCACATTTTCCACCAACGGGGTATTCATTCTGATCCTGAATTCTGTATCTGTGAAGTTGGGCTGCTTGTGGTCCCTGAGACAAAGTTCTTAGGACTTACCTTTGACCATAAACTGACCTATTTACCACACATCAAGGAGCTACGAGTCAAATGTACAAGAGCACTCAACATCCTCCGTGCGCCCTCTCTTATACCACTTGGGAAGGGGATCAATGTTCTATGCTAAAGATGTATCATGGTCTTATTCGACCAAAAGTAGACTATGGGTCACTGGTCTATGGCTCTGCCAGGTCCTTGGCCTTAAAGATGCTGGACCCCGTTCTTCATCAAGGACTTTGTCTCTGCACAGGAGCTTTCTGCACTTCCACAATCCAGAACTTGTACACAGAATCTCATGAACCTCCTCTACACCTCTGCCATTTGCAACTGTCTTTACTATATGCTTCAAAACTTCATCCCTTACCAAAGCATCCTACCTGGGGTTGTGTTTTCCTTCCTCGGTGGACCATACTTTTTCAGAACAGATGGTCTGCCATTGCTCCTTTTGGCCTTCCTATCCAAGTGCAGTTGGTTGAATTTGGTCTGTCCTTGGATAACATTGCTGTATCCACTGTTCAGCCCATCATGGCTTCTTACAGTCCCCACTTGTGACCTTTCTTTAAGTCATCTGAGAAAAGATACCTCCATTTGGAAGTACCATCTTTTATTTGCTGAACATCTTTTGAACCATCCTTCTATCCCCATTTATATGGATGGTTTGAAATCAGGTGACTGTATGGGCTCTGCTATGGTTTGTTGTGGTTTGGTGGTTGTGCACAGAATCCCCTCTACAGTTTCTCTGCTGAACTGTATGCCATTTCTCTTGCCCTGGATCACATAGAAGCTAAGCAGTACACAAATTGTACCATTTATATTGACTCACTTTGTTCTCTATTTGCATTGGAAGCCCTTCAAGTTAGTTCTCATCCTGTTCTTGCTGATATTCAAAACCGATTGGCCCATTTCCCTTTAACATCTACTTCTATCCAGTTCTTCTGGATACCAGGTCATGTTTGTATTTGCTAGAACTAGTTCAATATGAAATTAGAAAATGGCCATAATGTCAAATAATTCGAAAGCAGGACTGGAAATGCTCACTTTAGGTGACTAATGCTGATGTTTGAACTTACCTGTTAGTCATCCTGGAGAGTTATAATAATTAAAATTATACTAGAGAAAGTATTTTAAAACCTTGTATTACTGTAATTTCTCTCTTACTCTTTTAAACTAGATATAAAAATTGGATTTAATGCTGTTTAAGTTTTTAATTCAAAAATTAAACTTTGTTTTACCTTGATTCCTTTTTATGAATTTTAATAATTTTACTTTTAACTTTTTACCAGATATTTAGTGCACACAGCCTAGTTGCTTTGCTTCATAAAATGCCAAACCTACCATAAGCACGTCTGTCTCTGGACTACACTGGTAAAGCAGAAGGGGATTACTGCCTATCTCTGTCACACCTGCAGTGAATAACTTGGTATGATTTGCCAATCATAAGATATTAATAATATCTTATCAATAAGATATTATAGTCACTGTCTGTGGTGATAATATACTTCTGGACTCTTTAATGCATTATCACCCTTTTTTTTTCTTTGAGTGGAGTATAGGAATTCTTGCCATTTTCCAAGTTGCTGGATTGGTTGATCATGGAGGCACCTGCTGAATGAGTTTCATGCAATAACCGTTCAGTTACAGAGTAGGGTGTTGTTGTTCTGTGGGTGTGTAGATGATCTAATATCCTTCTATTCCCATTGACCAGTACAAAGGAGTGAGGCATCAGAATGAAATTCTTACCTTCAATTTTTAGCTCTCATGTGGGTGTTGGTATCTTTCAGGCAGGTTTTTGAAGAAAACCAATCACTTTGATTCCTCTCACTGGTTTAGGGTTGTCTATCTTCCTCCCTTGATTTCCTGTTTCTGTGTTATGAGTCACATTGGTGGTATGTGTGGTTGTCACTGTCTGTCTTTTGTCCTCTTATTAAGATGATGGTATTGCTGTTTGTTTGGATGGCCTCAGCCTGTTCCACGTTTAGGAGAGCTGATTACATGCCAAAGACTTTATATTGATACCAAATGTCAAGTTCCTGGATTGATAGCTCAGAGGTAATCCAAGTGTGATACCCAGTGATTGGACTGGTTCTTCATTCCTGGTTCTTGGGTTTGAGGTAAAGGTGGTATGATTCTCATCCTATCATCATACAGATGTTGGTACCCCAAGATATTTTTGGATTTAATTGACTTACTTAGTACAATCAGTTGTGCCCTGGCTACTCTGTACCTAGGGGTGCATCCTTCTTTACCCACCTTTCACATTGTGGGATTCAGTTACAGTATGTTTCTATAGTTAGGTTTACTTTCCTGCCATATTCCCTCCCAGTGGGATGTGCTCCTCTCATTTTCTGCCCTTCTATTTTACACATTCCACAAGAGTACCTAGAGTATACCTGGCTAACAAGTGGTGTGGTTCCCCTCTTTTGGTCTCATGATCTGAATCTCTCATTTTCAAGGGTATTATTCAGACACTTTTGTGGGGTACTTCAGTTATTCCCTCACACTGGTATCTCCTCATATTTAAAGTGGGATTTTAGCTAATCTTGTAAGAGGAGCTAAATACCACATCAGTATTTGTAATTTTCCTATACTGAAGATGTTTCTGATAGGTATGTACCTCTGCTTATCTTCCCACCCTTCCTCCCCAATTTTTTATGGTACTCATCTTTTGACAAACTTTTGCAGTTATTATAATTCAGTATAAGAGTGTAGAGAGGGTCACGTATGTCATGTGAGTATGTCATGCTCCTATTGGTGAAGAGGTGACATATGATTTACAAGAGATACAGTAGAATCTTGCAGTTCTAATGGGTGGGATTTGTAATATGTGTAAAGAATAATGTTGCATACAGAGGGCAACACTGAATGGGAATTGTTAATTGTCTGAGTGGAAATAAGTGCCTATTAGAAATACATTTTCAATATGTGATAATTATGACTTTTTTTAAATAAAGTTTTAAGATTTTTAAGTAATGTATTTTTCATGTTTTTTTCCTTTTGAATGTTAACCATCCAACGTTCAAAGTAATTTTGATTTTAAAATTAGAAATACTATTACGTACCATAAAATGTTCAGGTTTTACAGGCAAAGTTTTTATAACTGCTAAATAATTATCAACATTTTTTTAAGATTAAACTTTTATATTTTATCTGTTATTTTTACTGTTGTATCTCTGTAGGGGTGTGATTGATTTGACAGGCTTCATAACTATCACAAAAAAATTAGGAAATTAATTATGTTGCTTTCATTCTAGAACAAATACATTATAACATGAAAATCACAAATGTTGAATCTAAATAGCTTAAGTCTCATATGTACACCTATATATATACAGTGTAACCCCTCTAACTGGCCACCCCTCAGATTTGGTCACCCCTTGAAAGTGATCATTCAATCACAGTTCCTTTTTTTTGTTTACATAATCCCTAATTATATACAGTGGAACCCCTCTAATCAGGCCAGTTTGTCTCAGTTCCAAAGGTGGCTGCTTTAGAGGGGTTCCAGTGTATTTTGTTTTTATTGTATTGACATTTCAACCATGCTTAGCTAACATAACAGAATTTTCAGTGACACAGTGCATGTGCACTTGTGTTACTGATTCAAGAATATAAAACTGGCTTTTACAAAGTAACCTTCTTGACTGTGTTTTAGTGGACTAGTATTTTTCAGCTCTGAACTTCGTACTTGTTTGATGCTTGTGGTAAGTGGCTAATCCTTATCAAATTTTTTTAGGTCTTATATAGACATTTTATAATCACCAAAAATCATGAATTACTTTATCAGTACTACAGAATTACACTATAATTTATCAAGATGTAACTCAAGCAGTATTTGGGTCTAAAGTGTATGAAGTTTTGAGCTCACTAATTTCTTGTTATACTGCTTGGAATCTTGCATTAAAAGAAAATGTTTACTGAGCAATTATTTCACAGAGGTTAAAAAAAAACAACCCAAAGGTGCATTCTGAGCTTTTGATTGGTTTTACACATTTTTGGGCAAAGTAGGTGTACATGAACAAGTATTTTCAA
The DNA here is from genome assembly GCF_004210375.1 of Tachypleus tridentatus. Taxonomy (NCBI): domain Eukaryota; kingdom Metazoa; phylum Arthropoda; class Merostomata; order Xiphosura; family Limulidae; genus Tachypleus; species Tachypleus tridentatus. The sequence goes on along the minus strand of NC_134831.1, from coordinate 128,470,594 downwards.
AAATTGAAGAGGTGGCCTGGGCCACTTTGATTGATTCAATAAATATATTAATATCTAAGAAAATAGAGAAGATAGGAGGTTTTTTCTTTATATTGTAGCTTGTCAATATTGATAAGTTATATATAATTTGTAAGGTACTATATACTTTGTTTTTGGACATCACAAACATCTAATTTGAATTAATGCTGTATTCAATATACCAACTGACACACAAAAACTTATATTTAGGGGTTGCTTTTAAATATTTACTTTTAAATTTAGAATTAATTAATGTATTAAAATCTGAATTATAATCTACACAATGATGAATTTATTGACATATACCTTCATAAAACAGTAGTTCAATAAAGTTTTGAATGTGAAGCAACAAATGCAAGGACATGGTCTTTGATCCATGACCCATGTATGTATGGTTCATGAGCAAAGATTGCAGTTATGATTTAAAGTTAATTGTAACATGAACAATTAGAATTTATGCTGTGATATAAATTGTTTTCGTGTAAAATGTGTAAATTTCTCATTTACAATTTTTCAGTGTGTAAACTTAACAAAGCAATTAACACTAAAACAAAAGATTTGTTTTGGAGATTATAAAATAATGAAGGTATGTGTTTTTTAATACTTTAGATAGTATTAAATCTTTTTTTTTTATATGAATATGCAATATTTGTGGTTTACCAATATTCCATGTTAAAGATATTGCAGCTTGTATGCTTCTGTTACATGTGGATAACTTTATATATGTACATAAATATGAATTATGTGAAAAAATCTATTGTAAAAGTTTTCATAGTAGAAGGGTCTAATATTTCACCAAAGCTGTCATAAAGTTTGTGAACTTTCTGCATGCTTTAAGTTTAGGGTTGATGACAGATCTAAAGGAAATAATGTGTGAACAAATTTTGAATTTAATAAAAATATAATAGAATGATAACAAAATGTTAGTAACATTTCATAATGGGAAGTTTCTCAATAGTCTGTCTTTACTTTGACCAGTATTTATCTATCTTTCTTTTCTTTTTTTTCTGTGCCATTCTCTGTTTCAAAGCTAAGGAAACTAATGTAGAACATGGTGACATCAGATGATGACCCCATTATTCCTATTACTCTCAAGGAACAATGGAAAGATGTTTTAAGTGTTTTATACAGCCAATATGGATGTAACCATAATTGGGATATCTATTGAAAGAAAGTGTTCAAAGAAAAGAAGACAAAAAGAGTTTCTAAACAGAAAATAATTCAAAGAAAACTAGAAGTAAAAAGGATAAAGCTTTCTCTGGTTTTGTTTATTCAAAATTAAAGGCTTATGTTGTATCTCAAAGATGATGTATTATGACATTAATAAAACTCGCACATTGTTCTCTTTGCTAGAAAAATTTTGTAAAGGTCATATTATGAATTTTGTTTATTGATGCTTTTATGATAGTGCTTTTGGTATTTGTTTCTGCTGAAACATCTAAGGTTTTGTTACGGTAACACCAAGAAATGTTATCAACCTTCATTACAACAGATTAGTTTAATCAATAAGTTTGGAAGTTGTATCAAAATCATTTTCAGTTCTTGTGCTGGTTTTGTGCTGCAGGGTTGTACACTAATCAAAAAAATTCAAAGATAGTACTGTTAAATTATAAACTTTATCTAATGTGTAATCTTAAATCATTTCCTTGACATGGTTGATCATTGATAGTAGAACATTTATTTGATATTAACATTTATAGGATTCTCAGACAAAACATTTTTGTCTAAATGTGTACAAAGGAAATTGGGAGTTATCTATTAGTTGTTGATTTTTTATATGCAAATGTAGCGTTTTCAATATGTGTTATTAATAGGCTTATTTTCTTATAAACAAGCAGAAAAGTGGAAAATAAAAATATTTCAGTGAGTTATAATTTGAACACTGTCATGTGAGTCTTGATGTTCAACATTAACTTTATGGACTTTTGAATACTCTTGAAAGTTTTGTGTGAAGATGTGGATCTTTAAAGTCTTTTGCAGCAATAAAATGTTTGAATTTAAAGAGAACAATCACATTTTGATCATAAAATTGTTATCTCTAGACTACTGTAGAAACAGTTGGACAGTTATCATCTCAAGATGATTCATCAAAAGAAATTAAGCTCCCACAAGCTCTGGAGAAAGTGTTGGCATTCAAAGAAGAGAGAGCCCAGCAGCTGGGCTTAGATCCTGATGCTGTGGTAGAGCCAGGTAAGTGTAGAAAATTTTTAATAAAAGTTACTACATTATTACAAATTTTCATTTTTTTCTTATTTTTCTCAGTAAACTTGATACAAGGTTCTTAGGAAATAAACAAGTAGAAAATACAGGCTATCTTGTACTTGGGCAATGTTGTAAAGAGTTTGTTTGTATACAAGTTTTTATCCACAGTACAGTGGCTCCTAGAATGACTTTCAGTTGTTTTTTTTCCCAAGTACAAACTTTCAGCTCATACTTTCATCACCTGAAGACTGATTTGAGGTCTAATTACAGTTTGAGACTTGGGAGCTCAAATCGTTTTGATGTATTTGATCACATACAGGGTCTCGTGGATTAATTGAATTTCAGTTTGAGGATAGGCTTAAATATTGTTTATTAGCATATTTTAATGTCTGAAATGAAAGCTATATTTTAGCACAGGGGTGAGCAACTTATTTTTCACAATGGCTGCAACTGTGGCTGATGAAAACAACATTGGCCACACTGTTAAAAAAAATTGAAAGATGTGAGTTTAATCAAAATAATTGCATTTCAACTAACCTTCAATGTGAAAATTGATGAGGGTTTTCATCAACAAGTTTCGTGAAATTTGGCTTAATATCTATGTTCATTGAGCATCTTAGCTCTGCCTCTAAATTTATGTCAGTCAGCTGAAATCTGTATCTAGAGTAGAAAATGTTGACTCACACACCCACGTGGATCCAAACATGGAAAATAATTTTGAAATTGCTATCTTTAAAATTCAAAGATGCTCATTTATCAGAATAGTGAGCCAAATCTCTCTGATAGGACATTTTGTTAACCTTTTATGTGTTCTTTGCATTTTTCAAGGTATGCATCTTGTCTTCAAATTCACATTTATCCAAAAACAAAAAAATATATAATTTTCTTACTAAATTTCCTAAGTCAAATTGAAATGGATCATGCAAAAATTCAAATATCAATTTCAAATTTTTAAATTTGGGAACGTGATTCGAACTTTTGAGACAGATTTTTGATCCAGTTTACCTAGAGATCATCTTTAGCATAAGAGAAATCATAGTTCTTATTATTTTCTAGAAAACTATTCAACTTTGCAAAATGTATTGAATTATTATTTTGTAATTGTCCTTGTAGAAGGTTTAACTTTAATTGAAATTTGTGAATAGACTGTGATTACTTGCTTATTATTTTACCTCTTTCCTGAAACTTCGTATTCAAATTATTCAAGTGAACCATCATGTAGCACAGAAAGTACAAATCACACTGCTATGACAAAGTTTCAGTTTCAGAGAAATTTTCAATCTTACCTTTTTCCATAAGATACTCTTTTATTTGAGGAAATAAGGAAGTAAATTGTTCCAATACTTTTCCTCTACTTAATCATCTTACATCAGTAAGATCATCAAAAGTACAGTCGCTGCTCTTCAAAGACTCAACAAACTGTCAATGGATGAGATGGATCACTGCAATTTTCAACTCCCAACTTTCATTAAATTCTCCTTTCACATTTTCCAGTCACGTGTCATTCTCTTTTCATCAGTAATGCAGAAGGAATTGAATTGTTTTATTTTCAGAGTGTTCACCATCATCTGGATTCTTTCATTTTTGAATTATCCACTTATCCATATTATAGGATTATAAACAAAATACATTTTAACACTTGAAAGTTGCACAATAAAAATATTTGCAAGCACATGCGAAACAACACACACTCGATAACAAACATCTAAACCAGACTGACGTTACAAAATGGGCGGAGTCTGTGGCAGTGATGAATCACTCGACGTAAGCGATGACATGAGACAGTGCAGTTACTGATTACCAAATCCACGATAGAAAAATAAATGACAGAAAAAGTTTATTCCTAAACTTGAACTGGCCACATGTTGCCCACCCCTGTTCTAGTAGGTTTGCCTTTTCATAGCTTCTGCTTAAATTTTAAAGCATTCTATTGTTAAAAGCTTGGAACATAAAATTAAAATATTGAAAGTTTTTAAAACCCATACTTAATGGCTTTGTAACAGCTTTGAAAAATTGAATTTCTCTATTATTATACTTATTTCTTGCATTCTTGCTGTCTTCACTGATATCTGAGATATTGTAAATTCTAAGTATATTAATTAAGCTTTGTTTGGCAACTTCAGTTTCAAAAATGTGTAAACCATGATTTTTCAAAAGGAAGAAAAACATACATTAGTTTACAAAATCATTTTGTTTTTTCGGTGAATACTTGACTCATACTATCAGTAATTTGTAATATGTAACTCTTGGCAACTTTTATTCACTTTTGATGAATGGATGTTGAAAGCTTTTCATCTTGTTTGCAACAATAATGCAATTTAGATATAATGGCTTCATTCTCTTTAGGTTAAGTTTCAAGGTAATTTTTTCTTAGGCTGTATTTTCACTCTTGCTTTGTTATGAACAATTCTTTTTTTTTTAATTTTTAAAAATATTATTTAGTAAAATGCTTGACTTAAAGTAAGGAAGCTTTGTTAATGTACACATGCAGTTTATTTACAACCCTTATTCAATTTTTTATAAACTTAAGTTCTGTTATTATTAATGGAAAGTTTTGTTTGTGGTAATGTTAGACTTCAATAATTGGTAAGGAACTATAAATTGAGCATTTCTTTATTTTCCATAGAATTCCATGTTTTTGTTAAACAGCTGTAGTTAATATATGGAATTTTAGACCCTTTTTAACAATATATATTATTACTGTTTAGTTTTCTTTTTTTCAGATGAAAATTATGGGCTCAGAAATAAGTTAGTTCTTTTGTAGAATAAAATGACAGATAATTTTGTAAGCTTGATTCACAAAGAAAAAAAAGGAAAAGTGAATCTGAGGTCAGCTAAGTGACTGTTCTCTTGGGACTTTTTGATTATAATAGTTGAAATAGATGAGAGGTAGCGCAAGGACCTTGGAAAAAGAAAGAAATATAGCATAATATTTGAAGTGGTTTTTCATTTTTCTTGAGACTTTTTCCCATCATATGGAAACTTTTAGGTTATTTATTATTATTATTATTTTTTTAGATCTTCAGTCAACTTGTGGGTTACCTATTCTGCATAAGGCTTACAGGTCAATTGTTGTTATCTGTATTGAAATCTTACTAATTGAGCACTGATTTGTTCTGTAAAAGTGTAGTATACTTTCATTTTTAAATGTATTCTTTTCTAAACTGTTTATACATGTAATTAGATTTTATTGTGTATGCTAACTGTAAGTTTAAGAATTGTGCAGAACTATCTTTTATTTATAAAAAATCATTTATAGTGTAAGTTTCTTTCAATTTAGTGCTGCTTGGATTTAGCAAGATTAATTTTAAAATATGACATTACATTTTTAGTTTTCATATTTTTTTACTTCAACACTGATTTGTATATTTAGTAGAAATAAATCAAAAAGTTTCTTTATTTTTCTAGAATCTTCTCCTCTTCCACCTCCCCCACTTCCTCCTCGACCTCTTGTAGCCATGGATGAAGATGAAGAAGGTGGGGAAGATGATGAAGAAATGCAGGTTCAATCTCGAGAGGTCTGTATGTTCTTTTGTACCCCTAGTTGACTGTAAGAACAAGTTTGATTGTTTTACAGACTCAGTACTAGTTGTTGAATATATTACAGAAACATGTAGTAACATGGATAACTTTAAGAATACAAAGGCATTGCTTTGTTCAGTTGTATTTAATGTTTTATACAGTCTATACATGTTTATTACTGACGTAATACATTGTTTTTAACTAAATAGAAATGGCCAGATGGATAAGGCATTCAACTTATAATCTGAGGGTTGAGAGTTCAAATCCCCATCACACCAAACATGCTTACCCTTTTAGGCATGGGGGGGTTATAAAGTGACAGTTAATCCCACTATTAGTTGGTAAAAGAGTAGTCTAAGAGTTGGCAGTGAGTGGTCATGACTAGTTTGACTAGTTGCCTCTCTGCAGTTTTACACTGCAAAATTAGGGATGGTTAGTGCAGATAGCCCTCATGTAAGCTTTGCTCGAAATTCAAACCAAACCAAAACTAAATAGAAAAATTTTTGCATTTAAAGTGTAATAAAAGTACATTTTACTTTTAGGAAAAATTAACAAAGGTTACATGTGATTTTGACATATTTTATCAGGATTGAATTATCAAACTGATTTATTTATTAAAAATGCGGTTTTTTTAGTCCAAAAATAAGAGGCGTAAAAAGAAAAAGAAAACTGCTCGACAGAAACGACAGCAACAACAGTTTGAGAGGAAAAAAATGAACAAAACCTGGAGAAGAAAAGCTATATGAAAGACGATATAGATGTTGATATAGAGTAAGTTTGTTCTTGAAGCAGTAGCAAAGTCTTAGATAATAGTGCTAATTTAGTTGTAATAAAAAATGTTCACATAGCATTAGATTACTTAAATTTGTTGAACAATTGACAAAACGAGAGAGAGAGAGATGGACACAACAATTGAAGTGATTTTTTACCATTTGAAATTCTAAATTTCCATTCATAAAAATTAATAAGTAATAAATGAAACTATTTGAAATACAGAAAGTTCAGACATAAATTAGAAAGGCCAACATTTGTGGGCAAATGTAATATATATGTCTCTGCTGTGTAGTCCCAACATGGCCAGAAAAATTGGCAAATCCAGCAGTTTTGTTTGTTAATATTTGTTGTGTGTAGAAGAGAATCTTTATACTATATTCCATATAACTTAATCAAAACAAGACTAAGTGACCAAGACCTCTAAAATTACAATGCAATAAACTTTCCTCTCTTATGAAACAGCTTTAGTTGATTTAAATTGCCCTTCATATGCAGAATTTTTTTGTCTGTCACTGGCCATTATGCTACAATTTTCATGCAATTTTCTGCATGGTATGGCTGTGTTGTAGCATGCAGATCATCCTGTGAAAACCCTTCATTCATATGAGTAAGACACCTTTCTCCTGCAACTGATACTCTTCATGTAGTAGAACCCAATTTTTATCTCTTAAATTTGCATGAGGGTGATCCAGTCATCTTACTTTCCACTTCATTAATTTTTTTAAAACTTTGGGATTCATTTTTGAGTCTTGTTGTGAGCCTACAGATGCATTTTGACATTCTTTGTTTTGGAGTTAATTTCCCAAATATTTTCTATTTGGTCTTTGTCTCCCATGTCTTCACCCTCTTCTCTGATGCGCCTACAACAGATTGTTTCATACTTCCTCTTTTGCCGACCATTGGGCATTTTGCCCAACAATTCTGCCTGTGAGTCTGCTTGTCATGTCTTCTGTGTGTGGGTGGGGATCGTGTGTGTGTTTACCTTTGTTTGGCTTCTTTTTTTTTATTTTTGTCATGCAGGAAGTGATTTCGATCAATTCCCTTTGGGGTTTGGACCCTCATATTTCTGTGTAGATTTCCTGTTTTTATCTGACTTTCACAGTTCTTCTTCATACCTTCTTTCTGTAATCTCTTCTGTGCTTGAGGATGCTTTTGTCTTCTTTTTTTTTCCAACTGTATTCTTGTACTTCTAATGACCATTTCTTGTGTCCAGTGGGTGTTTTGTTGTTTGCACAGCTCCCTTCTGTGGTTCTCGTTTAAGATTGTTTATAAAATGGAATAATTTCATTTTCTGTGAATTTCTCTTATGTTCATGCTTTGTTGTTTCAGAAAATTATGTATGACCTATTCCTCCTGACTTCTGTTACCATTATGTATCTTCTCAATAGGTCTTTAGCTACTCATTTTCATCATCTTTTGGAAAGATTGTTCAGGCCAGCATGTGACTACTATTCACATTGTCTTCTTTGTCTAGCAGTTTTTTTCTTGACTGTATATCGTCTACCTCTTATTGCCTTCCTGTGGAGATTAATGCCTGTTTAGATATGTAATCCACACCGTGTGACAACTAAAGTTGTTAATATTCAGTGTTCAGACGTGGTGTTCCACAGCAAGTTCATTCTTGATAAATGTGTTTGTCCTGGACGATACACTCGTAGATTAGCACAAGTAAAACAGAAGAGGAATACTGCTTGCTGTTCTTCCCTTGATAGTACTAATTAGTGTTTGGTCTGCTCTTGAATGTAAGGTCTCATGGTCACACATTAAAATTTCTGTACCACTTTATTCCTCTGAACTCTTCAATGCTCCTACCCTTTTATTTAGAAGAGTTCAGAAGTCTTTACCAGCTCAAAACCACTAGCTTTTTCCTGAATGTGTTAAATTCTACTCCTTTGAGAGCAGGGTTTTGGCATTTTGTGCTGTAGGTGGCTTGACTATCCTACTACTACACATCTAATGTATGGTGTGGACTGGATTTTCCTGTTGCATTTCTATATGCAATTCACTTTGATTGGAACCTCCTTCCTACTGCCACCTGGATGTGAGTGGGTTGAGATCCTTTTTGTACCATAGACTGCATGTTACATTATCAGTGCTTCATGGTTTTGAACTGGAGATGACATTTTTTTTTACTTTGCTGGGATGTTATTTCCCAGTTGTTGGTCATGTTGACTATGCACATGTGATGGCTTGGATTCTTGGAATGGAAAAACTTCTTCTCTTCTGTGTCCTGCATCTGAGGTAAATGGTAGACAACCCTCCTCTTACCATGAGCCAATTAATCCAAAGTCATTGTTGTTTGTTTTTGTCTGGAGTTGAGATCCTACTTATGGTCCATCATGTCATAGCCACTCTGTACCAGCAACACCTTTTTGTTATGCCTCATTTTTCTCCCATCTTGTGTGAAGAGTATACATGGTTCAGATGAGATTCAGTCCACATCAGATGTGTTTTTTTCTACTTTGAGATGTCACTCTCCTTGAGTCCTCTTTCTAATGGACTCCTCTAGGTCAATTCTACAGTGGTTTCTTTTATACAGGGGCACAAATTATACATGAATAGAATGTGGAATTATATGGGGGGTCTAATCACCCCTGCTGTCCTTCTTTATATCATCTTGTTTCACTGCACCATGTTGTGTTGGTTTGATAGTGTTTTTCTGAAATTTGTCAAGTTTGGTTTTGTATTCTAGCTTGTTAATATTGGTAATTTGAGTTCCTTATTTGTACAAAACTATAGACTCGGTATTTTGACATTTCAAACATCTAATTTTAAACAGTGTTGCATTCAACTTACCATGTGACTCACTGAAATCTATATTTAGATGTGTTCTTTTAATATTTACTTTTAAATTAAGAAAATAACTTGAATGACTAATGTTAAAGTTTGGATTATAATCTACAATTTGGTTCCAAACATATTGACATAAGTTCATAAAATAGTAGTTCAGTAAAATTTTGAATGCAGGTCAACAAACATGATGACCTATTGTGAAAGGGTTAATGCACTTCTATTAGGGTAGAGAAAATAACAGATAAAATATAACATTTTACTGGCAAAAAACATTTGAAATTTATTTAGCAGGTTTTAGGGATTATGCAAAGGAAATTCTGAGATTTTTAAGGTAGAGAAAAGTATTTTTAATTTTAACAATAAAATTAATTTGCACATAGACTAGTAACAAGAAATACTCGTTACATTCACTTACAAATATTTTAGTTTATTAAAATTACTTCATTAAAAATGTTTTTTCTTGAATAACTTATGTTAATTGAAAGATTGCCATATTTTATGAAGATACACACATTATATTGAAAGCTAGAAGTATTAAATCTATAAAGACTTTTAAATGAGCACAAAGAGGTCACATGGCAGGTCATATTGACTGAGCCCATGTTGAGGGAGCTGAGGTAAGGAAAACACTTTTCATTATGCATTTATGTACAAGTACTATAAACATGTTTCATTTATTTAGTTTTTAGGACTACTGAGTTCAGATTGTGTATATAATATTTTTTCTATAATCTCCAACATGTAATGCCAATCTACCAGTTGCAGTATAGGTGATAACTATGGGACATATCATCATTCAGGAACAAAATATTCCAAAGAAACTTCAAAAAAATATTTACTGGCCAAGTTATTGGTTGGATAAATGCCCTACAGGCTCTAGCACCACTGTCATGACACTTACTTGATGCTACTTATGTTAATAATAAAAAGCAAGAAATGTAAGAAACTTGTAATTATGTAAATTCAGTTACATTATTTTTAAAATATATTTTTCTGACTTTGTTTATTTAAGGTATATCCAAGAAGTCCTGGATCCTTCAGATGCTAATTATTCATTGTTTGTCAAGATTTTTTGAAAAGTTTCGATTAGGTGATCCAGAATCAGTGCAATTTCTGGCCAAGAATGAAGATGCCTCTGCAGCTGATACTACAAGTTCAGATGCAAGCCGACTGGCAGAACGCAAAAAAGCTGCTTATGTTGATGATGATAGAGATGAAGATGAAATGGATGTAAGTTTGTTTTTTAATATTTTTTAAGTGCCATTTAAAAGAAAAAAAGAGTTGGTAATGGTTACTTGCATTTCAGTTTAACAGAAATGTTTCTTAACTCACCATTGATTTTTATAATTCTTTATATTTTGATATGTGAATACAATGATAAGAGATGAAGAAATAACATTGTACCAGCTTCTGTACAATATGCTAATATGAAACTGCTTGTGAACTTAACTTTTTATGTTTCACTTATATTTAGAAGTATAAAAAAGTAAACAAAAGATGTATTTTTCAGTGATATGAATGTTTCTTTGAAGAATTAATCCTACATATTAAAAAGCCAAAGTCATGGTAGGCACTCATTTCTGACTAGGCTTGAACACATAACTTATAAATAAAAGGTACTAATGATATTATGCTTTAAATTAAAATATGTTCCCAACAAGTTACTGAGGTTTTAAATATTTTTTGAAGTTCTCTGCACAGTTTTTAATAACTATCTTTTTAGGACTACTGATAAAATCTTTTCTGATGTTTTCAGTAGCTAGACTTCAAGTTAAGCTTAACTGTAGACTTGCTACTTTTTTTGCGTACTTTTCTTATCAAACATAACTGTGAGAGGATTTCTAAATAATTTTATTTTTACGAGCTCTGCTAAACTAATTCTGTGAAACTAGATGTTTACTTCAAGTTTGCATATTTTCTTGGGCCCATCTTAGTTTTATAATATTTTCTTGGCTCCTCTGTACCAAGTTGTAGGATAATTGGCTATGAGGACAAGATTTTTACTTTCTTATTACTTCATTAAGTTATTTTAATATCTGAGGAAATGGTTAGTATGTACGAGAATGTAATTACACTTTATTAAAAAGGGTAAATGATTTAATCCCAAAGTTTTTAAGAAAACTTTGTTTCAGAATAACTTGCCTTTTCACCTTGCATGTCATCCTAAATTTGTGACATCGTGAGAAAAGACACATGACAAGAACTGGAACTGAATCACACCAAAAATAGCATTCTAATAAAATGATGATGTAATGTTATATCAGTAGCACTATTGTATAGTTGTAATTGTGTTTATCTTTTGGGATGAGCAAATAATTCAGCAGTGTGATAGAAGTTGTTGGAACAAAACATCAGTTACTAACAATTTAACATTTGCTCTAATTAACAACGTAAATGGTGTTTATAAGCCCTTTAGATTTTTTTTTCAGATGGATATTTTACTGTAGTAGATTTTGTTGTACAATACCTTCTTTTATTTGAAGAGGAAAGAAGAAGACAAGCCCAAGTTATCAAAACGAAAATTGAAGAAGCTAAACCGAATGAGCATAGCAGAACTGAAGCAGGTAGGGAAAGTTAAAAACATATTATGAATATGTAAGAGAAATGTCATTTTGCACAGTAACCAGCTAACTTCAGTTGATCTAATTAGGAATAATAAATATAGAAGTTAGGAGAGAATTAGGTGCATGGGTACATGATAAATGTTTTATTATGGTATTCTCCAAGATAAACCAAGGTACCTCAGTTTTGGACCATTAAATTCTCTAAGCTAGTTCATATAAGAATGGGTGAATAATTATTGTAGGCAAAATGAAAGAGATAAAATAACCACTTTAAAACTGAACAGTGATTTGTATACTGACTGACTGTTTAGTCTTAAAGGATTTTTAATTGAGTTGGTTAAAGGTGGAAGAAGTGAATTGTACACTGTATTAACATATAAATTAAATAGTGTTTTTGAATGGCACTAAATTTGTAATAAACTGAGAACTGAAAGTAATATTTTAATGGAAAAATAATTATATACAGTCACAACTTTAAAAAAAAATAAAACAAAGTTGAGACATTGCTATCAAGTATAAGCTCTTTGAAAGCAGGCTTAAACCTTTTTTGAAATGTTTATTTGCTTTCACACTTCACATTGTATCTGTAGCTGGCAATCATATTACCAGATCAGAAGTATCTGGAATCATTCACACACACACACACACTGACAATTATTAGTATAGATGTCTCTCTCTGTGTCTGTCTGTCATGTAACAGATGGGTACTCTAGCTAGTATAGGATAAAGTAAAACTGTTTCATGAGAAGTGAACAACATTTTGACCTTTGATGATCAAAGAAGGTCGAAACGTTGTTCACTTCTCGACAAAGTGCCTTCTCTATCCACACCAGCCATTTTTTACATATAATTTTCTTTACAAGTCGGTTTTTCTCGTCATCATGAAGAATATTAGAAGTTTTTCCTATGTATAATAAAACTGATTGAAAGTCTATTTAATGAGCATAAAACATAGATATGGTAGCTCAGGCTGTGAAGTGACTTGTTATAAACAAATTATAATAAGAGAAATTAAAACATTTAGTAATTTTAATGAGTGTTTCTTAACATCTTCTGTCTAAATTAAATTTAGAAGTGTAACAATAAGCTTTGGTTGATTTAAAAGTAAAGGTGTTTTTTTTTAAAGACTAGTAAAACAAAAGCCAAACTGTATTATTGAAATAGAAATTCACTGTTGAGAAATTAATGTAAAAACTCTAGTTTCCAGAATCTGTTTTTGATTACTAATAAAAATACAAACTTACATTGACACAGTGTAGTATTAAAGTTGAAAGTGTATTTTGTAAAGGGAAGTAAACTTTAAGCTTGCTGTATTTTTGTTAAGTATTAAGAAGTTGATATGAAAATATACAAAATATATAGTGAGGTGATATTGCTAGTACTGAACTCTGTCCAAGATAAAATAAAAAATAACTTAATTTGAGGTTTTTTTGTGATTTTGATTCATGGAAAATGACAAAATTAGTTTTGTAATGTAGAGTAAGATTTACTGGTTGATATATGTATTTAATTTATGATAAATGAGAACCTTTAATTTTGTTTTGTCGAATTATTACTAAATAAAAGGTACATTTAATCATGAGTTTAAAAGTTGCTGTACTTTTTGTCTTTTTCTCATTACATGCATATAGAAAGTTGGCAGGCCAGAGTTAGTAGAGATGCATGATGTTACTGCAAAAGACCCAGTGTTACTTCTACATTTGAAGGCAAGTTAATTTCTTCTACTTTTTGTCTATTTCTAGAATTTAAAAAGATGTTATGATTACAATAAATAAATGCTATTTTTATTCACATGTAGTTGGTTTATTTGCACTTGTTAAAAAAATACTCTTTTTAAAGGCTGCACGAAATTCTGTACCCGTTCCACGGCATTGGTGCTTTAAAAGAAAATACTTGCAAGGCAAGAGAGGAATAGAAAAACCACCTTTTGAACTGCCTGACTTCATAAAACGTACAGGAATTATGGAAATGAGACAAGCTTTACAAGAGAAGGTATGTAACATTATTACACATTATAACTTGAAATAACATATCACTGCCTACTAATGCATACCAATCAATATGTTTTTGATATAACCTCTTTCTGATATTTTCTTGTTTCTATAAATAACTCAGTTTAAATATATAGTAAAAGAAAAAGTGTGTGTTATTTGTTATCTTTAATGTTTTTATCAAGATTGTTTTTTTTCCTCTTATCATTTTAGTTAATACCACAGTTATTACTGTAACCAACTGGACAAGTTATTCACTATTGTCCCTTATTTCATGCATTGTAAGGTCATTCATTTCCTAATTCTCAGGACTTTCAGTGGTATTATGAAGGTGAATTGTTGTTCTTCAATTTTCACCTGCAGGTGTGATGAACAGTTTAATAATGTACTGCCTGCTTGAACTGTAATTATCTTTATGTATGCTTTGTTTAAAGTAGTAATACTCAGCAGAGTACACGTTTTGCAAATCAGGCTGTTAACAAATGCCAGTGAACACACTGATTTTAATTTTTAATGTGAGTTATTTAATGGAAAGTTAAAAATATAAAACAAGCTAGTACTTCCTTTTTTGTAATGCCTGAGAGACTTGCAGAATAATATAAATATTTAATGTGTTTTGTCAGAGAAAGGAGATATATAAAGTTAAAGAATATGGAAAAAGTAACTTTGCAGTGGAAGGTAAAGTACAACACATGAAACACAGAAATGTAGTTCTCTCACTGACCTATGTATTAATGCACCATATAAATAGTGTAATTAGCCCAGCTTACTTTTTACTGTTACTTGTAATTGTTTAAAACTTATATTTTATATTAGATTGTTTAATTTGAATCTTTAAGCTGACAGTAAAAACTTGTAGAAGCTCATGCTTAATACAACATACAAGTTGTAAAATGTACTGGATTTTCAGTGCTTTTCTGTATAATTTACATTTATGGGGAATATATATACATGCATATAAACACATGCACATGTATTGCAAGAGGTAACATAGAGGTCAAGAGAAGTGCTTATTGGAAAGAACATCACTAAAGTGCTAACATAAATAAATTTTGAAATGACAAATTTACATTTTTCCCCATGTTTATATTAAAAAATGTGTGCATTGTAACAGTCCATGTTGATTGTGTCATTGACAATGGAGTTTTGTTTTAACAGTGGCAACATAACAGATGTCCATCTTTGAAATGGTTTCAACCATATACTTACAACATTGGTTTTCCAATGCATGTGTAAAGATAGCCATTGAAGTTATTGAAAATGAAAGTAAATTTTTGAAAGTATGACTTAATTTTAAAATTTCTTTTTGACATTTTTCTTAAAAATTCATATTACATGTTGGAATTTTCACTCACATTTGTTCTGTTTTTGAAAAACCTTGAATATATGATGTGTAATAAAATGTTTTAGATTTATTGTAAATGTGGGTTTTTGAATAATTCAGAAGAGTTGGTAAATGTAGAACTATACAACTTGTGTAGGAGGACCAGAAAACTCTGAAAAACAAGATGAGAGAAAAAGTTCGACCAAAATTAGGGAAGATAGATATTGATTATCAGAAATTGCACGATGCCTTTTTCAAGTGGCAAACCAAGCCCAGGATGACTATACATGGAGATCTCTATTATGAGGTAATTTGAAGAATTACATCCCTAGAATGTTTTACTCCTTTGCAGGTTAACCAGTGGAGATCAACCCAAGCAACAGAGGCATAGGTTGTTTCGTGTCACACCTGTTGTGTAGATGTTGTTTATCTTTAGAAAGTTCTTGGATGTGTTTTATAATGCATAACAATATCTTCAAAGAAACATTTCTTAGTGACAGATTTGCTTACCAGTGGTAATATACAGATTTAATAGAAATGTGAACATTAATGTTGTTAGGTACAAATATTTATTTGGTACAATAGTAGGAATGTTGTTCATCTTTTGATGTGGAACTGTCATAAAATAGGACATACAAAATCATGATACTTGTCATAATGTAGAGCACTGCAACATCCTGTGATATGCCATAAATATAAGACAACATCATTTAATATACTATAACATAGGATACTGCGACATAATGTGACATGTCATAAATAAAGATACTACAACATCATTTAATGTATCATAATATAAAGTACTGCAACATTATGTGACGTAATGTAGGAGACTGAAATATGTGATATGTCATAAGTGTGAGACATTACAATTTCATTTAACACCATAGTATAGGAGACTGCAACTTCATTTAAGTTACCATAATGTAGGGAATTACAACATCATGTGATATGTCCTAATAAATATAGAACACTGCAACATTGTATGAATTGTAGGAATACAGAATAATGTAACACTGTGATAATGTTTGATAATGAATGTATGACAATGATTCTAAATCACAAGGTTATATAGTTGGTCATTTAGTGGCATTGTTTTTAGAATTATACACAACTCGTATATTAAACTGTTTTTAAAAAGCTGTTTCTACTTTTAAAATGGAAAGTGTTATGTATTATAACTTATTCAGACAAGTCTCCAATTTATTATGCTACGTATATTAGCGTATTACTACTTCAAATAACTAGAAATTTGAATGTAGGACAAATTTTAAACATCGGTATATATCAGATTTATGATATTTGCTAACAAGATCAACACATGCAATTTTCTTTTTAACAAATATATTTTAATGTACAAATAAATAATGATTTATAATAATGGTTATTACAAATGATGATTAATATTCAAGAGTTTCACAAACGTCCAGACAGCTACGAAAGAACTATGTTTAACTTGAATTATTTGTATATCTATAAACTGGTGTGAATGATGTTCATAAATGTACATGAACATTAATATACATTAAATAACATTTATTTCAAATAATTAATGATACAGTGATATGCTTTAAAATTTGTTTCTTAAAACATCAAGGGAAAAGAATTTGAGACAAAACTGAAAGAAAAGAAGCCGGGAGATTTCAGTGATGAACTACGAACAGCACTAGGGATGCCTGTTGGACCTGTAAGTTGGTTTAATTTTTATATTAGGCTACATTTTAATATTCCGGATCCACGTCAGTATTCAGATCAGTGATTTTCTATAACAGTTTTTGAAAACACTTGTACTGAATCTAAACATTGCTGAATACCTTATGATTTTCAGTGATATATTTGTTGTAAAATTTGATTTCCCCAAGAAGAGGTGCTCCTTGGATGGGAAATTAGTAATATACAATAAGCTTTTTTAAGGTTTTTTTTTTAGCCTCTCATAGTTATGGAATATTTGTGTTGAATGGTATTCTCATACCAGGATGTTTGACTAGAATGATACTTAATTTCTGTAGATTTTGAATTGTCTGGGGAGGCATATTGAGTGTTTAACAAAATGAATTTCCATATTGTGAAAAGTTTAAGCCCTTCCATAGAACAAATAATTTTTTAAAGTATAATAATTTTAATTATGGAATTTTCTTTATAATTATCCAATATATTACTTCAAATAATTGTGTTTTTACTTAATACAGTTAAGAATGTGCCCAAGTACTATGTTTTTTGGCCCAGCATGGCCAGGTGGATAGGGTGCTATATTCATAATCTGAGGGTCATGGATTAGAATCCAGTCATGCCAAACATGCTCACCCCTTCAACTGTGTGGATGTTATAATGTGACATTCAGCTCTGCTGTTCATTGGTAAAAGAGTAGCTCAAGAGTCTTACACTGCTAAATTAGGGGCATCTAGTGAAGATAGCCCTTATGTAGCTTTGCACAAATTTCCAAAAACAAACTATACTTTTGTTTCTAGAATGCAAACAAATGTCCACCTCCTTGGCTTATTGCCATGCAGAGATATGGACCTCCTCCCTCCTATCCAAACTTGAAGATTCCTGGGTTAAATGCTCCAATTCCAGAGGTAAGTTTGTTTGTTGCATGTCTATTAGTTTTTAAAAAAGACACGTAATTAAAATGGTAGTTAACAATGTTGAGTTTTTGAAAGAAAGCATTTTAGTATTTTTCTTATTTCTTGAAGATGTTTTAAATTATTTCCTTACACTGCTTCTTGTTGTTATATGAAATATCATCCTTAAATAAAAAGGGGAGAAGTGATCTAACTTTTTTATACAATAGAGCCCACTGATATTGTAGTAAATACTGATTGCTGATGAGCAGAAAATAAATAATATTAAAATAACGAACTTAAAAAAGTTTTGAAAACAAATATCATAAAAATTGTGTAAAAATATTTATTGGTATTGTAAAATCAAGCTTTGAGTAGCATTTTGTTTCTGCTTTAGGTACTAATGTAGTGTCACTAAAGTCAACTTAACTTGTTTGGACTGCTTTTTCTCTTGCCTAATGAGATTGAAAAAACATTTTAGATTTAGAAGCATGCTAATTACTCTCTAAAGCAGGATATTTCTTATAACATAGGCTTAATAAAGATAATTTAAGTGAAACTTTAATAGTTTTAAACATGTATCTTTCAATATGATTTAGTAGCATATTAATCTGATTGCCCTATAAAGGAGGACATCTTTTATAACATCAGCTTAATAAAGATAATTGAAGTGAAACTTAGATAGTTTGCCAATAGTTTTTAACAGGTTTTTCCAATCTACTACTAGAAATATTTTATACTTACTGAGGTGGAAAGGAATCATTAATTTATCAGCAGTACGTAAAGTTTTTAAAGGAATTCAAAGCTTTCAGTGGATAAATCAAAAGATGTTCATATTTTTTGCAATTTTATATCAGCTCTTAACAGTGGTAATTATTTTTTTCTGTATAATTTATCACTGCTACTTTATTATTACCAGCTGAACTTTATTAGTGTTATGCATCAGCTATACAGACAGGTGAGAAAAGAGAAATGGAATTTGCCGAACTTTGTAATGTTTTTTTTTTCTGGACAAGAAATATTTGTTGTCATGTTGTTCACAGTTTAGAAGAAATATACCACCATCCCCTCCTTAAATTTGATAAATTCTGCAGTTGTAACGTAAACTTTGATTTATAAAGGAAAGAAAACCTTTCAGCTTATATATTATGGTCATGTAAGAATATTATAATTAAACATACATAACCAAGATGAAGTACTGTGAGAAAAGATATTAGGATTTGTGGATCCCTTGTCTTAGCTTTGTAAAGTATTACAATTCTTTTGTAAACAAATATGTTTTTTGTGATTAAAAAAAGTGTGCTATTTCAGTTCAGGTTGTAAATTTCAACTCCTAAATCTAATATTTCATCAACCAGGAAGAATTTTTTTAGAAATATTTTTTTATATAAGCAATAGTGCATAGTTGTTAACAATCCCTAATATTTTCAGTTCCACTTGACCATTATTTTATTATTCAATTTTTGTCACACATTATTTTTTTACTATATGCTTGTGTGTATTGATTATCCATTTGTTGAAGTGTAAATTTTCCTGTGCATTATAGATTTATTTCTTAGGCCATCTCAGTGTTATTTTCTGTAAATTCTTTTCTCTATGGCATTCTATGCTTGCCTGACACTCAGTTCTTTTGCATCAAATATATATTAAAGTTTACTCAGAGTTTATTTATGGTGTAATATATTTTTATTCAGTAACCACTTTCTTTCAAGTTATTACTCCTGTTTAATTATTACTTCTGAATTTCAGGGATGTTCCTTTGGATATCATGCTGGAGGCTGGGGAAAACCACCTGTAGATGAAGCAGGAAAACCTCTGTATGGAGATGCATTTGGTACACTCTCAGGTGACCTACATGTAAGTTCTAAACTTCTTGAGTACCCAGGTAGTTGGAAAACGTTGATGTGAAACAGAAAATTCAAACACACATCATAAGAGATTTAAACCTTTTACAATATAAATTTAGTTTATTTGACCAGTTTATGATTTATAATATAATGGAACTCTTGCTTGAATGATACTAGAAAAACGTTTTTATTACATGATGTGCAACCCCCAACTTCATGAAATTTTTATCTTGTGTGCATGTAGATTTACTATATGGGGTCACCATTTTCCTGTTTTGCCTCCATTTCCTGTCATGGATAACTTTATTTTTCTCCATTCTCATGGTGCAGATATGATGTCATGAAACATCATATGCAGATCTAATGCACTGGTGCAATCTATATAAATATAATAATACTGTATGTTTTATTTCTATGTAAATACTTTGGTATAGAAATCATTAGGTCCATGGGGAAGTGCACTTAAATTTTCAATTTTTACAAGTTTTTTTTTTTTTTTTTTGGGGTCCACTACTTCACCCCTGTTGATGGATCATCACCAAATTTGGCATGAATAATTGTTGGGTCAATGTTTTGCTGTTTTTATGGGTATTTAGGTTTTTATTTAAAATTATGTATAAAGGAAACAACTTTTCATATTCTAAGATAACCTTTCATTAATCACAAGTTTACATAACCTTCATTCAGGGTATGGGTACCCTGCCTAGTGACTTGTAATACAATAAGAAAATTTAACATAGCTGTTCACTGTAGTGTTATGCATGACACACTCAAGTCTTGGCCTGAAGATCAGTTTTAAATATATATGCCAAAGTAGGCATAAAGATGTTATGCACTTGGCTACTTTGTTGAAAGAAATGTTCCAATAAAATTTTAATAATTGGTAACATTAAAATGTATATAAGTAGATAGTAGTATTCTTTCTCTGTTTTATAGACAAAATTTACCATTGTCCTTATAAGACATCCTTACACTAATATATATAAATATATTAAAAATTATAACAAATTCTTTCAACACAGGCTCAATCTATATGACCTATGATATGACCTCTTTGTACTTGTTTAGTCTTTTTAGATTTAGTACTTCTTACTTTCAATGTAGTGTGTATATCCTCACAAAATATGGTAGTATTTCAATTAATATTATAAGTCTTTAGCACACAAAAAATATATGTTTTAGAGAAGTATTTTTATTAAAATACAGATTTTTTCCATGAATAAATAGAGTACTTGTTTTAAATAGTCCTTTATGAAACATAATTTTCACGACAAAAATATTATCTCAAAAATCTCAAACTTTTGTGTAATTCCTAAGACCTCCTAAATACATATCAAACTTTTTTTTAGTAAACTTGATGGTTTTTCTGTTATTTTCTCAAAACAGTCAGTTTGATTGACCTCATTACCACAAAAAAAAATCAAAATAAATCTAAGTTGCCCTTTGTTTCTTTCTATAATGACTTCATATTGTAATGTGAAACCACATTCATATATCCTAACTAGCTCTTCTAAGTTTGTGACAGTATACATCTATTTATAATTAAATAATAATGTTTTATTGCCCTATGAATGATGAATAACTTCTATCCATGCCGTAAATCACTCTGGAGACATGCATCTTATTTTATAATATCAAATTACATGACCCACAAGCTACTACAACTAGTACAAACAGTTTGTGTATGTATCTCTGAAACATTTTTATTATTTAATTAATTTAATCTCAACTAACCTTAAAATATCCTTATATTTACATGTTATTATAATTACTTGTAAAGAATAAACATGAAAACAAGAAATAAGATATTTATCCAATCTTCTTTTTTCTTGTTTTTAGGTTTCAAAGAAAATTAACCCTAATTTTTATACTACTTGTAGTGTTGCAGGTATGATGGTTATTAGATTAAATAATGCTCTAAACAATATAGATAAATAACACAAAATTAGACAAATTTCTTTACCTCTTAAAAATTTTCTGGCTTTTCAACTCTGTGTCAAGAGTCGTTACAAATTCATCCAAGCTAGTCGTTAACTTTTTCATGGGAACGCTGTTCATACTCTTAGTGAAATTGACATTTAACAGCTCAGAATATAATATACAACAGATCATTTGATAGATGCAAACCTTGAGTTCCCATTGATTATAGTTAATATATAATTAATACATGGATTCAGATTTGAGTGGTACAGCCTATTTACACTTGACACATAATTTGGAACATCAGTTACTTAACAAATTAACTACAAGGTTAAAATTGAGTTTTGGTGAGATACATATGGCTTATTATTTGTAATTATACAGTTTATTTATTGTATTTGTTGGTAAAGAAAAAGTTTAAAATATGATTCTGTTACCAAGCTATTTGTTTAGTATGGATCAACTGGATTACCTACATTTGAGGACAAGAAGAAACAAGGATAAATAGCTAATAAATAAATATATGTGTAATTTGGAATATTCATTATGCCTCTTTTCTGTTTATAATAGGAAAAGTTCAATGTTATTTTACAAATATAGATTTTTTGTTTGTTTATGTACAGAGTCCTGAAGAATAACTTGAGTTTTAAGGGCTTTGAAAAGACAAAGGAAAAAGGAAACAAAAGTAATTTTAAAACTGAAATTATATTTTACTCCAGCCATCTTCTATAGAAGAAGAAATAGACAAAAGTTTATGGGGTGAACTAGAGTCTGAGTCTGAGGAAGAATCTGAAGAGGAATCTGAGGAAGAGGAAGCTGAACCAACTGCAGATGAGTCGGGTCTTGTGACTCCAGCTGAAGGTTTAGTGACTCCCAGCGGAATAAGCTCCATTCCTGCTGGCATGGAAACGCCAGACATGATAGAACTCAGAAAACGGAAGATTGAGGCAGAAATGGAAGGGTCTGTAACAAACTCTCTATTTAACTTTTGTTGGTTATTAATTTTATTTATCATGTTACTGTATTTAAGATTTACTGCAGTCAAAGCAGCAGAGGATTAGGTTAACAATTTGTCTGAATTTTGAAAATCATTCTTTAAACCCAAACAGAGAGTATGAAACTCTAGCAAAGTGTGATAGCATCCATTCTGAAAACCTTAGAAATAAATATAATATCAATGTATATATTGTAGAACAAACTTATTTAATTGTACTCTGTTCTCCACAAGAAAATACCATGTTGTATAATATTGTATATATTAAAATTGTGTTATAATTTACAGGAAATTGTTACATTTACATAACAGGTTACCGGGGAAGAAATGGTATAATAAATGTTTCTTCATAATGTTGCCATGTTTTTAATGCAAATGGTAGAAGGAACAAAAATGGTGATTTTTCAACAGCATGTTTGTTAAAAATGTTTCTGAATACACGATAGACCTTACATACAGTTTAACTTAACCATATACAGGCTATAATATTAACACTGAATACTAATAATACCTAAAACAAATTGTCTCAGTAATATTGCTATATTGTAAAATGTATACCAACTCTATAATTGTTTAATACACTCCTTCAAACAATGTATTCTGGTTGAATACTGTTGTAAGGAAAACATAAAGTAGAAAACATGCCTCGTTTTCATATAATCAAGATGAAGTTACTCTTTCTGTTAATAAGCCAAGGTGTGATACCTGAGGTATTACATGTTAACAATTGTCAACAAACTGTAGTTTCCTAATTTATTTCTACTGTCCAGTGTGATTTGCCAGTATGTGAGAGTCAGAGCTAAATATTTTTCCATGATATCTTTATCAGATGAAATTAACTACTAGTTAATTTGCTCACCTGACGTAATTCTACACAGAACCTTGATGTACCCTTCTCTTCCTATACAGTTACTACTGCACACAACCAAGCACTCTCTAAAGAGGTTCTATGATTCTGTCCTTGACTTTCTGCATTGTCGTAGTGTTGGTTTATCAGACATGCATAACATATCTATGAGACAATGAGTAACTGTTGTCTGATATCCACTGTCATCCTACAAACACATCAACATATTCAGCCACTGATTCTCTTTGTTTAAGTCATTTGAATCCAGGTTATTTGCAGAATAACCAAATGGTGATCTCAGATCTTTTGGCAGCTGTGCATTTAATTTTCAGGTATGTTACAACAGAAGTAACACTAACATTACAGCTAGTGCCAGTCTCTTCTGCTTCACCGATAATGCTAATGACAGTTCCAGCCAGAAACTAAGTATACAGATGTTGGTTATGTCTGATCAGCACTGAAACTATGTTACATTATAATATGTGTGTTGTTATTTTCATTACCCTGTTTTAAGGTGGATCCACTGACTCAGGAGGAGAAGATAAAAGTTGATAAAGTATTCTGAAGTTACACAGAACATTGGTTTTCATATCATTTTTTTCAATATTCAAATGTGTCTGTTTTGTTTTTACTCTCATATATCTATATTTAGTTCTTCTAGATTCTTGACCATGTCAGAATCTGAGGGAACAAGCTTGCATGACACTAAGTCCAAATTGGCCTCCACTGGTGATGTTTAATACTCTGGCTCTTCCTAATATATATTAGCAGTCTGTGAACAAAGCAAGTCTTTAAAGAATGCCAGTTGGCTAGTGATTTGGAGTGAACAACAACAAACAAGTTTTGTTAGTTAAAGCATATTAGGGAAAATGTGACGTATTGTTTCTATATGAGTTATGGGGAAGAAGTTGTCCTTGCAAGGCTCTGCACAGGCCATAAAATCAAAATGTTGTAGATCAAACCACAAAGAAGTTAATTACATATGTATATATTAACATAGACACATTTTGAGCAATGGCCTTCTTCAGGCGTCACTAATCCATATCCCAAAACGTGTCTATGTTAAAATATATATATATGTAATTAACTTCTTCATGGTTTGACCTACAACATTTTTCTTGTATCTCTTTCAAAAGCCACTACCTGTAATTTCCTTCACAGTCTGAATAGGCTATAGTTTTATTGGACATAATATTCTCTTACAAGGTAATTGTTCTCTAGCATTTAGGTTTTGTAACACTGAAACTACAATAGCTCACCCTTTATTTGCATGCTGTTGCTGTGACATTCAGCAATAACACTTTTGTTCTTCTTATCTCACTGACATTGGACAAATATTGTCCTACTTGACCATGTATTTATTTATTTATTAACTGGCCATTGGTCTTTTTTAATCTTATTCAATTATTTTAACCTTTTCTCACAGAAAGAATTAGTTATTGTTTTTAATTTATGCCCTAACAAAATATTATTTATTATGTGTAGTTGATACAAAAACAAAAGTTGGTTCAGATAGCCCAAAGTGCTTTATATTAATAAACCCTTGAAAACAAAACCTTTTAGCTCTTTTTAACATTGTATTTCTATTTCCAGAGGTGAAACCCCAGCTCTGTACACAGTCCTTCCAGAGAAGAAAGGAGAGAAATTGGGAGCAGCCATGATGGGTTCAACCCATGTGTATGATGTGGCTGCAGTAAGTGTGGGTTATGGCCTGTGTTTTGAAAAGTACCTTAAAATAAAGTCATGCTTCTTATTGTAGTAATTATTGAATGTATGTTGTGTTGTTTACCTGTGGGTATGTCAAGTAGCTTCACCTCAAAGCTACTTAACTATATATGTAACATTATATTTGTTGCTGAATAGAGTTGTTTTTGTCTTGGTGAGAAGGAATTTTCTTTTATGTTATTTAACATGATTAATCTTGTACCTGATGTGTAAATTTCTTGCAGTTGATACACACATGAACTTTCTTCTTACAGACAATACATGTTTAGGTCTGTGTTTAGTGGAAGCTTCAATTCTTAAACACTGTTGTGTAATCATGTTTTTTTCTTCTAAAACATTTTGTTCTGGTTTGTTTTATAAGTTCAGTTTCTTATCACAAAAGTTCTTCAGGGAGATTTGATTTTTTTTCTTCTTTTAATTAGTATGACTTTTTTCCCATTATCAATATGCTCAAATTCTTCTGCTAATGTTTTATATATTGAACTAATACCTACTAATTTCAAATTTCTCTTTATTGGAACAGAAAATAGTGTTCACTGATATTTTCTTTTAGGAATAGCATATGAAGTAAGATTAACTTTACATGTTTCACAAGTCATCTTACTGCTTAATGAGATTCATTTCTACAGAGTAATATCCCAAGAAACTTCCAAAACCTCATTCCATTTCTCACTTTACAAAGATGCTCCTGTAATTATTAATTGTGGATATTATTTCTTGTTAAAGGCAATACCAGCAGGAAAAGCAAAAGTTCCAGTTGCAGGTGGACCGATACCTCCAGAAGGAATAGAAGTTGCATTGGATCCGAGTGAGCTTGAGCTAGATACTGCAGCTATGGCTGCTCGATACGAACAGACTGTAAGGGAACAGCAGTCCCAACTGGAAAAGGAAGACCTTAGTGATATGGTTGCAGAACATGCAGCAAGACAGAAGGTATGTGCTGACCTCTTACAAACTTGTAACTTTTTCTTATGTCAGTATTTTACTATTTTTTGTATGCTTCCAGATGGTGTTTTATTGCAGCTAAACGCTTTTGTAATCTCTATCATAAGTGTTGCCTAATGTGAAAAAAACTGCATTATTTCAGGTTTTCCTTTTCATTCTTATTTTTAATAATTTTAATTCTTCTGATTTTGAGTAAACACCTCTTTCTCCTTCTGTCTCTAGAATAAACGTAAGAAGCAGCAACAAGACAGTGGAAAAACTGCCAAGAAGTATAAGGAATTCAAGTTTTGAGCCCTGTTTTGCTGACTTGTATAGGATACATTTTTATCAATCACAGCTCACAAATTCGTCAGTTTTCTTCAGGTAGATATCAAGAAACCAGTTCCATTGTGGGTTTTAATGGCTTGTAAAGATTAATTTGAACTAGAAAGCAATTTTTACTTTCTTCAGATGTCAGGAGTGGGATAATACACATCATTTTGGTAATTTATCAAAAACATTCAGTGTATTTCCACCGTGGATTGAAATGGCAATTCACCTTTTAACATTGATTTGTTTTGTTAAAACAAAAAAACAGTTGCTGTTTGTAACTTCCTCCTTTAGATGTTGGTGTAAAAAAAAGGTTTGACTGTGCTTATGACTATAAATAAAGAAAAAATAGAACAAAATGATTTCTACTCATTTCTTTAATAATGTGAAAAATAAATCATTAAGCCTAATCTTAGCTGTATATAAAAGTAGGATTACACTTTATTGGTAGGATCTGAAACATCAGCATCAGATTTCTTGTTCTTCTATGTTATAAAAGAAATTTATTCAATTCGGTTTAATAAGATCATGAAAAAAAAACACCCCCACAGGGTATGTTTATGAATAGCTTGTGCATTATGTCATATAGTACCTACCATAATGTGTTTACAGAATTTATTGTGAAATTATTAGTTATAGTTCAAAGGACAATAAAAGAAAATTAAAGAATCACATGTAGACTGTTATAAGCCTTTAAGCTAGTTAGGATAACAGTTGTAGTTTTTGGTGAGGAGGTATTCTCTCATATCTGTATTACACGTGTCAAATGTTTGTCATGGAAAAATTCATCTTAATACACATTGTTACATTTTTATAACCATTTTATGTACAAATTGTTTATTTAATAACAGTAAAAAAAACCACTCAGAAGGGAGATAACATCTTTAATTATCTAAAATAAAGGTTTTAATTCCACAGCCAATTCCTCACAACCATTAGAAAAAAAACTAAACCCTATACTATGTTAATATATTTAAAAATCTTAATTTTTGTATTTAGCCAAGAAGAAAAGAAATACAAGAAATGTAGTTCAGAGTTCAAACGTTTTTAAGATATGTACTATTTCTCATCCGGTTTGATGGACGTTATAAATACATCAAGAAATACCTGCTGCAGATTTGTACAATAACTATGAGCTTCACTGAATTATCAACTTTATATCTTTTTATTTTCTTGCTCTGACAGTTGTTTTCCTTTTTACCAAAAGCAAAAAGGTGGAATGCTATGAAAATATAAAATGTAAATTCTGAGAATTTAGTTTACTTTGTGAAATTAATTATTGACTATAAACATTTTCTATCATGTGCAGTAACAGGTTATCACAAAATGTTCACATGAAACATCTTTACATATACTTTTACACATTATGACTGATATTTTATTTATTACTACCTAAACTTTTATCACAGAAATAAATTCACTTTTTCTTTTGTCACTAACTGTATCTCTTTGTGGTATGATAACATTTATTGTACTTTACTGGTTTCTACTATTTAAAATTTTATTACTAAAACTGGATTCTGTGTGCTTATATATAAAAACACGTACACCCAAGATTAATTTTGACATTTGAGTTGAAGAAGCAAATACCACAAGTCAGCAACATCCAGAGCAAAAGCCCAACCCATTTAAGATTTCCTTTATGTTCTGGTATACAGATGGATCTTCTATGGTGGTTGGAATCTGAAAGATTATTAGATTACATGTATTTCACCATCTTTCTGTGTATCTTTAATTCTAATAAATATTAAAATAATATTCTTATTTTTAATTCAGGCAGAGTTTCTTGAACACCCAGATGGATAGAGCATTTTTCACATACAAGTTTTCTTTAATTTAGTTACTATTTACATATTAAATATTCACTCAGTGATATTTGAGGTTTTTTTTAATTGTCCTTCTAGTAATTCCTAAAATTACTATTCTTCAAAAATTGATAAAAGATACTGACACGTGTTATACTTTTGAATTCACAACCACCAGAATTTCCATAATACAACTTCTAATACGTTTTAAGTAAATATTTCAAGTATTTTGCATACATAAAATCAGATTTCGTAATGAAGTATCTTTACCAAATATTTGTCATTGAATACATGGAATCAGATTGATTGCTCTGAGTACAAAGTGATTTTCCTATTGAAATTAAAATACTTTTATCCATTTAAAAATTACCATATTTCATTTCAATAATCTCTAAAACCTAAATAAATATGAACATTTTTTTCAGCAAAATATTATATTTCATCTGTTATTTTTTCTACCCTAACTTCTTCTAAGTGACTGACTTTGTAAATATGAAATCTAAACCCCTTTTCTTTCTAAAATGACTAAATTGTAACTGGGTGCAACAATTGTTTATCCTCATTAGCATGTAGTTTTTAACATTTCTGCATCTGTTTATAATTTACTATTTTATTGACTTTTGACATATGTCTAACAAATAATCCTGCCACCCCAAGCTGTAAGTAACCATACTGAATTATGTAATGCAAGAGGTGATGCTAGCACACCTTGTGAAGAATTTTTATTTTTTTATTTGTACATTTCCTTGTTTTACCTAACCTGACTTAATAATTCTATAATTTCTACTTTTATTATAATAACTTAAAAATACAAAAAAGTACCACTTAGCAGTGACCTTTTTTTCCATTGAAATTTAAGCCTAATTTTTTTTTTAAATAAAGGTATCTAGTTTTACTGAGTAACTTTTGTTTGCTTGAATAATATACATAAGAACATAAAATAACACACAGAAAGCAAACTGTCTTGTAACTTAACTATCACAATTCTTTCAGTTTTCTATCTTTATTGTAAGAGCCTTTAAATATTACTTTAAGTATATCACTCTGCAGAATACAATGGAAATTTCCAAAATGAAGGCACTGGAAATGATGTAATATGCTATTTGATAGAACTGTTAGCAACTTGTGAAAGAGAGGATGTAACAGTTGGGTCTGATCTTCTAGTTTGATACAAATTCTACTTCAGTTGAGTAATATCTATACTATAATTTATATTAAGTTCTATACTAGAGGACTGGGAAGTGAATTAAAGTTGTCACATATTTAGGGAGATTGAAGATTTTACAAATATTTTATTATCAAATCCACAATTTAAAACTTATATTAAAATTTGATCTGTTAACTATGTTCTCATGTCAAGTTTATTCTTAATACAATGAGAATAAAGTAATTCAAGTAATCCATGATTGTAACTTTCTAAAAGATCATGACATGTTCGCTCTTAATCTGTCGTAACGAAAGACAATACTAAATCCACTCTTATCTTCTAATGGTAGATAGAGTAGTAAAAGCTGTTAGAAGTTTTCTGTTGAAAATAGTATACAAACCTTAATGATGTAGTGTAATGCAATGGGCATATGTAAGTAGAAATCTTGGTAGATAAGTGATTCTTAAAATGATAAGTTTTACGATCAGTTTCTTTAATTATGTAATGGAATTTTTAATAATATATTTAATTTTCAGTGATATGCTTTCCAAGTCTGAGAAAAAAAAATTTTTTGTGACATTTTTAAACTATTACTTTGGATATTTTATTAGTTACTTAAGCTGAACATTAAAACTTGTTCCATTGGGGTTTTTGAAATTTCGTTTGAAGTAAACATTTCTCTTATTAATAATTCAACAAATTTTAAACCTCTTCATATAACATCACCCTTACATTTTAAGCAATGTGAGAAAGGGTGATATTTGTGTATAACAGAGTTATTACAGTTCTCAATACAACTACCAATGACAGTACTTATTTTCAAAATACCTCGATTTCTTTGTTCTTGGCCATGTCTGAAATACTTTTTCGAGCAATTTTCCCAGAACGAGTTTTGGGAAGAAGTTTTACGGGAACAGCAAGTCTAAATGCTGCAACTGGACCAACAAGTTGTCGAACTAATGCAATCAGTTCTTTAGTAATGTCAGTAGAAGCCTTCTTTGTTCCTGAAAATATTACACTTGAAATATATTCATATTTCAAATAATCACTTTAAACTGTAGGTTACCCTTTCAAATTAGTTACCACATATGCATCTATCCTCTCTAAACCTTTTTTTGTTAACATTCATTGGAAACCTGACAGCTACAGTTAATGACATCTGTATAAAGCAGCATATTAACTTGTCCATAATACCTTGACAACCTCTTTGTCAAGCACAACAGAGCTTAAAGAGTCTCTGTCAAGTAAGAAACTTTTTCTTTTTTACCACCAAGAAATATTTTCAATTTCCTGTCCATGTAAATTCATTTTTCAAAAAAAATATTATTCTAAGACATCAGTACTCCCAAACCAACTTAGCTTGCATCTGTAGTAAAATCAAAATACAAGGATGTCATATCATAAGATACAGCAAATTGATCTGACTTTTCTAAAGAAAAGCAACTATAAATATTGATTTGCTGAAAACACCTTAGATAATTGCTTTTTAGGTCATAAAGTGGTTAAGCTATTATTCCAAAATTCTTGAAAAGTATTGGATACAAGTACACTACCATGAAAATTGTTAATCTTATTAATTAATTTTTTTAGATTATAAAGACTATTTAATTTCAAAGTACATTTGTAATGTTTTCCTCAAACATGAAAACAATTATCCAAGTACATCACAGTTTTTTAACCTATCCCACAAGTCCTGGAATTAGTTCATCTTGTTCATCAGTATGTACAAGTAAGAACAAAAATACATCTACCAAATGTGAAAACAATCTTCTCTCTATAATTTGAATACTAAAATTTATACTGGTCATTATTATATTAGGTCTTACATTTTCAGCTGATCTCTTTTATTAAAATATTGTAATAAGTACTGATCACCACCTCAGTGGATACTTATGACCTACATATCTTTGTCAAAACCATCTATCTTATCCAACTTAGCTTGTTTTGCATTTACCTGTGCATACATACAGACACGTGCACACACACAAATACAGATAAAAGCCTTTGCTTTTAAGAAATTATACCATATTTACCATTTTTCATTACATAGAGTCCCAACGGAATTTCTCCTTTCAATGCATCAGGGACTCCAACAACTGCACACTCCACTATATCAGGATGTGTCATGATTGCCTGAAAAATGTGAAATTTTTCCTTTCATTAGCTAATTTTACCGTATCTTACTGACAAAAGTGAAATTTTATACAGCCTACTAGTAGGTAGTTGGTTTACACTGGATACAATATGAATTTAAATCTGCTGAAATATAAATGGTCATTCTTAGAGCAGATTAATAAGAAAAGATATATGTTAAAAAATTCTACTACCATGTCACCGTCACCATTTTACAATTAGAAGTTTGTCACAAAATATCTAGCTTAAAGAAAACTATATCAAAATTTTGAATGTAAAAAGAAACCTAAAATAACCTGTACTGTTACTGACATACAGAGCATCTTACACAACTTTATCTCTACAAATGATGTTCTTCCTTATGTATATACTCTTACAATTGCTAGTATAAATGGTTAATATTCTATTTATATCAAATTCCATTTAAAGATGTAGAAAATTATTGTTACTTCTTCCAAGGCACTAGTAGAAAGACGATGTCCTGCTATGTTGATGACATCATCTTCTCGGGACAAGACACTAATATAACCATACTCATCTATCATCCCAGCATCCATGGTATCATAATAGCCCTGGAATATTGAGACTTATTTAAACAAAAGTTTTTGTGCACTTGCTCTCTTTGTAAAGATCACAAAGATATGCACATTAATAATGACAGACATCAACTGTTTGAGAACTTAGGTCGATTAAAATATGCAAACAATTATAAATTCAACAAGAATGTACCATCTGGAATATATAACATACAGTTAGTGTTTATATTTACATTAATAGATTCTGTTAGTGTTGTAAAACTTCCACTATATACACATACTAATTACTTTACATAATACAATAATGACAAAAAATAGTGCAATGAAGTCATAAGTTAATATTATTCTATACATTTATGAAAAACAAAATCTGAATAGATAAACAGTTATAATATTTGGTAATTTTTTACCAATCACCTCTTTGTTTTTCTCCAAAACTAATTATCCATTTCATCAGGCCTAATTTGAGGGCTATCTATATGACCCATGCTATGGAATGCATTAACCCCATGGGCAACATAAAAGTGCACAAGTTTTAAAAGTGCTTGGTTAGTATTGTTTCTTTAAAGCCACTTTTCTTCCAATGACTCTTCTTATAGTATTTGATGTACAGAAGGTGATAAAATTCTTAATGCTACTTAATATTCATTAGTAAGCCTGATAACACTTGACCGATTTTCAATTTAATTGCACTTTATTAGAAAAGCCAGGTAAAAAAAAACACCCGTATTTGTAGTTTCTAACAAATTACTAGTGCTTAAAGACCTTTAGAAAGTTAAGGTATAGTTACAAGTATCATAATTTACAGGATATTTTGTGAAGTAGAGCTCTTTGAACTTCTCTTCATTCTTGTACAAATTAGAAAATGATCCTGGAGGTAGGGGTAACCTGTACAAAAAATGTTTTTTTTACTAAAAGAAACAAAACACGTTAGTAGATATTACAGACTTAACTAAATATCACAGATGTATGATTCTGTTTATTTCTAAATATTGTACAAAAGTATGCCAGGCTACAAATACTGCCCTAAACAAACAAACCACAATGAAATATCTTAGGTTTTACATAGTATTGCAAATATTGTGGTACTAGTTTATATTGCATTGACATTTGAATAAAAACAAAAAGTTATTCTGGAATTTTTATGATATATATAAAAAAAATAGAATATCTATAGAAATAGTATGTTATATTTAACTAAATGAATCTTTACTAACAGTAGTGTGCCACTTTAAATACTATTAGGAAAGATAACTGGTACTACCATAAATCAGGGCATGGGCCACCCCTTCCACTATTTTGAGCTGTAGCACACTAAACATTCATTTGATACAAAGGTACCTGTGCTACACATAGTATTAAATGTCAGTTTCATTTTTCATTGGCTTCATGTATTTTGCTAAGTACTCACATAGCTGGTCCCTTATTTGGGGCAATATGGTGGTAAAAGTAAAATGAATGCTGTTTAAATTGAATTTTAGTGGGATTCATACAGGTTCCTAGATGAAATGTTATTGAAACTAGTTCAGTCATTTCTTATAGCAACTTCTGATAAATAGAAGTATATACGAAACCTGTTTAACAAACCATATCTTCCAGAGAAATTATCTTAACAATAAAGGGACTAATGTTCACTTAAAGATTGAAGTATCCCAGAAGAACTCAGTAGAGAGAATGATTTTGATAAAAAAGGTTAGAAAAAATTATCTTTAAACTCCAGATACTTATAAAAGAGGTTTTTATTTTAACTAACGATTTACCTTTGTGGATTCATCACATTTTAAAAACAGAATAACAAAATAGTTATTAGAAATTTACAGAACTGCTTACTTTACTAATATACGACCCAACTCTCCAGGTTTAGCAGGTGATTGCTTTTCCTCATGGACAACTTGTACTTTGAAAAAACAAAATATGTATATCTTTTGTATTAATAAATTATTAATAGAAGTATTAATAAATATATAATGGAATTCAATATACATTTCAAAATCTGTCAGGTATATTAACAAATGTATAAAAGATATAAACACATATATCATTAATTACTGATTGATACTAGAGATATTTACACGAGATATCCATACTCAAATGTAACCAATAACATATTAACACTAAATTTGAAACAAAACAACACATACATGTAACATTACGTGTGCATCTTTCATACCAACAATTACTATATTCATGCCAATAGTAACTAGGTATATAAACCTAATACCCTCCATCTTATACATTATTAAAAATTAATCAATTATCCTTTCAACTGAGTAGTGAATCCTCCTGCTGCCACTTGAAAGAGTACATTGTAATCGGTTAAATGTCAAAAAAAAACTTTTTTCCCATAATTTAAATTGTTAGACTTAGGTTAAAAGATTCAGATATATAAAATTTGTTTAATCCATCAATACAAAAGACAATGTGACTATATTTATGTCAGAATTTTTATCATAACTATCAAATTAGTTAAAATAATAACTTCCAACAGTAAAACAAAAATATTTTGGAAACATTATCTACCATAAAATGGTTCCAGATTTAAGTATCAAACCAACACACCAATGTTTGTAATTGCCAATGATGCAATGGTAAACAAAGAAGTACTTTAATCTATTGTAAGGTGGGAACCATTTGAAATAGTAGTATAAATAGTGGCTACAAAAATGTACAAGTACTTCACACTTGCACGTTCCCATTGCCACACACCTAGTAACTGTGTAAAGCATATAATACTAAAAACCTTGTTTTAATAGCTTTGTGCTTAAAAATAAAGCAAATTGAGTAAATAATCATGGTTAAACATATAAATGAATAACAAGGACATTTACATGGTATCAAGTATAATAACACACCACAGTAAGGCTCAAAATAGTTTTAATAACTGGCCCGGTATGAAAATAATATGTCTTTCTTGTGCTAAGACAACTTCAGCAAATACTTTCTTACTCATATCACGTGTCATTAAGCTAAAGATTAGAACAATCAGAATATTGAATGATATGCTATTGATAATGTTAATGTTGTAGGTAAGCATAACATTTTTTTAAATATTATGTTATTTTGTATAATGTTAGATGCCTGTTATCTAAGAAAAGGATAACCATTGACTTCAGTATTAAAAATATTATATAGTTAATTTTTTGTGTGATGACCCACATAATTAGTGTTTCAAATAAAACTGAAAAGTATCATGACCCTATCCAAAATGAGCTATATTTACCGAATAAAATCCCAAAGTAAAATGCTTTACAAAATGAATTCTGGTCGAGAGTGACTTGACCCTTTAACAGGCATAATTTAGTTGAGAATGTATTATGCACCAAGTTTATTAATAATACATCATGTAATAACTTTAGAAAACAGTTTAAAACATTTTACAAGTATTTCTAGCCTCATTGTAGTATTTTATCACATGTGATACCATAAAGTAAACCATAAGTTGTTAGCTTTTATGTCTTACATCATATAGTTTACTGGGTCATTTTATTACCATAAAACAGAACTCAAAATGAAAGTTGGATAAGCACATGTTTATAAGTTTTGCATTCAGATATTGTATCTGTTTAGTTTTGAATGATTCTGAGAAGTCAATTAAAAAGTTGCAAATGAAGAAACAGCTGGAAAAACTTTATAATATGTGATAAATATAGTCATTCTGTCAAGATAGATTTAAAAATGAAAATGTATAAAAATCCTCCATAATACACATATTTTCCAGGAAGCTATATCAAAGAGCATTGTTGTTCTACATGATGTGGAAATCTTTATTAGAATGGTAAAAACAGAAAGCAACAATTTCATAACACTTAAGAGACAAAAGTCCTATTGCTCTGTAATATACTCACCATCCCAGCCTGGCACTGGCATCCCGCTGACTTCTCGTGGTGGATATAGGTTGTTGCCAAGCCCTACACAGGTGGCTGTCATTGGAGATCCTGATTCTGAAGTGTAGACACTACAGATCATACATGGGTGCTATCTTAACAAACTTTTACTGTTCTCAGAGTAAACAATTCTTTAGATTCAGTTATATTTAAATTATAATGAACTTGTTTCCTTTATTTGCAATGACTGTGGCTGATATTCTTGTCTAGAACTAGAAAACAAAACTTAAATTTATTTAGAAAGTTTAACAAAAATATTCATATATGATTCAAAATTAATCTATTCTTTAAATACCATAATGGTTAAGAACAAAAACAGACTGTTGTATCTTTCTTCACAGATAGTCTTGATATCTGTAAGACAGGAAGATTTTGCCTAATAACCACATAAAGTTTATAAAAACATTTAAAATCACTGAAAACTAACTTGGTTGTGGTGGTATAAGTATTATTTTCATTCATACATATAAAACAGATCCCTAATACTAAGCCTAATAAACACAAAATATGCAAGAAATACAACAATACTCAACTTACTTTTTTTTTATAATTCTGGCAAAGCAAATTAAAAAGCAGAAAAACACAATAATCTAATGTACATTAAATTAAAAATTTCAATTGGCAGCCTTTTAAAAATTTCATTTCATTTTTTCCATTACCTGTCTGCCACCAATTATCCAAAACAGGAACTTTTAATCTATCTCTAGCCCATTCCAAGGTTTCATAATCACAGTGCTCTCCTGCTACAAATAGATACTGCAGACTAGAAAAGAACAATTATTATTTCTTAACCATCAAATTTAAAAAAAAAAACATAAACTTTCTATATTTTTTAAGTTAAAAATCTTAACCAACTACATACAAATTTTATATGGAACTAAGAACAAAATGAAGCATATCATAGTTATCAAATGACTATATACTAAGCAAAGAGGATATAACATTGCCTATTATTCAATGAATGAAAAATATTCAAACATCCATTAAGAATACACACTGTAATGTGAAAGGAAAAGACAGATTAAACAGTATTAATGTTTACTCTATGGCAAATTTTCATACATAATTTAATGCCAGTGACTTGGTATTAGCAATCCACATTACAATTATTAGGGTTTTAAATAATAGAAAGCTTCTATGTACAAATGTCAGTTTAAGCTTGTGTGCCTATACTTAAATATAGGGACCTGCTCATGCCTCATTTTGTCTTCCCAACTTTACATTAAGAATGAATTTTGGTTCACTTTTCCACCTATGCACTGTTTCATTGTTTTGGGGTTACAAGTACCTTTGGTGATTGTTTCTCTAACAGACATACAACACTGTACACATTCTAGCTGTCCTGTTGATAATTGATAAATAATAATAATATTCAAACAGACATCATAAAACTTGCAGTACCATATTCAAAGTTGTTTGATGTATGTTTTTTAATATACTCACATGTATCTTAACTATACCGAATATCACATGAGATGATGTATTATTAATGCACAAAATATTTCCCACAGCCTTAAGTTGTAAGTGTAATGATAGTATTACTTTGTCTTTCTTTCTCTCATGTGTACATCTATGCCCTAGTCCTAAACTAAAATTTACAGGCAAAGAAACTACCATTCCTTACACTGAAGGGAAAACAATATCAACTAATAAAACAATGCAACTGTACCAGGAAGTATTGTACAGTTTTCCCATGAAGACATCTGGATCCTAAAAGTAAAATAACATAAGTAATTAGCTAAGAATTCATACAAAATAAAAATATGTCTAAGAAATATTTTTATTTCTAATGTAAAATGGATGTAATTAAGCCATTTTAGATAGTTTTATCTCACAATTTAATAATTTTTCTAATTTTAAAACTGTAACTATTCATATCTTTGACCTGTAAAGAATGCCTTAAGTCTTTAATTCTGTTATACCTAATCAACAGTATTATTTTTTTTAAAGTCTTAATAAACTTTCCTTTTTGAATTAGTTATGAAAAAATCTACAAAGACCTCATTGTTAACCTAGGTAGGTCAAAACATTGTTCTCTGTTTTATTAGTAAAAATGTTAATATCTACACCAGCCGTTCTGAGATACATTTTTATTTCAAGTGGGTTTGTGATCATCATAGATATTTGGCTCTATGGTGGTCTCTATGCACGATGACTGGAACGATGTGTAGTTGAAAAATCTAGTTCAGAAGAATCCTGGGACCCACAGGGAGTTAAGTGACATTTCCTTAGATGGTCCAAATGTTGAGGAATGCCCCATCTCCAACTGAATTTTGAGTGATATAAGGTCTGTTTATTCCAATACTATCTCTAGCATCCAGAGATTCCTACATCCAAAATGTTTTGCATATAAAAAAATTTCCTAGTCATAAATTCCTGGATTTAACATGACTATTATGAATATCTTTTTGCCTCATTCAATTCTTCTGTACTTTATCAACTATATTCAGGTTCAACAAACCCAAACAGGATTTCCTATCAGCATTAATTTGAACTGGCACTTTCAGTGAGTTCTTTAACTGATGGATTAGATGGTGTCACGCATGTGTGTAACATCTCAATCCATTCTATAAAAATGTAAAAGTTGGTACTTGTTAAAAAAAAACACCACCAAGAAACTGCACCCACTACTCATCACTATAATTTCAGATAGACCATACGATGTCAAAAATATGCCTTAAATTTTCAGCTTTGATTAAAGATGTTGCCCTAGTAATGGATTGTACATTCATCCATTCTGAATGTGTATCAGTGATGATTAAAAATATCCCCCCCCATCTCCAAAAATTATATACGAGTCCAAGGGCAAGCTGACCATTAGCCAGGATGTAGTGGTGTTTCATTATGTAGCTTACAATAGTCAAGCTTACTTGTTCTTACCTTTATTTTAACACCAGAATCCATCTTTGGTTACTAGCCATAACTTTTCTATTAAAATGTTCACATGAGTGGGCATTATATAAAACTTCTGTTAACTATTTCTATCTTGGTGATGATATCACAATCCCCTGTATACCCTATAAAAATACATCCAACCTGCACACTAATTTCTTCTATCCTGACCAAAAAATAAATCTTTTTTTTCAACCTTCTTCAGACATCCTAGTAGCACAAATTTTCTCACTTGAGAAAGTACAGGATCTGTTCCAAGTCACCTCTTAATCTGAGTTACTTTTACTGAGGTTACCTAAAATAATCACATCAATTCTTATTTCATTTTCTACCTAAGTGCAAGAGGGACTGGTCCAAGTTTTAAAAACTGAGAAATACATCCACAAACATGTGGGCTAATATGCCCCATAAGGTCCGTATGGTGTCTATTGTCCTCAGGACAATAGGTTTGGTAAAAAATGTGTAACACAGACAATGGAAGATGACCAAGTGCATATGCATTAGAATGTTCTGCTCCTGGTTTATACACACTCGTCCACTAATATGCTCCTAGCATCAAAACCCAATGATATATTCATTCTGATATGATAAATTGTTTCATTAATAAGACTCACTAATGGCTTGTGATCTGTATAAGTGATATCCACAAGTTTATTGGTGGAATTTTATTATATCCATCACTTCTCCCAAACCCTCCTTATCTATTTCAGCATGTTACTTTTCTGCATACAATAAATATCTTGACAGAAAAGTAACAGCATGTTCTAAGTCTTCATCTTATTAATGTGACAGCACTACTCCTAATCCATTATTAATTTCTGAAGCATTACAGGTCATTACTAAATGCATTTTAGCATCATGGTGCATCAAAACCCAAGAAGAGTGCAAATTGTTTCTTACCTTCTTATATGTCTCTTTTAAGACACGTTCGTCTTTAAATGGTTATGTATTGGTGCAAGAACAAACTTCATTTTTCTGAATAAGACACTTTTATAGCTGTATGTGTGTATGTATATAGTTTGAGCTACTGGGTACAAGTCATCAACAATAATTTTATGATCCAGGTTAGTGATGTCAAGAAAACCCACTTGTAGAGAAAAATATATATGTAAAAATGGCTCGTTTGGGTTGAGAAAATATTTTACATAGAAAAGCAAACAACGTTTCGACCTTCTTCGGTCATCGTCAGATTCACAAAGAAAGAAAGAGGTAACTGATTGGAAGTTGACCACATGTTTGAAAGGGGTTGTGTAACTGAGTGTCAGAATGCAGAGGGCATGCTTAGATGTTTGAATATATAATTTTATATTATTTATTTTATTATTTATCATATTATTTTTAATATAGGTATAAAGGTGTTCCTTTGTATTGGTTTATTTTGGGCTTGAGTTGTTGTATAAGTAAGGCTTCTTTGATTTTGCGTTTGTTTATGTTTGTTTCTTTATTTAGTATTTGGGTGTTTTCTATGGTTATGTTGTGTTTATTTGACTTGCAGTGTTCAAAAACGTGTGAAGATGACTTTTTGTGTTCTTTGAATCTGGTTTCCATTCTTCTACTTGTTTCTCCATTATAGAAGTCGTGGTAGTTATCACATTGTATTTTATAAATAATGTCGGTGTGGTGTTTGTCAGTGTAGTTTTTACATAGTATAGACCTCAGTTTTGTGCCTGGTTTTTGAATAAATTTGGTGTTAACTGGAATGCCATATTTTGTTACTAGTTTTTGCCAAATGTTGGTTATTTTTCTGCTGATGTTGGGAATATATGGTATGCAGCAGTATATGGTTTTGTGAGTTTTTAATTCATGGGATATATATACTTTTGTTAGTTGATTTTGCTTTTTGTCTAGGTGTGTGCGTATAATGTTTTCTACTGTTTGTGGAGGAAACATATTAATGTTGATGAAGTATTGTTTTATTTTGTCTAATTCGTCGTTAATTTTATCTGGTGAGCATAGTTTTATGGCTGTGTTTATTTGATTTCTTAGTATGTTGAGTTTTTGTTTTGTTTCATGTGCTGAGTTCCAAGAAATGTATAGTCCAGTATGGGTGATTGTTTGGTGGATTTCTGTTTCAAATTGTGTATCGGTTCTTGTAATTTTGAGGTTAAGAAAAGATATTTGATTGCTTTCTTCCTGCTCACAGGTGAAGTTAATGTTGGGATGTATAGCGTTAATGTGATTGAAAAAATTAAGTGTGTGTTCTGTAGATCTGAATCCCACAACCGTGTCATCTACATATCTGTACCAGTATAGTGGTGGATGTAATGCTGTGTTAATTGCTTGTGTTTCAACTTGTGCCTTAAAAATATTGGCTAAAACTGGTGATACTGGGT
Organism: Tachypleus tridentatus; assembly: GCF_004210375.1. NCBI lineage: Eukaryota > Metazoa > Arthropoda > Merostomata > Xiphosura > Limulidae > Tachypleus > Tachypleus tridentatus. The sequence goes on along the minus strand of NC_134831.1, from coordinate 128,429,528 downwards.
TGCTTATGCTTAGGGCGTTTGTTTGTATATAGTTGTGGTTGTTGAACATGAAGTTTATCTTCATCATGGAGAATTTTATGAAAGCTGCTAATTGGTTGCTGGGAATGTCTGTTGATGGGTTAGGGTCTCGGATATAGAGTTCTAAGGCTATCTTGCTGGCTTCAGCAGTTGAGACTTCTGTAAAGAGGGATATGACATCGAAACTGGCCATTAAGGCTTTACAATTAAGTTGATTAAGGTTATATTTGAAATTAAAAGTGTTTGATGAATGCCCATGCTATGTATTTACCAAGATTGTAATTAAACGATTCATATGTGGACATTATTGGTCGTAATGGACAATCTGGTTTATGAGGTTTGGAAATGCTGTATATTTGTGGTGTGCGTGAGTCGGTCTTGCGTAGGTAGGAATAAAATGTTTTTGAAACTGTGTTGGTTTTTTTCATTTTTAGTAGTATTTTGTTTAGTTGCGTTTTGTGTATCTTTCTTGAATTTGTGTGTATTGGTTTAAATTTATTCGTGTCTGATAGGATGCTCTTCATTTTTTGGATGTATTCATTCGTGTTCATTATGACTATAGAGTTACCTTTATCTGCTTTTAGAATTTTTATGTTTTTGTCTTGTTTTAGGTTTTTAATGAAATTAATGTCTCTTTTTGTAAGATTGTTTTTTAGTTTTCTGTTTTGTGAAATCATGTTAATGGTTTTATGAGAAAATTATTTGAAAACATCGTTTAAGACGTTGTTTTTAGGTGTTTCTGGAAAATATAAATTTTAATTTTTCCTGGAAAGTTTGGCTGTTGGATGTCAATAAAATTGTCCATGTTGTCTTTTTTTTGTTGGTTGTTTCCGGTTGTTTCCTTGTTTTTTGTAGAAAGTATCACAAGTCTCCTGGCTAGATCTTCTAAACATGTTTTAATTTCTAAGGCTGGAATGTACCTAGGTGCTATTGCAAAGTTGAGTCCTGTGTTAAGTAGATGTATCTCGCTTGTGTTTAATTGTCGGTCAGATTTGTTAATTATGAGGTTAGTCAACAGTTTATCGTGGTGTCTTTTTTTGTTGTTTGCATCTTAGTTTTTCTAGTTTTTTGTTGTGACAGATCATTTTGTCTCTGTCATTCCTAGTGTTGATTTGGTTTATGTTTCGTTGTATAAGTCCATAAATCTCTGGTTTAATGCAGCATGCCAGTTGATGGTCTAAGTTCATTTTTTGTTTTTGTAAGTCATGTCGTTCTTTGCATATCGTGTTCAACATGGCTTTAAGTAGTTTTTTTCAGGTTAGTTACTCCTGCAACATGAAAGTGCACACCTGCTTCTAACAAACATTTATGAAATTCTTTCTAATTCTTAAGTGTTCTGGCTCTGGTTTTTATATAATTAGAATATTATGCAGCTATCTAACTACAGGTGGAATGAAGGAAAGTAAACTGTCTGCTATTTGTATAAAAATTATAGAGATGAGAAAACTCCAAATGGTAACGTTTTACAGAAATAGTTAGTCCCTGGTGCATGTTTATTACTAGATATTAGTTACTACATAGAGTTACCATCTAATGGCATCTACTGGAATGCATGTGTTATATTTAACTTTGTAAAAGTTTCCCTATGTAACAGTTATATAAAGATATTAAATCATAGGGATGGGATAACAGTCCAATCTGACTGCATAATTAACTGTCAGTTTGTAATTTCTACATATACAGACAAAACCATTCTAATTTATCAATGGCAGAACTGGCATGGCACATGGTAGAAACTAGAAAGATTCAATGACTGGCTAACTTAATGCTCCACAAAGTATTTAAACCAGGATAAAAAACATCATAATTAATCTGTGGGTTCCAGGATTTTCCTGAACTATATGTTTTAACCAAGGAAAGAGTTACACATTCAAGACCTGTTACTACCACTGAAAGCAACTCTTTAACTGCATTGTCTCCATACGTGTTACCTAAAGTTTCCAACACAATTATATACTCCTCCCTATATGTAAGAAGTAGCACCTTTATTTTCTGAAACACCAGAACTTGTCCATCTCTCGTCCAACTACTGCTCCAGAACTTGTCCATCTCTCGTCCAACTACTCCTCCAGAACTTGTCCATCTCTCGTCCAATTACTACTCCAGAACTTGTCCATCTCTTGTCCAACTACTGCTCCAGCATCCACTTGTACCTTTACAAGTTGGGTTTTATTCTCCACAGCTAGTTTCTTTCATGGTCTCTTTACATTGTATGGTAAATACTCACATGTTTTCTCTCCCTTTTCTACTGTTGCATCCATTTGTACATGTATAATTTCTTGTGGTTTGGATACTTTATTATAGTCCTGAGACACTCTTGTGATGTGAACAGTTTTCTTACACATAGTAACTCAAGGTTATAACTGCATAGAGCTATTTTGCATAGGTTTATTGATATAATGCCCAAAAAGAAATGTAAAGTGATTTGTGACAGGTGGAACGAAACAGACATGGCTCAGCACAGAAGTCAAAATAGAAATGAAATTGAGCACTTTATTTACTGTTGTAAAATAAAAAATGAAATGGGAATACAAATGGTCATCAAAGTTATTAGAAAGTAAAGAAAAACAGGTTTGTTAAAACATATACAATCAACACAGGAATAATGAAACAAGAATGGGAGTTTGCAAGTGAAGTTTGGTTCTCTTTAAACTAATGAAATGCTCTTCTCATAAAACTAATGGTTCCTGAAAATGCCAAAATTACGTATCACAAAGCATATTCTCCTTGCAACTGACCAATCAGTAAAGGTCACTAGCATACAAATACATCTCTGTTTGTTACAGCTGTATGGTATTCCCCACCACTACCACAAGGTCAAGAGAGGACACTCCACATCTCTCATGGAACAAAAAATAAGTTCTCTCACTGATCATAGCACAAAAGTAACATCTCAAGTTAAATTTATCACACAGCCTCATCATATTTAGATTTTCAAAAAAAAAAAATTTTAAATATGAAATACACAATATTGGAGAGTAAGATATGAAATATTTTTATATTATTTTGGAACAAGAGACCAATTATTTAAAACAATAAATGGCTGACTTATGTTTTCCTCCATGTCTAAAACATCCTGCTAAGGTCTCAGCCTTGGAACTCTATTGTTTATCTCATAGTGAAACAAGTAAAATATCCTATTTCACGCTAACATTCTTCGTAAAGTTTAAAAATATTTGGTGTGAATGATCAGTAGCTTTCTAGCAACAATCCTTAGTTTTAAGATAAGTAATTTTGTGCTTATCCTATAAGTTTTAATAACAGTTTTGATAAACTACAGTTAAACTGAACTTACTATGATCAAAGGTCACAGGCTTTATCTGATATTTGATTGTTCATTTAGATCTGCAGTACCAAATTATTTTTAAGCTATGATCACACTGGCATCATTAAAACTGACCCTTCATGTCAAATAGTCAAATCCAATCTGGGATTAAACACATTCTTTAATGTTTGTCTTAATTTTGAAATATGCTATTTATACCAGAATAATATATCATATCATAACATATCATATCATAATCATATCATATTATATTATATTATCTAGCATATTTTCCTAATATAAAAACACTGCTAAATTGCTGGTTTTCAGTGTTTCTACATACTTTGGTCTTGAAGATGTGGTTAACAACTGAAAGCATGGCTGTCACCATTGACAACTAATTAAGTATGATCATTGAATGTTTTTTTTAAATTTACACTAAAACATTTATTTATTTATTTTAAGTAATATATATGGGTGATTTTTCATTTTCATAATAACTTCTAATACAAGTTTTCACTTGTTTGGTTTTTGAATTATGCAAAAAGCTAAATGTCTCTAATCTTGAAATGATGGACTAGAAGTCAGGCAGCTAGTCAAAACCACCCACTGCCAACAGAGAATAGTTGAATTGACCTTTATATTATAATGTTACCATGGCTGAAAAGATGAGCATTTCCAGTGATAGGATCCAAACTTCCCACTTGAAGATTGTAAGTCAAGTGACACAACAACCAGACTGTGCCAGAAATTCACATTTCACAGACATGATTTGGACTTGATTTCAAGGAATATATGCAATAAGACATTACAATAAAAAGTATCTTATAAGTAATTGAAGTTTACAACTACAATCCATGAGGTGATACTTGAATGTTTGTTAGCTTACCTCTTTTCTTATTGCTCGCAGTGCAGTGGGTGCAGTAAACATACCTCTTACATGATGGTCACGGATAACTCTGAAATATGTGCCAGCATCTGGAGTGCCAACAGGTTTACCCTGTGGATCATCAGCAAAAATAAAAAAAATAACCTTAAATCAAAGATATGCTGCAAACATGGACGTATAAGTAACGTGAAAGCTATCATTTGACAAGTTTTTCAACAAAATACAATGAGTGAATCAAACAATGTGATTGGACTGTTTTTTCTCTGACCTCACTCCAGTTCCAATATATGAAACAAAATCTTAAATATTAACCATGGTGATTATATAATCATTTTGCCTAAGAGACACCTAGTGGTTGAATAAGTTGATATTACAATAACAAAGCAAACAAGTCTGAAAATTAAACTGCTACATTCATGAAAGAGGGGTAAGCTAAATGATCAAAATTATGAAGTAATTCCTAACAATACAGAAAAACAACTCACAGAAGCAACAATCTCACTTTGGTCAAATTACCTAAAAATGACTGATAAATGTTAGCTCTATGAAATATTTAGAAACACTCAGTGAGCTACTACAGTGTAGAGGATAAAAAGCACACTCTTGAAGAGAACACTGAAACTAATAATTATTATTATTCGTGACAAAATAAAGTTTTTTTCTGAAAGTACATCTGGAAGAGGCATAACTTCAACACAGTATTTTGGTTTATAATAAAAACCAACATATTCAAAATTGAAAGGATATGGCAAAACAATAACTAACAAGTTTGCTTGTTTTGGGGACATTTACATAAAGTTATCTGTGATAGCTATTCCTAATTTTGAACATAAAGATTTAATGGAAAGAAGCTTTATAAAACACCTGTTACCAGCTCTTGGGCTACAGCTCTCTGAGTGAATAGTGGAAGTTGACCATCAATCTCATTACGTCAACTTCCCAAAGTATGGAACACAATTTGTTTCAGTAATGCAATGTAATGGATCAGTAGATCCACAGTCTGGCACATGCTAACCAGTGAGCCTTACATAACCCTAGAGATTACTAACATGTAGCAGATTTAAAACAGTGCATGAAGACTAACATCTCCAGGATTTCATGGATTGGTTTGGTTGGTTTTGAATTTTGTGCAAAGCTACACAAGGGCTATCTGTGCTAGCCATCCCTAATTTTGCAGTGTAAGGCTAAAGGGAAGGCAGCAAGTCATCACCACCCACTGCCAACTCTTAGGCTACACTTTTACAAATGAATAGTGGAATTGACCCATCATATTATAATGCCCCCATGACTGAATGGGTGAGCATGTTTGGTGTGATGGGGACTCAAACCTGCAACCCTCGGATTACGAGTTGAGTGCCTTATCCACCTGGGCATGCCGTGCCAGATTTCATTGTAAAATCTAAATATTGTCATAGTGCAAAAAAAGTTATTTGCATAAAGTTTTATAATATAAAAACCAATTGACTGACACACCTTAATTTATTATTTTAAAATGTTTAGAAAAAAAATATTTGTGTCACTTATTATTTTTAACATCTAATTATTGAAGTAAAATGTATTCAAATAGAAATATTCACAAATGATATTTTGAATCACATTAAAATACCTCAAAAACTACTGTAGTGAGCCCTGATATCAGGGGGGCCATAGCATATATATGAATGTCCAACCACCCAACCTAGGTCTGAAGCAGCCCACCAGGTATCGCCACCATTCATTCCATAAACATACTTCAAGGTCCAATGCAAATTAACAGCATGACCTCCTGCAGGTCGAACCACTGCCTAGGAAACAAGAAATAAATATACATGAACATTAGTCCATTGTTAATGAATAAGGATGTAAACATTTTATTTCATCTTCTCCATGTTACATATATTCCTTTTAGAAATTGTATCTTAAAAACTTTAAAATATCAAATTGTTCCAATTTTATTTTTTTATGATATGATGTATAGATCCAACATATTCTACAATGTTATGAACTATAGATTTAATTACTTTTTTACGACAAGTTAACAACATTTCTACAATCATTTCTTAATTAAACGAACATAAAATAATGTCTAAATAATACAATTTTAGGGCCATTACACAAACATTAGTCTTTCAACTTGAGAACTTTGATATCATTGTCCACAAACAATAGGAAAATCTTGGATGTTATAAACCAAAAAATAAAAAGCTTTGCAGTATGAAAGTAATCCAAATAAATAAATACCAACAAATAAAACATGATAAAATGCTTTGAGCTTTCAATATAAACAAACAAACTATCCTGACATTCTTAATAACCTGGTGTCCTTCTGCTAAGGTAAACCAGGACATAAAGGGCACGTTTTTATTTTCCATTTTATTGCTGTATGTTCTTCTTCTTTCTCTATTATTTTATTTCTGCCAACTTATTTTGACAACTGACTGTTTTATTTATGTATCCGTCACAGACATCATTCTAGAAATTTTAAGATATTTTCATAAACTGGAATACATATGATAACACTTACTACATCACCATCAAGCACTGTCAATAATAAAGAATTATTTAAGTCATGCAGCAAATGCCACGACCAAGGAACATATAACTAAAACATGATGGGAGACTATATTTGGAGGCTCATACGTGAAAGTGATTTACATTACAGTCACAAGTATCAAAAAAATACTCACTTCTAAACATTTTTGTATAACTTTACTATAAATACATGTAAATCTTGATTTCTATGTTGTTTTATTCAGACCTTATTTAAACAAAAATGTGCAAATTTGTCCATTTTATGTAGAAAACAGGTTAGTTTCTAAATTTCATTATTCAGGTCACAAAAGCAAAGTTTGAAGGAAATAATGGCCATTTTCTGTACTTTTACAACATAAGCAAATAAGAAATAACACATACTATCCAGGGACAAAATTTGTGTCACATAGTGTTATGAATATTAGTAATATATAATGAGTAATATATTCTGTGCTATGCAGCAACAAAGATTTACTAACTCAGAACACTGTTGCATCCTAAAAACTAACCTTTGGAGTCCCCGTGGTTCCCGAAGTATACAAAATATATAGTGGAGCAGAAGCTTCAATGGGAATGCAGTCATGTGTCTTCCCACTGCTTATGGCATTAGTCCAACAAACATCTAACTCTGGTTTCAACGAGACAGGTTTCTACAAACGGTTATGATCAAAGTTTGGATATACTAAGGAATTTCAAGCCTATAAACTAAATATCATTTGAAAAAAAAAAAAACTTTAAGTACACGATATTACACTGATTCATCTTGGGCAAAACTTAACAGTTTTAACAAGTCTCTTTTAAAACACTAGAACAGACAGTGTTCTTAGTTGTTGTTAAACACAAAGTTATATAATGGGTTATCAGTGCTCTGCTCTCTACGCTCAAGTATCAAAATTCAGTTTCAAAAGTTATAACAAAAATATAAATCTTGTGTTTTGCTCACGCATTATTATAATTATTTTTTGTGGAGCGACAGATAAAGCATATTAGCTTGCTACAACGTCCATGATACATTGTAGCAATTCTCGAACTATTTCAAGTAACTGAAATATTCTCTGTAGTATAGGAATATATTCTATAAAACACAATTTAAGTTTCTTTATTTTAACGATTCGTTAATCAAACATATGACACCACTCAATCATTACGCTTCTATTCCGCTTTAGTGTACTAAACAGTTGTTGTTGTTGTTGTTTTTGAATTAAGCACAAAGCTACTCAATGGGCTATCTGTGCTCTGCCCACCACGGGTATCGAAACCCGGTTTTTAGCGTTGTAAGTCCGCAGACATACCGCTGAGCCACTGGGGGGCGTACTAAACAGTATAATCAAAATGGTCGAATAACTGTAAGATCTGAATTTTTAAATATTTATACAACGGTTTCTATTATTTGATGCGTTCTTTCAGATAATTTTGTAAGAAAAACGAACAAACAATTGGATTTCAGTCCTCTTAATTTTAACAAAATAATTATATTTATTCAAATTTTTCGTTCTATAAATTGCACGCATTGGTAATCTGTTACAAAGCGATTGGCTTAATTTCCAAATAATATTAAACGGTTACACACCTGCTAATTTCTCCTGTAACCATGAGTACCACTCCCTTTTCACAGCTATAGTTTTCAGAACTGAAGTAACTGACTAAATGCCTGATGTAACACTGGTGTGACTAACAAATTCGTTAACTTAGTGATATTAAGTCAGGGTAAATGTAATAGGGCTCCTTAAATTTATTTCCCTAGGATCAGAGATCATCCATTCTTTGCATCTTAAGTTAGGCCCGGCATGGCCAAGCGTGTTAAGGCGTGCGATTCGTAATCTGAGGGTCGCGGGTTCGCATCCCCGTCGCGCCAAACATGCTCGCCCTTTCAGACGTGGGGGCGTTATAATGTGACGGTCAATCCCACTATTCGTTGGTAAAAGAGTAGCCCAAGAGTTGGCGGTGGGGGGTGATGACTAGCTGCCTTCTCTCTAGCCTTACACTGCTAAATTAGGGACGGCTAGCACAGATAGCCCTCGAGTAGCTTTGTGCGAAATTCAAAAACAAACAATAAAATCAGTACATTAAATCACCAAGTATAATTAAATCACCATAGGTATAATTTAATTATTTTATTACTTATGAATATTAATCTCAGTTTTGTTATGAGTTACTTTATCATTAATTTTGGAAGTTTAAAGTTAACACTTATCTTTTGTGTGTGTGTGTAATGACAGTTTCATGGTCTTTTTTAAAAGACTTTTTGCTTCATTTTCTGTTAGAAGTTTTGAAATCTAATGTTACAGGCGTGGATTAGTGACAGGAATGTATTCTCAAGACGGCTGGTGTGGATATTAGTAGTGTAATGAAAACTAGGAAAATACATTTTTATTTCAAGTGGGTTTCTCGTCATCACGAATTACTGGAACTTACTTAAAGTTTTAGAAACCATTTGAGTAGTATAAAACTCTGGTTAGAGTCAATGGCAGATTTAGGACTGTGTGGGCCCTACATCTCATGTAATTTTAACACATAATAAAATTATTAATGAGCCTCCATTAAGACCATGGGCAATGCAACTGAGCCTCTTCTAGCCCTTATATAAATACGCCACCTGTTAGAGTAGAGTAGATAGTGGCGTATGTCCCCGTAAATGGAGTAGTGTGTGTGTGTGTGTGTAAAAGAGGTCCTGAAAGACCTGACCAAACAAAAAAAAATACCTTAAGAATTGTCAACAAGAGGAAAGACACAGTTAAAGTTGTTTGAACTAAAGGGGGTTTCACTTTTCTCTCAATAATGCCAGTTAGTGAGGTTGTAACTGCATTTATAGAGCTTGTTTTTTTTTGTTTTTTTTTTTTGCGCAAAGCTACACGAGAGCTATCTGCGCTAGCCGTCCCTAATTTAGCAGCGTAGGACTAGAGGGAAGGCAGCTAGTCATCACCACCCACCACCAACTCTTGGGCTACTCTTTTACCAACGAATAGTGGGATTGACCGTCACATTATAACGCCCCCACGTCTGAAAGGGCGAGCATGTTTGGCGCGACGGGGATGCGAACCCGTGACCCTCAGATTACGAGTCGCACGCTTTAACACACTTGGCCATGCCGGGCCTAGCCTAGCTTAAGATGCAAAGAATGGATGATCTCTGATCCTGTGGTCCGGCATGGCCAAGACACTCGAAAATATTAGAATACATCTTATTAGTTAAAATATTCCACAACCTATAGGTGTGCTACCATATGTTACTTATTGTTTTAACTTTTTACACCTAATTACAGGCCAGGTGGTCAAGGCACTCGATTCGTAATCCGAGGGTCGCGAGTTCGAATCCCCATCGCACCAAACATGCTCGCCCTTTCAGTCGTGGGGGCGTTATAAAGTGACGGTCAATCCCACTATTCGTTGGTAAAAGAGTAGCCCAAGGGTTGGATGTGAGTGGTGACGACTAGATGCCTTCTGTCTAGTCTTACATTACTAAATTAAAGACGGTTAACGCAGATAGTCCTCGTATAGCTTTGCGCGAAATTCAAAACAAACCAAACTCTGATCCTGTACCGTAACTTATCTTGTGATTGTGTAGGTGGGGGTAGTGGTGGTAGTTCTCTTCAGGTAGATGGTTGTGAGAATCTGCTGGTAGTTCTACCTTTGGTGCAATATTGAAAGCGATTTAGATAAGAACTTCATCAGGTGAAGTCTTCTTTCAAGAGCTAAGCAGTTGTCTATGTTCCCACCAACGTACACCTAAAGGAAATATTACTTAAGGAGCTTTGGTTTGAACTAGTTGTTTTTATGGATTCTGAATTGTTTTATTTTAAGTCATATATCTTCATTTTCTTGTGTTTCCATCCTTTTTCTCATTGGAAGTCTTGGAACCTCTGTTGATGTAATTTTTGTGAATTTTACAGGAACATCCTGTACATGGACTCAGAAATTGTTTAAATTAAGCTAGGCTAATATTACATCAGTATGTACATCGAAAGTTTATTTTATTTTTACCAAAATAATTCCATTCCTCACATATATCCTGTGTGTAAACTCTTTCTTGGCAAAAACCTTGTTGTTAACTTTTTTTTAACATATAAATATATATTTTGTCATTTCAGATTCAAATCTGAGACCTATAACACGCCAGTTAAATGTTCTACCAGCTGAGATGACGGTATAACCCATAGGATTCAGGTTGCTACAATTGCACGCTATCTTTAACAAAATATTGTAAATAAAACAATTAAAAATGCTCTTCAGTTAAAAGTTGTTGTTGTTTGTTATTACGTACAAAGCTACACAAAGGGTTATCTGCGCTCTACCTACTACAGGTATTGAAACCCAGTTTCTAGCAGTGTAAATCCAAAGATATACTACTCTGTCACAGGGGCTTCAATTGGAGAATAAAAAATACATTGAAGTGATGACAGGATAAATAAGGGCTGATCAAACACATATATTTTACAAATTAACGGTAAAAATGATCTCGTATAAACATAAAATATCCAGTTCTTACTGTCGAAAAACGTTTTAGCAGTATATATAGTAACGTAAATATATTGGTGTGTTGGGTTGAGGATTCTCCTACAGTAGGTGTCTGTGACTTGTTGGCGATAAATTCGACAATAAACGAACAGAACGATCTCCACTTATTTTTAAATTAATGTGTATATTCGAAACAAGTTAAACGTATATACTCATATCTTAAACACTATACAGTTCTCTTCTTCCTGTCAAAAGTCCAATTAAGCCAAATAAATTGTTTAAAATTCAAATGACAAGCCGAACTATTTTTCTCTATTTCGTAATCGCAATAGTATTTGAGTATAATTCACTTGTGCTGTCGTGTGAGTTACCGCAGTTGTATCCTGTACTTCCGACAATCCGCTTTTTGTCAAAGTCTACATAGGTGGGTTCGATTAATTTATAGCATCCTTTGGTGAGACAAATTATTTTCTTGTTTGTTTTGTTTTCGAATTTCGCGCAAAGCTACACGAGGGCTATCTGCGCTAGCCGTCCCTAATTTAGCAGTGTAAGACTAGAGAAAAGGCAGTTAGTCATCACCACCCACCGCCAACTCTTGGGCTACTCTTTTGCCAACCAATAGTGAGATTGACAATCACATTATAACTCCCAACAGCTGAAAGGACGAGCATGTTTGGTGTGACAGGAATTCGATCCCGCGACCCTGGGATTACGAGTCGAACGCCTTAACCCACATGGCCATGCCGAGACAGTTACTTTCTTTCAAACTGTTAATCTCACTCTAACATATCAATTATCAAGTAAGTTTGAGTTGTTTTGAATATCGCACAAAGCTATTCAAGGGCTATCTGCGCTAGCCGTCCCTAATTTAGCAGTGTAAGACTAGAGGGAAGGCAGCTAGTCATCACCACCCACCGCCAACTCTTGAGTTAGTACTCTTTTACCAACGAATAGTGGGATTGACCGTAACATTATAATGCCCCCACGGTTGAAAGGGCGAACGTGTTTGATATAACGGGGATTCGAATCCACGACCCTCAGATTACGAAACGAGTGCCTTAACCACCTGGACATTCCGGGGCCCCAGCAGTCGGTGAACTTAGATTATATAAGACTTAGGGATGACAGGTACTTAGGCATATCATGTTCATGTGTAATAGTTTTTCAACGTTCGTAATGATTCCTTTTTGTTAAGATTTTTGCGAAAGCAATCTACTGATCAATTTAGAAGTCTGTCTGGAAACGTGGAGATGTTTGCATGATTACGTAAGGATCTTGTGTTTCTCTTTCTAGGAGCTCTGTATGCTTTGGGTATTATTGAATTTTGCACTGTCTGTAGCTTGTTTACACGCGATTTGGCAACACTTAACCATGCTGGACAGGTATACATTGCCGCTAGACGTGTGATGGTTATATACCATACTGACCCTAATTAACATCCGTCTCTAATTATCAACATTTCAATATTTTAATAAAGCTTACCTTGCGTGCCGGCAATAGTAATCCAACATATAATTCACTTTATATAATCGTAATTTTGATTTGAAAAATCAACAAATCATATGTAAAAAAAAAAAAGTTCGGAATCGCACAGATACTATAATTAGAACTCCATTTTGCAGCTTACAATGCCTTCGAGGGCGTTAACTAGAGACAATACTCTTTATACTGTTGTTTGTTGTTTTTAAATTAAGCACAAAGCTACACAATAGGCTATCTGTGCTATGCCCACCACGGGTATCGAAAGCCGGATTTTATCGTTGTATTTTGTTTGTTTGTTTGTTTTGGAATTTCGCACAAAGCTACTCGAGGGCTATCTGTGCTAGCCGTCCCTAACTTAGCAGTGTAAGACTAGAGGGAAGGCAGCTAGTCATCACCACCCACCGCCAACTCTTAGGCTACTCTTTTACCAACGAATAGTGGGATTGAACGTCACATTATAACGCCCCCACGGCTGGGAGGGCGAGCATGTTTGGCGCGACTCGGGCGCAAACCCGCGACCCTCAGATTGCGAAGCGCACGCCTTAACCCGCTAGGCCATGCCAGGCCTTTATCGTTGTAAGTACATCTTCTGATGTACCTCTGAGTCACTGGGGGCCTACTGTTTATACAACCAAATACCTATTGGGATGTGAAATGGTGACGGGAAATCATAAAGCATCGTGAGACGCACGAATCAGTGAAAGGGTTAAATACACTGAATCATCGTTTTGGAGAACAGATTTCATGTCGATTTATTTGTTTACTATTTGGCGAAAAAAAATTAAATAAAGTGGATTTATTTTATTTCAACTAGTTAAGAAATTATATTTTTTTATTTTACTTTTTTAAAATGGGGAATTATCAGTAGTAGAAAACTGATAAGATGTGATCCGTTTTTGTGATACCCATAATGTTCATTGTAGTTATATGGAGTCAAGTAATAATTATTCTGAAATACGATATTTCTAATCAGAACTAATTTCTGATAACCACTGCACGTGTTTCAAGCACAACTCTTATTACCATTACAAACTGAAAAAACAACAACAACAACAACCTACAACTCGAGTGCTTGTGAAAGGTGTTTCTTTTTCCTTCAGGGTAAAACTGAGGATTCGAGTTTGTTCCAGAAGAATCAAGGACTACGTTTCGAAAGCGCTCAGGTTGTACTTATAGGAATTTTATCATTTTATATCAAGACTTCTTGAACTAACATGTTTTTCTGACATTGTGAATGTTAATATCATTAGATAGTCGCGTGCGATTATGTCTCAAGTCTATTTTCATTAAAACTAGATAGAGATGAGCAATATGCCAAAATTGCACTAAAAAACCGTGCACACGACACAGAGAGTCCATTTTTTGGCTTTGTAGTTAACAATGAACACACAAATTATACCAAAAAGTTATAAAAACAACACAGAAGTATGACACGTGTCTTGGACACATTTATATTTCTTATAAAAATGTATCTGAGACAGGTGTTTTTTTTACATAATAGATAAATGAGTATATGCAATTATTCAAATTATACACAATATTTTTGCACCAGTAACAAATATATAATATGATTTACTAAAAACTAAAGAAGTGGACAGTCTTTTTTATATATAGATGATTTTGGCTGTCTTTGTGATGAACAAACAAAGGTTAAATGAACAGTAACTGCTTAGTTAAGAGTAGCACTCGAGAAGAAAGTCTTAGCAGACTAATAGCTCAGGCTGATTGATTGTTTGTAGTTAAGCACAGAGCTACACATTGGGCTATCTGTACTCTGTCGAAACCCGGTTTTTAATAGTGCAAGTCTGCAGATAAACCGCTGTGCCTCTGGGAGGGGAGAGCAGGTGGAAAGGTCGCTGTTTGTTTTTCATCGATGGATAGCCACTGTTTTCAAGTTAAAAATCAGACACTCACCATTTCTGGCCTGTTGTATATAATACACTTTTGAGGTTTATGTTCACACAGGTGTATTGCTTCTTCCAAAATAGGCTTGTATTCTATTAATCTGTTTGGTTCAACACCGTACGAAGCCGAAATTACCAGTTTTGGCTGTAAATGAAATTTCAACAATTAGCTAAAACAATATTCAACAATTTATAAAACACACACACACACAGTACTTATTAATACAGCTCTTGGTGTTGTCTCCTTCAGAATTTTAATAACACTTTAGACGGATGTGGACTGTTTTACTGAAAAATGTGGCAGAGAAGCTGTATAAGAAACAGCCGTACATTGTAGCGACATACAAATACTTTGGTCATATATTTATGACGTAGCACCTTGATAAGAAAACCATTATATCAACAAGCTGTTTTTGAGTACAGTTATGTAGTAAAATAAAATAAAGTTAACTCATTATGTAGCGAATCATAGCACTTGAAAGAGGAAACATCAGAAAGAAATATTTAAAAAATAAAGAAAATATCATAAAAACATTTTACAGAAGAACATTGGAATTGTAACTGTTCCAACAATTGGTATATATATCACTCCTTGAATCGATTCATTAAAATTATACATAATCAATACATTAAAGTAGCACCTTACAAAATGTACAAGCTTAGTTTCTTTACTTATAGCGAGTGTTTGTAGCATAAACAGTGGAGACTTGTAATTCATGACTTCAAAGAAGTTCATGCAACCTAACCTGGATAAAAAAAAAACAACTTTTAAATTAATACTGTGTTCATAAAATACACGGTGAATACTTGTACTTCACAGATAGTTCGGAGGGAACACTATAAGAGTTATATGGTGACTTCGTACTCGCCTCAGTATGGTTCATTCGAAGAGCCAGTTCTCGAGCAGCGAATCCTCCAAACACCACAGAATGAATTGCTCCAATACGAGCACAAGCTAACATCGCAATAATTGCTTCTGGTATCATTGGCATATAGATCACAACTCTATCTCCTCTTCTGATGTTCCATTGTGCAAACGTACCTGCTAAACTAGAAACCTAAAAGAGTGGTAAAAGTCACGAAGAATAATTATTTTTATGAAGTTTTGTAATAAAAATGGAAAAACGTAAGACATGCACATGTAACTATGTGTGATAAAATCCCGTTTATAAACTAATTTGGTGTTTATAATAAATAAAAGTATACAAGTATACTCTATACGGAGCATGAATATAAATATTTATTTTAGCAAAGCCAATATTACAACCTGTAAAATGTCCAAAAAATAATGAATAATTAATCAGTAAATGAGAAATATAAAGTTATACTATTATATTTATACCTCAATCTATATTTTATTCAAGTAAATGTACAATAAGAAATACTCAGATGTAGTTCAAGGGGTGAATTATTGACAAGCAGAAACTTAAAAAGCCATAGGTCTGTTTATTCAAAATGGGAAGACATATGCAATCTAGTTTGTGTTAACGGTAAAAACGTCCAGAAAAAGGCTTTCCATTTATTATAATTACACACTGACAAGAAAAGCAAATATACAGAGATGTTTATGATCTATAGTAATGATACACGATGAATGCATAGGCCTAACAGCCTTTTCTATCACTAATGATAGCGTTCATCACGATGGCCCTACTTTCGGAGTATCGTTGTGTTGTACAGTTTCGTTGTAGTAGGCCTTTTCCCAACACACTGAATTCAGCCAATGTGTCCCCATCTTTAAAGGCTTGTTAAATATCACCGACTTTGCAATGGCGACAACCTTCGAAGGCCTTTTTGAACAACCAGAAAATATGGAAGTCTATATGAGATGCGTGAATATTGTGCAACATGAACTGAAATTTATATCCCATTGTTTAGCTTACTTTACCACTTCCAGTGTGCGATTCACAGTT
The DNA here is from genome assembly GCF_004210375.1 of Tachypleus tridentatus. Classification (NCBI taxonomy): domain Eukaryota; kingdom Metazoa; phylum Arthropoda; class Merostomata; order Xiphosura; family Limulidae; genus Tachypleus; species Tachypleus tridentatus. The sequence continues at coordinate 128,413,092 of NC_134831.1, read as the reverse complement.
GACTGTTGGCTAGTCTGATGAAATCACGTTTTTTCTTATGTTGTCGATACAGCACAGCATTTCAGATATTTCTTTTTTCGAAATGTTAAACGTTCGTGCTTTATCTGTTTTTCTCAAGTCAGGCGTCACCTTTCTCCAGGTTGGAGAAGAGGGAGCTAAGGTGGACAAGATGGGGGATATTGGGAGGCTTTGCAGTTAAGGTTTGTAGATCACCGGTTTGTTGGACTCACTGGTTAGGGAGGGGTCTGAAGAAAGACTAAGGCAAATGTTGGTGCCGCCCTTGGCTTTAGTAAAACCAAAATAGGAGATGTTCATATCAGAAAATCCTGCAACATAATCCTCTCAAAAGATGTCAACTTTAACATGAAATATTAAAAACAATAAATTATTTGTCAGTTCAAGGCTATCCCTAAATACCAAACGACAAATAAAATAAAACTATATTCTTAATGAAATTTTCGATTCACATTTTTAACCTCTTTAAATTGCCGATTTCCTGCTATCGATGGTTTAAATATCTTATCTACCCGGCACTAAATTCTATTTGTTCAGTTATTTTTAAATGCCTCCCTCAGAGGTACAGCGATATGTCTGCGGACTTACAACGCTAGGAACCGGGTTTCGATACTAGTGACGAGCAGAACACAGATAGCCAATCGTGTAGCTTTGTGTTTAATTCCAAACAATCAACCAATCATTTTTAAATTTTGGAAAATACGCTGCATTATACTAACAAGATACATCTATATTGGCAAATTTTAACAAACTTGCAGCGTAATACAAATTGTGATAGCTCTTATATCATGGTTAATGGTAACTTGCCAATTCCAACCAGTTATACAACTAACCAATTGGTCCTAGACATTCTCTAGTACTCCAACTCCAACATTCACAGTACAGCTTCAAATATCAAATAAATTATCACCATTTTCAAACTGTACTAATTTATTAAGGATCTCTTTATCAATATAATCTATACAAGCTGGAAAAGCATAAACTCGACGGCTAACTCCATCCCACAATCACCCCACAACCCAGTTTACTTGTCTCTCTTCAGATCACACCAGTGTAATTTTCTAACGATTTTTTTTGTGTGGCACTTTATCAAAATATTTTTTGATGTTTAAGCACACCAAATCTATACGCAACATTTTCAAAACAAGAAAATAAAAGAAATTAAAATATTTGTAAGGGAAGATTTCCTTTGGTTAATCTGTATTTGGCCCCCGCTTACAGCGGTAAGCCTACGGATTTACAACGCTAAAATCAGGGGTTCGATTCCCATCGGTGGTCTCAACAGATAGCCCAATGTGTCTTTGCTATAAGAAAAAAACAACAACACATAATCCGTATTTAGGCATCATCTACACTAGTAGGTAATCAAGACGGTTTCGAAAGGCTGAAAAAATCCACAGTAAAAACTTAGGGGGCGTAAAATTATAAAACGTTTAAAAAGTACTGACAAGCAAAGAGAAAAGGGATATTTGTGGTGTAAGTTTGCTTGCAGAACTTAAATTGATATCATATCGATACCGGAAAATTGAACTCCAGATAAGGATTATCACCATAAGAATTTTATTAGCTTTAGTCTGTTAAAGTGACAAGTGGCGGAAGATCGTTTTCTAGACCAAAGTTGATAAAACCATTTTTTTTTATTTTACAGTGAGACAAAATAGATTAAAAAGTCTCAGAAATAGTTCCTATATATATATATATAACGGACAGAGTAATTGATATGGACAGATTAAGGAAAGTTGTCCATGTTAAAAGTTAGTATAAAGTTCCATTTTTAACGGCATTAGTAAGGTACATTCAGGTATTTTTTGTAAAGGTGTTTAATGAATTCTTTTTGTAAATATGTATCTAAAGGTCTTAAATGTGTACTAATTCTTTTGATTACATACAGGTTACATATGGCAACAGCTATCTCGTGGAACTTTTACCAGTTTTATCCTTTGTCTATGTCTACTACCTTGCGAATGAAAGGCCTATCTCAAAATATGACACATACACTTATGCAAGCTTGGATAAGTTTAGGGTTTTCTCCTTTGCATACTTTATTTGAAATAGTCACAGAAAAAGCGTGATACCGCAATAAGGTCCCTGTTTGATTCGAAAGTGTAGTCTTGTGTTATCTTTATCGTGTCTTTGTCCTATTCAAACTAGTCTGCTAAATATAAGTTTGTCAGCTATGTTTGAGCATAGATACTATTACGAATTGGGACGTTTATAACGTGTATTCGTGTTTCCTTTGCTGTTTGTCTTCGAAATATACCCTGCATAGCGTTTTTCGAACTTCCTGCATTATGAGTACTCAGAACTATCTGTAGATTTATGCAAGTGTACCTGGACATCAAGTAAACGTATAAAATATTAAGAGATTACCTGATCTTGCAACTGTTTGTATGTAATGAATCTCACTGTATTCGTTACTGGGCTATCATGAATAATAGCTAGACGGTCTCCTAGACCTGCTTCCACGTGTCTATCTACAGCATTATGACACACGTTCAAAAGACCGCCTTGAAACCTGCAAGTACAAATACCAATACCATAATTATGACATGCGCACAAACGATCAAAGAATATTAGTAGGTGGATGTTATAATGATGTTCATCTCTTTATTAATAACAACAAATAATTATATAAATATGTTACAAATGAGTTAAAGATATACATAGCTAGTTTATTCACAATGGTCCCCTGAGTAGTTCTCATTTAAAATCTTAATTAGATCGTTAGGTGTAGTTCTTTAACGAAGTTTTCAAATCTTTGAGTGGCTTCAAGTTAAAATGTTCATTATATCATTAGTGTAGGCCTAATTATTTGCAGTAACGCTTCACATATGCTTTACAATCACTCACAGAGACTGAAACTAATAAAAATTATCCCACTGATGTCAAAAGTGCAAAATTTCCAATACTTACTGTAAGTCAAAATGTGCAGACTGCTTTGGCCTAAAAAGCGCCTGTTGTTAGTATTCCATCTATCAAGTTTTATATTATACAGTGACAAAATGAGAAGTGCTGTGGTGGGATATAGCAAAACTAGACAATTTATCGGCTTTCAAAGGCTGAGAGTAAACTGATAGTTCGATTTTTCAGACTATGAGTTAGAGGGTTCATGGTTCGCATCCTGTTCCTCTTAAAAAAGGAAAAACCTGCTCTATATGTTGGTAACGTAGGTACACAATGAGAGTGATGGTCAAATCTCACTGTTCAGTCAGACAAAAGCAGCCAAAGATCTTTAATAGGTGCAATTGAATAATTGCATTATCTCTGATCTGTTAGTTCAAAATTAAGCACCACTGCGCACAAATAACCTTTATATTTATTTGCGCGAAAATTAAAAAAAAACAAATAAACACTCAATCCTTCTTTTAACGATTTTTTTTCTTTTATAAGGGAGAGTAATTTACTGAAAGATTTGTCAACGAGAAGCGGTCACAATTTAAACATGTAGAAAATGTGATATTTCCTTAAGGTAACATATTCATAAGCCTTCCAATGGCGCAACAGTATGCCTGTGGACTTACAATGCTAGAATCCGGGTGTTGATATCCGTCGTGTGTAGAGAACAGATAGTCCATTGTGTGGCTTTATACTTAATTACAAATAGTTGTTTGTCTTCTTACAGCAAAGCCACATCGGGCTATCTGCTGAGTCCACCAAGGGGAATTGAACGCATGATTTTAGAGTTGTAAATCCGTAGACTTACCGTTGTACAAGCGGTGAACAATTACAAAAAACAAACATATTCACAAGAAAATATTTAAATTATTTTTTCTAACATTTAATTCATTTTCAATTATCGATAATTTCTTTACAATTCTTTCTTATTTATAATTTTCATGAGTCTTTCAGTGGGTCAGCAGTAAGTCTACGGACTTACAATGTTCAAATCCAGAGTTCGATTATCTGTGGCATAGGTAGCGCATATAACTCCATATTTTTAACACTTCTATGAGAAATTAGTCCACTTTTCTGATCAAAATTATTACGACATACGATACGCCAACAATGAATGTTTCGAAACTTTTCAGAACTTGATATAATTGTTCACTTATCTACACAGTTTCTATATCTTGCATGACATGGTATTTTAAATGTTGTAGTTACCCCTCTTGTTCTCTGACAGATAGTGTTTAACTTACGTCATGAGGGAACTGCTGAAACTTCGCACATTTTGTAGGACAAATCATGAACAGCAATGTCCATCAGTGGCAGAGTAGATGATATCTGAAGGTTACATTCTTTGTATGTCGAAGGAGAAAAAGTTACGCAAGTGGCGAAGGTATCGCTTATATGTAAAGTTGAAGTTTCCTGATTGCTCCCGAGCATTTGTTTTAGCGAGCATGGTCGGTGGAACGGGGATTCGAACCCACGACCCTAGAATTACGAGTCAAGTGCCTTAACTATCTGGCCATGCCGAGCCCGCGTACATTTACTCTTTTCATTTTTGTTTTACTTTTATTACCTTTATATGAACTTTGTTTTCAAACGGCCTGATTTCATTCTTCACGTTTTTATTGGGTATGTGGGCTGGATTATGATCTCTAATTGGATCTCGAAGTATGGATGTCACAAATCTCACCGAATAACACTTTCCTAAACTTAGACTATTGTTTACTACGTCAAGCCTTCTCACCTTCTTTAAACATTAAATATTCATAGTTGAAAATAATCACTCGCATATGTCAGAGAATGACATTTAGTTTTTGCAAGATAACATTTTATTCTTTTCTATAAGTTCTATTCTAATTCGACATGAAAACAATAGGTTTTAATAAAAAAATCAAATTAATACAAAATAAACTTTAGTTGTATTATTTGTTTTGTTATTTTTTTGAATTTCGCTCAAAGATTTTGTTTGTTTGTTTGCTTTGGAATTCAAATTACCCTCGGATTACGAGTCGCACGCCTTAACACGCTTGGCCATGTCGGGGCAACCGTTCTTATGTCCTCTTTAAACAAATGGTTTAATGCTAGCCTGTAACGCGTCTCGAATCTTAATAAAAATGATGCATCAAGCTTTGTGTTGTAAGCTGTTGTGCGATTATAATATCAAATACAAAAAAAATGACTACGCTTATAGTTTGTCACTTTGGTCCAACTAAGTCGCTCCTCCAGCGTAATAGACTTATAACGGTAAAATGCGGGTGAAGAAAGCAGATAGCCCAATGAGACGTTGCTTTAAAAAAATAAGATATTTGAATTATGTTATTTGTAAGTAAAGGTGGCTGTGGTTTGTAATTAAGCCCAAAACTACACAGTGAGCTATCTGCGCTCTGTCCACCACGAATATCGAAACCTGATTCCTAGCGTTGTAAGTCCGTAAAAATACCGCTGTGCCGTTGAGGGGCGTTGTAAATAAAGATGTTGTTAATGTAACTATTCGTTCTGTTTACAACTGAGGTAGGCCTGGCATGGCCAGGTGGGTTAAGGCGTTCGACTCGTAATCCGAGGGTCGCGGGTTCGCATCCCGATCGCGCCAAACATGCTCGCCCTTTCAGCCGTAGTGGCGTTATAATGTCACGGTCAATCCCACTATTCGTTGGTAAAAGAGTAGCCCAAGAGTTGGCGGTGGGTGGTAATGACTAGCTGCCTTCCCTCTAGTCTTACGCTGCTAAATTAGGGACGGCTAACACAGATAGCCCTCGAGTAGCTTTGTGCGAAAAACAAAACAAACAAACAAACAAACAAACAAACAGACAGACACAATAACGGACTGTGGTTGGTGATTCTACGTACGCTTGAAGAGGATGTGGTTTGTTTGCTTGTTTATCAGCTTCTGAAACATAATAGTTCATCCTGAGATAGAAATAATTGATACTTTTATTGTTTGGAATTTATAACAGAGCTACACAATGAGCAATATGTGTTCTGCCAACCACAAGTATTGAAACCCGGTTGCTAGGGGTGCGAGTCCACAGACATACCGCTGAAACAGTGGGGAGGAAGAGAAATAATTGAAAGAGCCTCCAGTTAACTCTTAAAATTGCGTGTTGAATCTAATGGCTGAATACTTCTGTCAAAACTGATTATAAGGAACTATGTCCCCCGCTTGTACAGCAGTAAGTCTGTGGAGTTACAACACCAAATTCCGGGGTTTGATTCCCCTCGATGGAGTCAGCATATGTTCCGACGTGGCTTTGTTATAATAAAACAGATTTAAGGATTTATACAGTATGAAACACTCTTCAAATATCATATTGGTTGTTCACTAAATATATACTTGTCTTAATAGGGTACAGCTATTTTCTTACTACAATATGATAAATATACACTTGTCTTAATAGGGTACAGCTATTTTCTTGCGACAATATAATAGTTTGAACTGAAGATTTTTGTTTGCCTATGAAGTATCGATATGTATATGGAAATGTGACATTCATTTCATGCTTGTCCAGTCTCTTGTGACTAACTACACTTGTTTGAAAAATAACAATCACGAAAATGATAAATTCGTTGAAATAAACTAATTTAAGCCTCTTTGAAATTTTAATCTAAAGGAGAAGATAAATAAAAATGAAAATTTTCCTTTGCAATAATAATTCTGAAAATATAAAATATTTGATAATCTCGTTCGAGAAAAACTGACCAACTCAAAAGTTCATCACGAGTAAGATGGTTAATAAAACATTTAAATAAAAAAAAATCAACCATTTCATCCATTTCTCGTGTTTAGCGCGACATTTCAGTTCTCCTGTTCGCGACGGGGATGCGAACCCGCGACCTTCGGATTACGAGTCGCACGCCTTAACGCTCTTGGCCATGCCGGGCCATCTAGAAAGGTCTGTAAGCGTGATCTTCCCGAAAATATTCGTTCCACATCACATGTGTTACCCCATTTCTTATTAGATTTGATAAATTAGAAAATGATGTTTGTGGCTATGAAATGTGCTTTTATGGTTGTTGTTTTTTTAATTTTACTCAATGCTACACGGGGGATATCTGATGGTCGCAGGTTCGAATCCCCATCACACCAAATATGCTCGCTCTTTCAGCCGTGGGGGCGTTATAACGTTACGGTCAATCCACTACGTTGGTATAAGAGTAGCCCAAGAGTCGGCGGTGGGTGATGATGGCTAGCTGCCTTCCCTCTAGTCTTACACTGCTAAATTAGGGACGGCTAGCACAGATAACCCTCAAGTAGCTTTGTGCGAAATTCAAAAACAAAAACAAAAAAAAAACCTTTCTAGATCTCATTCAAGACCACACTGAGGGCGCCACTGTTTAGATCCTGTTGCATGTTATTATTGTAGCTAGGAATAGTAGAATAGTTTACGTAGCTGGCGGAAAACTTACGAAAAAACAATTAACAAAAATAACTCAATTAAGAATAACATATCAAGTACAAATAACAAATAGAGTTCGTCAGAGGACTTCAACGTGAACATTAAAACCTTATATCGTATTTAATACTAAATGAAAGTCGGTAAACGTAAACAAAGGGAAAACTAGGTAGTGAATTAACAAGTAATCAAACACTCCAAACAAAACTAAATAAAAAGAATCGATCGTTTGCTCACACACAGACATCAATCAATCGTACAAGTGCATGCCTGAAGGATACATACAAAGGCTATAACCAGAGAAAATTATATCTACATCTTCTAAAGTCAAGTACAACTGTTCTCCTAGATGATCTACAGTAGTGGTTCCAATTATTCATGGACGTTAGATTAATAAAATCTATCACTTTCAATCAGGGGCGTAGATTTTTTACACCCGATGGGGGGAAGATGATTTTTGCAGCCACTTATGTGGACTGTTCAATTTGCAAATTGGTAATCTCTGATTACGTTAACCTGAAAGCTGTAAACATGCAGTCCCAGAGTAATCTTGTTGCCACAATACTTGCATGTATACTTAGGCCTACTGACTGATACTTACGAACTATCGCTTAGATCGAAAAGCTTAGAAGCACGCCTATATTAAAGATGTACATTTTGGCTACTGAAAAAGCCTACATCCAGGCCTAATTATGTAATTCGATTGGTAAGAACACGAGAATCACAAGAACAAACACACAATTTGTAGGCCTGTGATGCAATAAAACAATTCAACAGACAAAACTGTAGGGGGGATTATTGTATACACCATACCCCCCACCTAAAATGAAGTGGGGATGTATCCCCCATCCCCCAGGATCTACGCCCCTGCTTTCAATACACAGAATGACTTAGCCTTTTCCATCACTAAATCCCTTTGATAGAGAGAGGAAAAAATACAGCAAATTAAAGCATGGTAACAAGCAAATGCTTAACGAACTAAACAGTTATGTGGACCATATGACAAAATAAGTTAAATAATATAATAGTGTAATGTGTTATCATAGTTCGTTAAAGAAAATGTAATAATGTTTGATTTTTACGAATTTCACTCAAAGCTATACGAGGGTTATCTACGATAGCCGTCCCTAATTTAGCAGTGTTATACTAAACGGAAGGCAGCTAGTTATCACCACCTCTTAGGCTACACTGTTATCACCCAATTGGGCGATTGACCATAACATTATAACGTCCTCACGGCTGAAAAGGTGAGCATATTTGGTGGGACGGGGATTTGAACGCCCGATCCTCAGATTGCAATTTGAGCGTCCGAACCAACTGGCCATGCAATATATAATAGTGTAATGTGTTACCACAGTTCTTTAATAAATACAATAATATAGTTTGTTATCATAGTCCGTTAAAAATATAATAGAGCCTTAAACCAATCCAGGTAGTAGATAATTTGATTTAATCATATCCCAAACAAAGAATATCAAGGGATATTTTGGGTATGTCCATTTGAAACTTATAATAAAATTAGTTTTTCAATACATGATCTCTTTACAAACATATCTAGTGTAGGTACTAAAATTGTAATTTTGCTATATAGTTATACACAACATTCAAGCCATCTGTTGTTATCAAAAACTTATAAGGTAAGGGTAAATTTTCAGGTCATCCCTTAAGTAATGTCCGAAAATTTAATACAGAAAGTGCATCATCATTTCTATCTTTGTAGAAGGCTTTAATGACTATAATACGTAGTAGGGCGTGTATAAAAATGTTCAGACAAATAAGAGAAACTAACCCAACTCCACTTTTTCAGATCATTAATCAAAGAAACCCTTATGAAGATGGATATGTCTGAGGAACACATTAGGTATATAATGTTTTATGAGTTTAAAAAAGGCAATAGTGCAGCAGAAACTACATGAAATATTCAAGGTGTTTATGATCTGGGGTCTCTTAATGAAAGAAAATGTCGAAGGTAATTTCAGAAGTTCAGATCATGTGACTACAGCTTAAGTGATGCGCCACGTTCAGGTTGTCCTGTTGAGTTTAATGATAACTTGCTGCTTGCTGTACTTGATGAAGATTGTGCTATAACAGTTGCAGAACTAGCACAAAAGCTTAATTCAACCCATTCAACAGTTCACCGTCGTCTGCAACAGCTTGAAAAGGTGTCGAAACTTGGAAAATGGGTCCCTCATGATTTGACAGAAGTCAACCTTAGAGCAAAAGTGGACATTTGCACTTCTCTGCACTATTGTGAACGTAAATCACTTTATTTGAACAGGATAGTGAATGGAAATGAAAAATGGATATATTATAAAAAGTTTAACTGCTGCAGACCCTGGCTCATTGCAGGTAAACTGGCTAAAGCATAGCCCGAAATGGACCTCCACCCTATGAACGTCTTGTTAAATGTTTGATGGAATATTGTTGATGTGATGCACGTTGAATTGCTGCCATTCAATGTAACGGTTACATCAGACTTCTATTGTCAACAGTTAGAGTGCTTGAATGTTGCACTGAAAGAAAAGAGGCTTACTTTGATCAACCATAAAGGTGTTGTGTTACACCTGGATAATGCACGGCTCCATACAGCAAGGATCGCATCTGCAAAGATTGAAGAGCTAGACTGGGAAAAACTTCCACATCCTCCTTATTCTCCAGACCTTGGTCCATCTGATTATCATCTATTTCGAAGTTTGCAGAATTATCTTGATGGAAAAGAGCTTGGAACACAATAAAATGTTAAAAATACCCTCACTACACTCTTTTCCTCCAAACCCCAATAATTTTATATAAGTAGCATTCAGAAACTTGTGAATCGTTGACAGGAAGTAATTAATAATAATTGAACATACATAGTTGATTAAATAACATTAAAAGGGTTTGAAATCCTTTATCATTTTCTGAATCTAAAATCGGACGTCACTTGAGGGATAACCTGATACATTCTTCAATAAAAATCACTTAGCATGAAATTACATGAGCTCCTTCACGTGTTATCCTTTACTTCGGAGAGGAATATATAGATGGTGTAATGCATTTTCCACTTATTTAGTTTCCAGCAAGTGCAGACAATTATGGTACGGTGGATTTGAAATGTATTAGTCACAAACTAACTAATTTTCCTGCACGAAAAGTTCTTGAAAGTGGGATTACCTAACAGGTGTGTATCTCAACTGTTTCACTAACACTAAGATGGTGTGAGTGGTAATAGTTTCAGGTTGAAATGGCTGATAAATTGCAAAGCTAAATCTATGATCAATAATTAGGAGCAGTTTATAAAATCAGATAGTTTGAGATACATATAAAGAAGTTTACAGAATTAGACTTCTTATACATGCTTTTCTTTCCTTAGTATAATGACGTATTATAATAAAACCTTATATTTATGATCTGTGGAAGAAGTCCAGTACAACATAACTACTGTTATTAGTCTGCTATACCTGGATTTCCTGTAGAAATATAAAGGAGATCACATTAATTTCTTCGCCTGTCTTTGCTAATATACAGAGGTGGTATGCATTTTGATGATGGATTTCTTACTTGGATGGTAAAACAAAGTCGACAGCTAAAATTCTATCACTGAATAAAGGCAGCAGAAGGAAAACATTCTTACAGTTTATTTTTATGCCTTTTTGTTCTAAATACAATACAATCTGGTATAGAAGAACACGTGTAAAATAGTTGTCATCTTTATCAAGGTGGAAAAATATCACAGAATGTAGCCCGAGTGCCAGATGTTTTACGCCAGGTTTGTCAGTAGTTGTATTTTTCAGAACTGTATAAACCATACAAGATTTTTTCTCAACATTTTTCAGTTGAAAAATGGACAATTAAGAAAGTCTGTCCCTAATTCGTAAAAGTGGTTGTGTAATTCATCATCATAGTTTATTAAGATGATTCTGCAACAAATCATCATTGTTTGTTAACTAAAGGCGATTCTACAATCCATCATCATATTTTTGGCTCTCTGCACTTGATTCTCACTTTTTAGGACATTTTTTTTCATAAGAAATGCTTATAACATATGATACAGGCTAAAGTGTTTTCAGAGGTTTTAGTACACTATATTAAAAGGATTTTGAATACACAAGTCGGCAAGTTACGTAACAACCACAGCCAATATAAAGTTTCATAGGAAGGCATGTATCAGGACTATATTTTAACCTTGTTTGGCATCACGTACGTAGTATGATGTCACTGAAAACTGATCGCTTTCAGTAAGGATATGTAATATTCACACATTCAGATAATAAAAATTGCTCAGATCAGGGAATTAGAATTTTAAGACAGCAGTATTTTTTGTACTTAATGGTACTATAAAACAAATTAATATGGATCAACTTGGGGTAACTGAACCACCCAGAAAGAGACCTGCAACAAGTTATACTCTAGCCGTGGCAAGCAAAATATGATAGATGATAATCTATGAACACAGAGGGAAGTGACAGAAGTCACCCATGTACCTAAAGCAACAATAGTTAACATAGCCAAGAAGAATCTCCATACGGAAAAGTCACATGCACACAGAATACTTCCACAACATATCGAGGAAAAGAAGATCAGCTGTAGAAATCTGTATGAATAATATTAGTCGGGGAGAAAAGGCACTTCGTGATGATAACCAACGAAAAGCATTTGTACTTTGACAATCGTAACAAGTCTCCTGACACTTTCCACTAGTCAACAGGTGAAAAATAAATTTAAAAAGGTGTACACAACATGTAGTAAAACCTTTTCGAAGGGATTCATGATAATCACTAAGTAGTTTGAAATAGACAAGTTAGAGACCAGGAGAGTTCATATAAAAGTTAAAGTGAAATCTGCTCATTATCACACCACAAAGGAATACCTGTTGTGTAAGAAAACGAGACCGATCGGGTGCGGCTTTCAAAAAAATAAAGCTTTCATCTAAACTTCCTATTCAACTCTGTAGTGAAGTTTAGACACACATAAAAGTCTTACGACTAATGCTACGATCTATGGTCGTTACATAGAACATGACCAGACATGTCGACATGAACTCTAACGACGTGATGAGGCTCCAAAACCGTTGTAAGATAATGTCCTCAACTGTTTATACAATAGGTTTATTTGTTTGTAATGAAGCACAAAGCTACTGTTTAGCCCAAAACTGGTATCGAAGCCCGAATTCTAGCGTTTAAATCCAGAGACATACCACTGTGCCACTGGGGGATCTGTACAATAGGATTTTGTATTTATTAATCAATGCATATGCATACAAAAATACACACACACACACATATATATACTGAGAGTCCACTTCCTGTTTTACCAGTGTACGTTTATTTAGCGGTGGGATTGAATCTTAAAAACCAAGCAAAATTTACTGCATAAGTTTATTGGTATCTTTATCAGAGTTCATTTCAACATTTTCAAGAGTAGGTTTTGTCCTTGTGGTTAGCATGCAGGACAACCACAAAAATAAAAAAATAATCGTGTTGCGCACCTTGAGTGCGTTATAAGGGTGACGATTAATCCTACTATTCGGTCAGACAAGAGAAACATAACAGTTAACGGTGTGTGCTATTGACTTCGTACTTGTCTATCAGCTAAATGTTAGGTGCGGCTAGTGCAATATCCCTTGAGTGGTCTTGCGCAAAAATCCGAAAACAAACATTCACAAACCTATTAATTTTCACTGGTAGGCCTAAGTTAGTTTTATGTATAATTTTCTTATTAGTTGGCTTCTTATCAATGGTACCTTAGGAATTATAATGTTATTATCATTGTTCGTTATTAAGCACAAAGTTACACAAAGGGTTATCTGGGCTCTGCCTCCCAGTGGGGCAATTACTGTTATACTAATTTATTATAATATATAATTATTTTTGGGCCTGGCATGGCCTAGCGCGTTAAGGCGTGCGCTTCGTAATCTGAGGGTCGCAGGTTCGTGCCAAACATGCTCGCCCTCCCAGCCGTGGGGGCCTTATATAGTGACGATCAATCCCACTTTTCGTTGGTAAAAGAGTAGCCCAAGAGTTGGCGGTGGGTGGTGATGACTAGCTGCCTTCCCTCTAGTCTTACACTACTAAATTAGGGACGGCTCGGTGCAGTGGGCTAACAACCTACTCACTTAAATACCTGTTCATGAAACCGCAAGTGATTGCGGCCCTATGTTCCTTGACGGAATCGAGTGGTAGATGAATGAATATTATTATTTTTAATTCAGTTACTACACTGGTTAAACGATACATTAAATTAAACAAATCATGTACTTGAAAGTAAGATATTATGGTGAGTTACACTCTGAAAAAATAAAATTACACGCGCTATTTGTCGATAAGTACTGATCAACAAGTAGCGAACTCGATGCATGTCTGCAGAAAACGCTTGATGTATATATGGTGACACCCACACACACACACACAAAATGTCTAAATTACATTTTTATTATTAGATTCGATGAAGGTGTGACCACTGTGAACAACACGATACGCTTTATTCAACTTGAGAGTAACTTTGTATATAAAAAGTGATTTCGATAGATTACACTGGAATCTCCCGCATTTGTTATGTTTTCGTGTAATATCGAGAAATGGGACATAACTGGTCATAGGTACACATACCCTTGTGTAAGATTGAAAATTCACGACGCGGATTATACAACATACACGTCCTTTTATACGACAAATCTGATTATACCAGTTTATTTTTTACTAGAGGAAATTTTTTAATACATAGACCGTTCTGTTATAATTATTTGAGCTATAAGTTTATTTGTTTTTGAATTTCGCACAAAGCTACACGAGGACTAACTGCGCTAGCCGTCCCTAATTTTGCAGTGTAAGACTAAAGGGAAGGCAGCTAGTCATCATACCCACTGCCAACCTTTGAGCTACTCTTTTACCAATGAATAGTGGGATTAATTTTATCATTATAACGCCCCCATGGCTGAAAGGGCGAGCATGTTTGGTGTGACGGGAATTCGAATCCGTGACCCTCACATTACGAGTCCAGTGCCTTAACCATCTGGCCATGCCGGGCGGGAGAGTCGTAAAATTTCGAGAGGAAAAAAATTCCAGTGATCAAAATATTAAAGTTTCGCAGTACTTTTTATTTTCTGTATGTTTAATCGTTTATAGGCGTCAACAGAATGTTTAATTTGAGGCTTAAATGTTATAACTTTCTCTCTCAATTCCCGTCACACCAAACATGCTCGCCCTTTCAGCCGTGTTGTCGTTATAATTTTACGGTCAATCCCAATATTCGTTGGTAAAAGAGTAGCCCAATAGTTGGTGGTTGTTGGTGATGACTAGCTGCATTTCCCTCTAGTCTTACGCTGCTAAATTAGAGACGGCTAGCGCAGATGGCCCTGGTGTAGCTTTGCACGAAATTCAGAAACAAACAAACAAACCCTTCACCTGTGCCTAAGTCAAATTTACACCTAGCTTCGCTCCTGGAAAAGCTTATATAACTCGTAAAAACAAGTATGAAATCGTGCTTTTAGGCTAAGAAAATGTTTAATACACACGCAATTTATTATTGTATACTTACCTCGTCAATTATCACAGAATTTAAACGAATTATATAATGAGGATGTCCTCTTCATTCTGTAAACTCTATAGTGATGGATCATAAAGGAAATCATGCTGTACAAACAAATGTATTTTAACATTGTCAAATTGTCTGCATATTAATAGATGTTAATGTAGTATATCTAATCCTAATAAGGATATTTGCCAAAACTTTACGCGTCAATAACTGGTAAGGACACCTACGTAACAGTTAATTGATTTTGAATGTTTTTGTTTACTTTTATTATTTAATATATTTCAGTGTCAAACAAGCGTTCAAAGTATAAAGATGTATTACCACCGATGTGCTTTAGAATGTAGTTTACAATTTCAATAATGGTGGGGCCTGGCATGGCCTAGCGCGTAAGGCGTGCGACTCGTAGTCCGAGGGTCGCGGGTTCGCGCCCGCATCGCGCCAAACATGCTCGCCCTCCCAGCCGTGGGGGCGTTATAATGTTACGGTCAATCCCACTATTCGTTGGTAAAAGAGTAGCCCAAGAGTTGGCGGTGGGTGGTGATGACTAGCTGCCTTCCCTCTAGTCTTACACTGCTAAATTAGGGACGGCTAGCACAGATAGCCCTCGAGTAGCTTTGTGCGAAATTAAAAAAAACACACAAAAACAAATAAATAATGGTAAAAAGCTGCCTTAATTTGTTTACCACAACTGTTTTCTTAAAAAATTACTGACAGCCTTTTGGTTTTGTTTTGAATTTCGCGCAAAGCTACTCGAGGGCTATCTGTGCTAGCCGTCTTTAATTTAACAGTGTAAGACTAGAGGAAAGGCAGCTAGTAATCACCACCTACTGCCAACGCTTGGGATACTCTTTTACCAACGAATATTGGGATTGACAGTCACCTTATAACGCCCCCACGGCTGAAAGGGCGAGCACTTTTGGTGTGATTGGGATTCGAACCCGCGAATGATTTAACCACCTGGCCATGCCGGACCTTATTAATAGTTACGGTTTAGTAAGGTATTTTTTAATAATGTGACTTTTTACGTATATTCTGTTTTACACTAACGCAGCAATTGTTCACATGAACATAAATTTACTGTTAACCATAAGTATTCGTGATACAAAGGCGCACATAACAAACATACTGTTGGTGTGACCATGCTTGTAGCCTTGTCGCTATACATAAAATATAAGTCTCGGTTCGTGTTCTGACATCGTCAGCGACTCCTGGAATTACGTCTCAAATATTCGAATAATTAATTTATTTTCAAAGTAAGAAAATTCTCGTTCATTTTTTCTTTTAGATATTCGCTCAAAGTTACGCAAGAGCTATCAGCGCTATTTTATTCTAAGCATGAACAAAAATTCTTAATCTGTAGTTCGCAGCCTCCCTTCAGGTGGCGTAATTAGAGATAGAAAGCATCATTATAGTGTAGAAATCCCATTGTGGTCCATCGAGATCCAAACAAAAGAACAAATGTTGTTGTTTGAAAACAACAAAAATTAGAACTACCGACCTAGGGTGAAGTCGCTTTAGTTGTCAGTACCCCCCTTTAACTCTCGGACTTTCTCAATCTTCGCTTTCATAAAGCATCCACGGCTTCCATGTGTGAGGCGCAATTCTGAGCAACGGGACGTAATTTAAGACCTATAGGTCCACAGTGCAACATGCGAGCAGTAGGCCAAGCTCAGTCCAAATACTAAGAAACTCTTGGAATATAACTAATAACATCGATCAATTTAAGTAAAACTTCAAGTGCATACATTGTATTTTTATTTGTGATAACAAATACTATTTTACACTTCGTGTCCAGTATCTTTACATAAGACCCCTGCATGGCCAGGTGGTTAAGGCACTCGACTTATACTCTGAGGATCGCGAGTCTGAATCCCCATCCCACCAAACATGCTCGCCCTTTCAGCCATGGGGTGTTATAATGTGACGTTC
This sequence comes from Tachypleus tridentatus, assembly GCF_004210375.1. Taxonomy (NCBI): domain Eukaryota; kingdom Metazoa; phylum Arthropoda; class Merostomata; order Xiphosura; family Limulidae; genus Tachypleus; species Tachypleus tridentatus. The sequence goes on along the minus strand of NC_134831.1, from coordinate 128,396,356 downwards.
AATTTCACTATTCGTTGGCGGTGGGTGGTGATGACTACCTGCTTTCCCTCTAGTGTTACACTGGTAAATTAGGGACGGTTAGTGCAGATAGCCCTCGTGTAGTTTTGCACGAAATTCAAAACAAATCAAACCAAAATCTTTACTTAATTTAAAATCGACTCGGTAAGTAAGAGATTTATTTGTTCTTCACACTAATTATTTTGATCAGATCTCCTGTTATCAAACAGACCTATTCCATGTAGCTTTAGAACTAATTCAATTTTATCTGGATATACCACCCGCACACGAACAACAAAGAGTTTCATTAACTGTAGATTGATACGTACTCTTCCTTCTTCAGTATTATATCACGTTAATCTTAAAAATTCAATAAAGTTAACACAATCTTATAACTTGGTTTTGGTTTGGTTGCTGTTAAGCACTCACAATGGGTTGCTATTGTTCTGACCACCTCTGGTATCGAAACCTGCATATTAGCGTCGTACGCCTGCAACCTTTTAGATAAGCAACTTGAGAGCATGTTATAAGTAAGGTCTATTTTATCTGATTTCAATTCTTTTCTTTTGGACTTTGTGTATATTATTAAATCACTGAGACCAGATCATCAGATCAAGAGCCAATTCTCTTATTGCAAGCTGAAAAAGTTCAGCACAAACGGGTCCGGCATGGCCAGGTAATTAAGGCACTCGACTCGTAATTTGAGGGTCGCGGGTTCAAATCCCCGTTCCACCAAACATGCTTGCCCTTTCATCCGTCAATCGCACTATTTGTTGGTAAAAAGAGTAGCTCAAGAGTTGACGGTGGGTGGTGATGACTAGCTGCCTTCCCTCTAGTCTTACACTGCTAAATTAGGGACGGCTAGCGCAAATAACCCTCTTGTAGCTTTGCGCGGGGGCCTGGCATGGCCTAGCGCGTAAGGCGTGCGACTCGTAATCCGAGGGTCGCGGGTTCGCGCCCGCATCGCGCCAAACATACTCGCCCTCCCAGCCGTGGGGGCGTTATAATGTGAAAATCCCACTATTCGTTGGTAAAAGAGTAGCTCAAGAGTTAACGGTGGGTGGTGATGACTAGCTGCCTTCCCTCTAGTCTTACACTGCTAAATTAGGGACGGCTAGCACAGATAGCCCTCGAGTAGCTTTGTGCGAAATTCCAAAACAAACAAACAAGCTTTGCGCGAAAATTCAAAACAAACAAACCATCACAAACGAGTTACACATGGTTTAACCAATTTAATCTACATTATACTGTTAGTTTTTAGTGTGGAGCTACATTATTAATGAGCTATCTGCTGTCTTTTGACCGTGAGTAAATAATCAACGAAAAACAAACATTGTAAGCTAAGAAAGTTACCTATGACCCACGGGGGGAACTTCTAAATCATGAGATTTCATAAAACAACGGTTGTTAAATAAACACAACATTGAATTCGTTGGTTCATTTGCTAGTGTTTTGCACGCGAACAATTCAAATTGAGCCTAAACATTAAATAATGAACAAGGTTTTCATCGATTTATCTGATGGTGAAGTTTCCAACGAAAACATGATCTGTGTTGATACTTTGCCAAAATTAAGCGTTGATAACTCGGTCCTATCGATTAATGAAGTCCTAATATTTGTGACTATTTCTGAAAATTAAATAAACATACTAGATTTACCTCCAAAAGTTATTAGCTGTTAGAATGTTATCAAATTCTGATTTATGCAAATTGTTTTTGTGCATCGCATTGACGAAATATTCAGAATATAAAATTCACAGTGACTATGTGAACTCCGAAGCATTTTCTACACACAGGTCGTGTTAAGCTCATCCCCTCACAACCCAGCCAATGACTCAGCGGCAAGCTTGAGAGGGTATAACCCCCAAAAAACGTTTGTTTGTTTTTTGAATTTCGCGCAAAGCTACACGAGGGTCATCTGCGCTAGCAGTCCATAATTTTGCAGTGTAAGACTAGAGGGAAGGCAGATAGTAATCACTACCCCCCGCCAACTCTTGGGCTACTTTTTACTAACGAATAGTGGGATTGACCGTAACATTATAACGCCCCCACGGCTAAAATGTTTGGTGTGACGAGTCAAACGCAGTAACCATCTGCGCATGCCGGGCCTCCCAAAAAACGTAAAAGCGTTTAGAACGTTCGACGAATTAACCCGTTTATAAATTAATTATCTAATTCTAAAACAGTTTCATTCGTTAGTGATAAGACCCTCAATAATGCCATCAGTTGTGTAGCTTATCATATTAATTAGTTTTTGGGTTTCTTGTGTATTTTACCTATAAAATTATTAACTATACTAAATGTTTTGATCAGTTCTTAACACTTAATATTGTAACAGGCAAAACATCACTGAAAATGATGTAGTAAGTGGACCTTCTGGTGTTGAATGGTATAAAAACAAATCCATAATTCGAAGATTATTCTCAATCTTCTCAACCAATAATTTCCAATCAAAACAAATTACTTACGTTGATCACAACTGAAATCAATTCATGAAACTAATATGGTTAATTTAACATACGGGTCTATATAGGATGCAACATATTATGAAACAAAATAATGTTGAGAGTGTGTGTGTTTTTCTTATAGCAAAGCCACATCGGGCTATATGCTCAGCCCACCGAGGGGAATCGAACCCCTGATTTTAGCGTTGTAAATCCGGAGACATACCGCTGTACTAGCGGGGGGGGGGCAATGTTGAGAGAATAGGACGCTCTCCCAGTGACTCAGCGTAAGCCTGAAGGCTTATAGCGCTAAAAATCCAATTTCGATACCCTTGGTGAATACAGTAGATAACCCAGTGAGTAGCTTTATGCTTGGGAACAAACAAACAAGGTTATTATGGGATGTATTGGTTCGTCAGTTGGATACCCTTGCTATTATTTATTGTTTTCGAATGGAACTTTTAGTACTGTCTCATAAGATTTTACCAGCTTACGAGGTATGGGGTAGCCCTAAGTTCATATACTAAGCTAAAAATGCAAAATAATCCTTATTAGAGCTCTTCTCGTGACACAGTAGCATGTCTGCTAACATACAACGCTATAAACCGACTTTCGATACCCGTGGTGGGTAGGGCACAGCTAATCCATTGTGTAGTTTTGTGCTTAGTTTCAAACAAACCAAATAAATTTTTTTTCTACTAGTAAAGTATGTCGGTAAACACTTCCCACAGGTGAACTGTTAGTTTTCTTGCCGTAGAAACTTAGTAAATTACAATTATTTTAAACCACAAAAAACTGGAATTAAAACATAAAAGTCTTTCAATTAATGATATCCGAAACATGTGAAATATTCTATTTCGAACATTCGCGAAAAGCTAAATAAAAATTTTCCGCAATAGTTAGCTATAATTTTGAAATGAAAGACTAAAGGCAAAGGAGCTATTCAATAGCACCTGCCCTACTTTTGAGCTACTCTTTTCATAATGAAAATCTCTTTATAACACACAAATTGCCCAACTATGGAGTGCAATTTTTTCATTTCGGGAAAGGTACAATATCCACAAGCCTTTGGATTCATAATCCACCATTTTTAACATTTATGTAAAACTTTAAACATAGTTAAATTTGCTTTGAAAAAAGAAACATTTCTTACCATTACTGTTATACTAATTTAACTATTTTAGAGTTTTCAGGTTTCAGTGAGGATTCAAGTTAACATACCACTTCGAAAAAGGCGGATTTTTGTTGTCTAAAACTCTATCCCATTGTTTGTACCAGCTAATTTCCTGAGCAGCCTTTGCCCAAAAGCTTTCGGGATAATCTCTGGCGCTTTCGAACTGTTGTTGATATTTCTGGGTGTAAAAAGGTTTAACTTTTGAAAGATGCTTGTCCTCTGTCTTTCGTATATCAAAGCTTGGCCTTTCTAACCGCGAAGTCGTCACATCAGCGGAAAAACATCTAAAAATCTTGCTTTGGTCGGATCTTGACCAAAAACAGGAAACTCTGAACGATAGTCCCGGCCATCGGCACACCGAAAGTACAAGATTTGAGATCATTGCTTTTGTTCCTTAGTGGTCACTTCTCAAAGCTCCAGAACACAAACACTGGCTGCAGACAAAACTAAAAAATAATGTCTCTGATGCTATTTCAACTCACCGTCAGCTGAACAATCACTCACGTGCCTTGTTCTCACTTAAACGACCAATCACATTGTAAATAGAAATTAGAACAGACAGACAACGCAAATTCTATGTTACATACATTTCTGCCCTTATCTGAACATAATAAAATTTTACCACCCAAATGAATGAAAAGAGTATGTTATTTTAAGAAAGGCGTGAACATCAAGAATACTTTATTTCTTTGAGGCATAATATCATATATATAACATAGCCACCTAAAGGCTGAAGATGAAGCGAACTGTACAATCGCATAACATCGAACAAGAAATTATTTCTTGATTTACTCAAAAAGTTATGTAAAAAAATTGCTCGACACGTGCGAGGAGGTGACAAAATGTAAAACGAATCACGTTACATTATGAAATCTTTGGTTGAATTTAGTTTCTTAATAAAAGTTTATTCAGAAAAAAATTCGGCAAACTCCGATAAAGATTAGAAATAAAACTATTTGGAAATTCTTATTTTTAATAATTTTTTTAATAATTGTGTCTCTTGATAGCTTCATTTGATGGTTTGCACTCCTCGTCGCACCAAACATGCTCACCCTTTCAGCCGTGGGGGCGCTATAACGTGACGGTCAATCCCACTATTCGTTGGTAAAAGAGTAGCCCAGGAGCTAACTAGGAGCGCCCTGAACACCTGGCCCTCTAACTGTTGTTTTTATTAGAAGAAACTTATCCCAAACGTGAAAACAAATGAATAATGATTTTCTGGATATGTTTTTTTAATTTCGCGAAAGCAGCTTGAGAATTATCTGTGCTAGTTAAGCCTAATTTAGAAGAAATACTCTAGAGAAACGGTAATTAGTTAGCATCAACTAAAAATGGGATAAACCAACATTTTATAACACATTTACGAGTTAAAGAACGAGCACGTTCCGTAACGACATTCGATCTCGCGATCCATATCTTGCGAGTTGAACATCCTTGGTACCAGATCATGTAAAACTTGATTTTATTTTGTTTTTAAATATTTTTATCACATAATGTAAGAGATCTAAGGTGAAACACATGCGAGACAAGATAACGAAATTGATAACAACAGTAGTTTTATGGTTTATTAGTGAACATTACCTTCGTCTTCTGAACAGATTTATTGTGTTCTAATATAGCATATTCTTTTGCTGTGAATATATTTTATCTTATAATTTTCATTTTTGATTTTGAAAACAATAACTGAAATACAGCCATCTGGTGGCCTTGCTGCAAGCTCGAGGGCTTGTAAATTTAAAACTGAAGTTCTATTTCTGCTGTGGGCATAGCACAACTAGTTAATAGTGTAGTTTTGTGTTTAAACACCAACAAAACCAAACTTTGATACTTTCCATGAATTTGTTTAAGAAACATTGTTAATTTTGTGAAAATTGGTACAAAATACGTAACAAAAATTAACTCTTTTTAATTTCTGAATTGTAATTACTTCAGTTGAAAAAGTTTCGATATTTCATTTGGCTGTATGCTAGAAATTCATAACTATATATATATAGATCATGTTTAACTCATTGCAGTTTAAAATGTATAGTGAGGTAAAAGAACAAACATTATTGTAAAGCTATATATAGAGACGTACGAATGATAGGTAATACACGATTAACCTCACAACATGCTGGTATTTGGTTTATTCTTCTAGAAGTATAAGGAATATATTTGAGAATCAATGTTATGAAACGCTGTTTAATTGAACACTTTTGTTGATCAAAGGTTAATTTCTTTATTAGCATATTAAGAAGTTAATTCGGGATTGGACACTTGTTTTTTGAAGACTTATGAAAGTCTATAAGCCAGCGTCTCTCCAAGACGTAGGCTTTATTTAATATCAACGTACATTCTCCAACTGTTGAATTAAAATGTCTTGCAGAGGTTTGGTTGCATGTACTACTGTACTAAGTGTTGGGTACTATTATTAAGTTTAATTCTGTTGTGAATCGAATACTGATCTATGAAGCGTCACGAAATAGGGAACTGTTGGTTGTTGAAAGCTTTTTCTTACAGAAAAATCGGTTTCAAAGTTATAATACACATTTATTAATATATTCTGTATTATCAAAATGTTCTTTGTTTGTTTTTGCTGTTTTGAAATAACATTTCCAAGTTTTTATGATTAAACCAGTTCATATCCCAATATGAATAACAATTTTTCAGAAGTTGTTCGATAACGTTATAGAATCACTTTAAACACATTAACACTTTAAATAAGTTTCAAATGTCCTTTACGTATATATACGAAATGGTTTAAAGTTATTCATTATTATAGCACATTTTCTATATTTTTACAACTTTGGGAATTTGAAGAGTTCATTCTGTTCTTTCGTTGAAAACGTAAAGAATTTTCTTTGAAATTACTACAAGTATAAATACAGGTAATTAACAAAAACCTGTTCATCTTTCAACAGTACGATCATCCTTGATTTAATTATTAATATTATCGGTTTATTATAACTATAATTAATTATTAATTTAACATTACTTCTATTGACAATAACTTATATGTAAAATTATCGTATCTTTACGGCCTAACATAGCCAAGTGCTTAGGAAGCTCGAGTTCGAATCCCGTCCTACCAAACATTCTGTTTCTATACGCAGAGGAAATAAAACAAATTCAAAATAGCTTTCACGATTTCCGTGTCTAGTATATCATTAACCTTTATCCAATATGATAAAGGACTTCTCCATAAGGCCACAAAAGATAACAATACGTGTGGTTAGAATTTCGCCCAAAGCAAAATGAGGACTATCTGTTTTAGCCGACCCTAATTGGGTTACTTCTTTACCAATGAATAGTGGGTCTGAAAATCACATTGTAACGTACCCACGATTGAAAGGTCGAGCATGTTTGAAAATCCTGATGCACGAAATTTACACCCTTACTTTCATTTACATAAACGCCAACCTTTTAAAGAATGTCAAAAAATCTGAAAGGCGAAGTTTCCCCTTAATGAAACGATGTTGACAATCCAAGAAAATTCTAAACTTTGTAAAATGGCTTTGTAAAGTATATTTTATAAGACTCTCCAATAACTGATAAGTCCAACATGGCCAGGTGGTTAGGGCGCTTGACTCGAAATCTGAGAGTTGCAAGGTCAAATCTGTCACTGAACATGCTCGTCTTTTCAGCCGTAAAGACATTATGATGTGACCGTCAATTCCATCATTCGTTGGTAAAAGAGCAGCACAAAAAGTTGGCTGTGAGCGGTGATAACTATCAACCTTCCCTCTAGTCTTTCACTGCTAAATTAGAGACAGCTAGCGCAGATACCCCTCTTATAGCTTTACGCGAAATTTAAAATTTAAACATTTTCTACATTAGCTTCCCAATTTACAACAGATTATTTTTGTCGCATCTTTTCAAAAAGTGTTTTTTTTTTTCAAATTTGTAACCAAAATATCATTAATCCTTATCTCCATATGCAGCAAAATGCTGAACCTAACAGAGCAATGATTACTTGCACTCACATGTTCCCCAATTTCTATCCTGTGTTATTTCTATGCTTAAAGTTAATAATAAATCTGAAATACCATTGTTTCTAGTATATTCTTTGGCAAATTAGGAGAAAAGCCAGCTTGAAAAGTTCCAAAATTGTTTTTCCCTCACCTTTTCCTAATCTATGTCTGAAATTAAAATCACCCATAATTATGACTTCATTAACAGTTGAAATCTTAATTTCATTGTAAAGTTTCTCTCTAACTTTATCAGTATCATCTAGTGGTCTGTAACGAATTCCTACTAAAAGCCTTTTCCTTCTATATCAGTAGCATAGCAGTATGTCAGCTGGTTTACAACTCTAGAAACCGGATTTCGATACCTATGGTGGGTAAAGCACAGATAGCCCTTTGTGTAATTTTGTGCTTAACTACAAATAGAAATCAAAATAAACTAAATTTCCTTGACAACATCATTGATATCCTCAACTTCAATAATGTAACTCACATTTTACAAAGTCACTCCCCTCTTTCTGTATTACTCTACTACTATTAAATAGCCTGTAATCCTGTATTTCATTGAAATTTCTGTCAGCAAAATCGTCTAAGACTGACCATATTTTGTTTGTTACCATTATATCAAAACCCTGTTTGCTACCACTACTCTAAAGCAATTTATTTTACTTCTTATACTTTTAGCGTCGTAATAGTAAAAATTAAGCCTACCTTCATATCTACCTCTATACTTAGTCCAATGTAACCTTTTCTCTGCCTCTTATTCTTTTTGTATTTAGTTTATCCTGGCCTTCACCACTCTCTAGACTCAGTTTAAAAGTTCCCTTACAGCTAAGTTAATAACCTCTACAAACAATCCCGCTCCCACCTATCTAAATGTAAACCGTCTATTACAAAATGCTCCATTCTTCCACCGAAGTAATTCCACATGTCTAACAAGCCAATTTGTTCATCCATACTATTAACCTAAACCAACCATTCGGCCTACTAAGGATTACTAAATCCACTTGTAACTTCATCCTTTCAATTAATTCTAGGCAGTGTTTCAGACAAAATTAAATTATGGATTTTTTTCTTTAAATGCCTTTATCAACCTCTTGTATTTATTAATTAGATTTTCTGGCCTACCTAACCCTAAATCATTAGCCCCTACGTGTAAAACAAACCTGCATCTCCGCTAGCCCCCTTTATTTTATCTCCTGCTATGTCAATTAAATATTCTATCTGTGGTCTTGAGTAACGTTACGTAATATAATTTATTTCGGACGAGTCTCCGATTTATTATGTTATGTACGTTATGCATTACTATTTGAAATAACTGGAAACTTGAATGTAATAATTAATAAAATGTCAAAATGTATAAAAGTTATGTAATTTGCCAGCAAGATTGATACATACAATTTCCTTTTTAAACACAAATATATGCTAATATACAAACTTAAAAGCAATTCTTAAAACATTTTTAAACCTGAAAGCAATACAAAATTATAGTAACGGTTATCACTAATAATTACTTCAAATATTTGTTTGTATACAAGAATTGTACAAACTTACAAACTATATTAAGTCTTATATTTGGTCTAGAACTTAATATTTTATTGATGGCCCAGGTCCACGACAAGAAAATTAATTGTTGGTTGATATTGTTGTACTTCGCTTAAGCTAGCGAGTTCGTTTGGCCTTGCACCGGTTACAAATTCACTTTTTACCGAGGAAGATATTTAATGTCCTCTTTGAAATAATAATGTCCGAAGTAATTCACTGAAGTTGAATTGTTTGTAATGTTCGAAGTCTATAATCATTCATGGTCACTTTCTGCTGTTTTCCGTTTAATTGTTTATTTGTTTGTTTTTTGGAATTTCGCACAAAGCTACTCGGGAGCTATCTGTGCTAGCCGTCCCTAATTTTGCAGTGTAAGACTAGAGGGAAGGCAGCTAGTCATTACCACTCACCGCCAACTCTTAGGCTACTCTTTTACCAACGAATAGTGGGATTGTAACATTATAATGCCCCCACGGCTGGGAGGGCGAGCATGTTTGGCGAGACGCGGATGCGAACCCGCGACCCTCAAATTACGAGTCGCACGCCTTAACGCGCTTGGCCATGCCGGGCCTTTCCGTTTAATATACATTAATCACAATTATAGCTTCCGAGGCCTATAGTACATCGACTGTAGCTGACCAACAAATTGCAACAATATTAATCCTCTGTCCCTCGACACATAGATTTTCATATACCAATTACGAAAGTTTCTAGAATTTTCACCAATATTCTAGCTCGCTTTCGTAAAACAAATATTGTTGATTGTCATATTCGAGAATTCTCTACAAGTTTCGAGAATAGGCGGGACATGTGCAATACACAATCAAGAATATACGTCACATGCAAAAAATGAAAACTATATAGAAACAAACGTATGCACTAAAATAAACGTACAACAGCAAATTGGTAACAGTAGCATAATATAATCTAACTTTTCATCCTATTTACCCCACAGACCATCCTATCTTCAATAGCTGTAACCTTCTTATCATCCACATCCTTCTCTGACATTTTGTTTTCCTTCCCTCTGATGGTTTCAATCTGCACAAGACAAGTTGCTCAGTAGAATAGGTTAATTACAATTAAATCCACTACTTTTAGCCATAGAATACTTTTTCAAACTTCCTGAAAGTCACTGTTAGCTGTTGCATCTCTTACATATAAAAGATTAACCTCCTCTTGAAATCCTGCTGTCATTTCTCACAGTTTACCTTTCACTTTAATTACGTAATTACGATAACCTCCAACTCACAAATCCAACATACATGTTGCACAACTTCATCACTAGCTATCTTAAAAATACCTCCAGTAAGTTCGCCTTAAGCTTCTAGACTTACCACACTGAAATTCTAGGTTCGTTACACGTGGTGAAAAGACCGTAAGTACTCGAGTAGCTTTGCGCTAGAAACGAAATAAATTAATTACCTGATATGAAAGCAAAGAAATGTGAAAAGATGTTGGGATGAAATAAAAATATATATGTGAATAATATATTGTTCATTAATATATATATATATATATATATTTGCCCCCCTCCTTTGTATGTGTGCCTCTTGGAGTTCGCATCTGTAAGTAACTCAATTATTACATCTCTACTTCCAGAGGGCGTAATTTGTAAAGTATGTATTATTGTTAGTGTCATACTGTAGTGGTAGGGTTATTTCTTCCCAATTAAAAGTATTTATAAAAGTTCGAAAATTTTATGTATTTTATAAATGTCTGGACAGATGAATAAAGGATCAGTAAGAAATACAGTATGTATTATTATATGCGTTCGAATTTATTATCTTTAGTAATTATAGCATTAAAATTATAACACAGTTACTTTACTCGAATTAAACTTGTAAATTGACAATTGTTTTAAGTTATAAATATAATTAAAGTATAAATTATAACTTACATATTTATAAGTTATACTTTAAAGCACAGACAACAATGCAAAATTTTTCTCATTTACTTGAATTAAATTGACGTAGGGTAGTGAATTGAATAAGTTAATTAGTGCTAGTTTTTAAAAGTAGATTTAGATTAGTGGAAGTTAGACTAACCCAGTAAGTTGTAACTACTAGTAAGGATTTTAACTATGATCTGTTAGTTACTGGTTCGTAGTCTGAAGTAATTGCTTAAGGCAGATTATTATGTGTGTTTTGTGTTGGGTAAAATGAACAGTTAATTACACCCACCTCAATTTTGAATCTCTTTACTACTCTTCTAATTAAATAACTTAGTTCCATATATATTTAAACAAAAGCTGAATTTGATTTTCACAGTTTTATTACTAACATTAATATGAAATAATGTACACATACACGTTGTACTCATGCATCCTTCTCATATATGGTTATGATTTTGTTCATTTTTATTATGAAACAAAACAGAGTAGCAAAAAAAAAACCAAACAGCCTGTCAACCAAAACATAAATGAAGCCTTTTACATTCAAATGTCTATCCAATAAAACATTAAAATAATTCAAACATATTGCACACACATCATTTATCAGACAAACCAGTCCTTAATGTGTATAACTGTCATATAAGCCTGTTGAAAAATATCTGTACATGTCTGTAAACTTTAAGACCATTTTCTCTTTGACAACAATTATCATTAATATTGAATTGCCTATCACCACCAAAAATACCTTAAAATCTTCTAGAGTAACATCTTCATTTAACCAAGAAATTATGAACAACTTACAAGTAAGTGCTAGTTATTTAAGACAAAGTAATCTATGTTTATTTTGAATTCCTTATTCCATATAACTAACTGATCTAGTAAACTTACTAAAATTCTTCATAATGTCCTCCAAGGTCTGTCTACATGCAGCATTGATCAGATTTTGCTAGTCAAAAATATGGAAATGTGTCCATTTGTATGTTATCAAGGAACACAGACCATTTTGGCCGATCAGTGAGGAATAATAATCTACGTATATCCACCAAGTATCATCATATTCTTATCAAAAATAGTGTTAAAAAGTCCCAATGTTAACAAATAGGGATTTAAAAAAAAATCATTATCTCAATTTATGGTTTTGACCCTGCAAAATTCATCATTTCTAAGTTGGTTCATATTCTAAATGTTTACCAACTTTTTTTCCAAATTCATTCAAATATTTTCAATAATTCTTGCTAAAAACACAAACAGGGGTAAAAACATAACTTTTGTCCACCTTTATTGGCAGAAGTAATAAAGATATATTTTTATTTGGTATAGACAAGGTAAACTCAACAGTCATCAGTGTGGCTAGTCATGTAACTACTGACCCATAGGTCACACCCTTCACTTGTATATAAACAGTGCATGTGTAACACCATGCATATTTCTACTAGTGGTAATAGTAATGGCTGTCATGTTATTTAATGGTCAACCCCAACAGTTAATGATGGATTCTGCTGGCTGGTTGCCCTTCCTCTGGTTGGCAGTAACAGCTTTGAAAGATATAAGTATGATTTTTCCAAGGCTGAAGGGACAAACATGATTGGTGGCAACAATAATGAAACTTGTGACCATAGAATTGTGTTAACCTAATTGTAAGGCTGGCATGGCTTAAATTTGAATAAACTTAAATTAATGGAAAATAGTAATAACAAATCATAATGACAATATTTGAGTCACTTGAATAATTGAAATGATCATAAATGGTTATGATTGGAAATGCTAATTTTGATTCAATTATTATTTTCATGGCATTAATCCAATTTAATTTTAATTGTGATTAACTCCCTGTATAGGGACTTACTCATTTTGAACAATTTAATCATGAAATGGTGTATACTCTAACTCATAATATACTAAGTACACCTTGACATAACTGGGAAAATTTTTAGTAAATGTTATAAGTCTGTTGTACATAAATAAAATTCTACTATTTATCTTTGAACTTTTGAAGCCTTTACTGAGTCAGTTTGAGTGATTAGTAATTTTTGCACTAAATATACTTTTCATCATACATTTTTTTTTGTATTTTATTTGTACAATTATAGAACTCCTAATGGTTATGAAAGTTTTCTCAGAAAACTTTGCACTTTCTCTCTTGTTTTCTCAACCATAACATTAACTTTAGCAAAATCATGAATGTACAATAAAACAAAAGGTTTAAAAATATGAAATAAAATTTAAAATACTTTTTTTTTCTAGAATAACAATAGATTGTAACATACAAGTATAATTATTTATCATTACAATGCCAATTGTCTAAACTTTTCACATTTGTTTACTTTTAATTTTATTACCTCAAATACCTTTTAGAGACCCTCTTTAAGAAAATTGCAAGCAATTAATCACAGTTGGAGAAATTAGTGTAAACAACAACTGTTCGAGTTACAATCACATGATGACATTAACTTGAGATGATATTGTGAGATTAAATTTTTGTCTTGTATCTAAACTAATAAATTTTGAATTCTTACATGTTACTACATTTTTTTAAAAATCTATACATAAACTCAAAAAATGTTTGTCTTATAAGAAAGTTTGGAACCTTTTTTGGGTATTTTATACTTGAAAGCTTACTTGGTTAACACTAATTTTTCCATCCCATATTGTTTTTCCATAAAATAATTATTCCTTTCAAATATGCATTTTAGAACACTAAAATATATCAGAAACTAGAATAGTATGCCTAAAAACTAATTTAATGACAGCAAGTTGGAATCTGAATGTAATTTATAATTCCAACTTGTATATTATCAAGTCTTTAATTTATTATTTCAAAAGAAAGTATTAAAATAAATTATCTGTCTGTTACTGTGAGTCACATGACACTGTGATACTATGGATTCTCACTTTTGAATTATTTTCTTCCATTATCAGGGCTTCAGGCTGTTTAACCAGTTAAAAATCCATATTATTGATACTGGCAAGCCAGAATATAAAATTTCAAATTATTGCTTCATTGAGATACCAATAAAGTTGTTCAACCTACGTAGACATGCCTGTTCCGTATTTTTTGTCTTTTAAGGAATTTTTGTAATTGTCTATGACATTACTGTTTGACCTATTCATAATCTATTTATAATGGGTCTCTGTTTTGTTTTGCACTCAAAGTTGATAGTCCTTAAGAAAAGGCTGACATATTTTGACCAAAATGTAATGTTTTAACCTATCTGTAGGTTAGCTGGAAAGCGAGATAAATTAAAGTAGTCTTGGAACAGTAATTCAGTGAATGATTTATTTTTAATGTTCTAAAATTTATATTTGGAAGCTACATCAATTATTTTTGGATTGTCAACATTTTAAGAAAAAAAATAGGCTTACTGAACCATGGATGGAAGTACAAAAGGTCTCATGGTGAAAGTAATTGGTAAACTTCAAATTACTGTTTTTATGTGTGTTTTTTTTACTTAATGTTATATAGTTTTTAACAAAAGTAAGTTAACTGAAAATTTTCATATGATCACTCCTAGATAAATGCATTAAATTTAAGGAGATAGGTATCTAATGATACTTTGTTTACCGTAATCTCTCTGCTGTCCTTCCATATGACATATTGGTTGTCATGGTATTAAAAATGGTTCAAATTACAGTAATAAAACAATAAATCTAATAAAAGTCATGTCAAAAGGTTAGAAGTCTAAAACTTTCAGAATAAATAATTGTAATTGTCTGTTACAACATGCAGTCATTTTAGAAAAAAATGTTGATTTTATTTCATACTTTAAAACATTTTCTTTCAATATAGACAGATGAATATGCTATAGTTAGAGAAAATAATAGATAGTGTACAGAATTTTACTGAAAAAAGACATCACTTAGTAGATTTTAGAGGTTATGCAAAAGAAATATGAAAACCATAGAATTGGAATAATTATTTTTATTCTTAACATACACACTCAGTAAAAACTCCATGAATTTAAAAACTAATCTTTAATAAAAAATACATTTTTAAAAACTTGTTTTTCTTTATGTACAGCAGATATGTGATGCTTGCTTAAAGCTTGCTAATTTTAATAAAGGTACACTTAGCACATTCAGAGTTATAATGCTCATGTGGTTACATATGCACTTTGACCCTTCAGTATGTGTAGAGTTAATTATTTTACAGGATCCTAAATGATGTAATTGATGCTCACAGGTAATCAATGTATTAAGTCAATTATGTTGCTCTATTTCTTACATCTTTCTAAAGATCTTTTGGACAATGCTTAAGAAGTGAAGAAACTTCAGAAAAAGACTCCGAAAATTCCTATTCCTAAAACTGATAAATTGCCCTTAGTTACTGGTTAATATGTGTAATTCTCCAGATCTGCTATTATTAAGATAGTAGAATGGATGGCTTGAAATTTCTGTTTAGGAAGTGACAACAAAAAATTAATGTTACAGTTTTAATCAAAGATATGCACTGTGTATGTGTGTGTGAAGTGTATATACACTGCATGATTAAAAGTACATGGACACACAACCATCACACCTATATGTGCTTGTTGAACATATCCTTCCAAAACCATGGGCATTAACATGGAGTTGCTATAACTTCAGGGAAGGCTTTTAACTAGATTTTGGAACATGGCTATGGTGATTCACTCCTATTCAGCCACAAGAGCAATAGTGAGGTCTGGCACTGATGTCAGGGCTTGACTCGCAGTCAGTGTTCCAATTAAACCCAAGGTTGTTCAATGGGGTTGAGGTCAGGGCTCTGTGCGGGCAAGTCAAGTTCTTCCACACCAACCTCAGCAAACCATGGACCTTGCTTTGTGCCCAGGGGCATTCTCATACTGAAACATAAAAGGGCCTTCCCCAAACTCTTGCCACAAAGTTGGAAGAAAATACAGTTCTCTAGAATGTTATTGCATGCTGTAGCATTAAGATTTCCCTTCACTGGAACTAAAATCATGAAAAACAGCCACAGACTATTATTCCTCCTCCACAAAACTTTACAATTGGCATTATGCATTCAGGCAGGTAGTGTTCTTGTGGCATCTGCCAAACCCATATTTGTCCATCAGACTGCCATATAGTGAAACGTGATATATCACTCCAGAAGATGTGTTTTCACTGCTATAGTGTCCAATGGTGGTATATTTTACACCACTCTACCTGATAAACAGTTTTTGTGCTGATGTTGCTTACAGAAGCAGTTTGGAACTCAGTAGTAAGTGTTGAAACTGTGGACAGACAAATTTTACTTTGGTGGTCCCATTCTGTGAGCTTGTGTGGCATACCTCTTCATGAATGAGTTGTTTTTGCTCCTACACATTTCTACTTCATAATAACACCACTTACAGTTGACCGGGGCAGCTCTAGCAGGGCAGAACTTTGATGAACTGACTTACTGGAAAGGTGGTGTCCTATGACAGTGCCATGTTGAAAGTCACTGAGCTCTTCAGTATGACCCATTTTACTGCCAGTGTTTGTCTATGGAGACTGCTTGGCTGTATGCTTGATTTTATGCACCTGTTGGCAATGAGTGTGGTTGAAATTAGAAGGGGTGTCCACATACTTTTGGCCATTTAGTGTATGTGTGTATATATATATACATATAGGTACTTAAGTTCACCTTCGTGCTAGTACGATACTAGCAACATGAAACAGGGACCACAGATTATTGTTAAAATTTTTTAATACCAAGTGAGTTATTAGAATATTTCTTTTTATTATTTGCTTTATTATTTTACTTGTTTGGGAACATCTGACTTTCTGATTAAGAACAATTAACACTTTATTAATGATAAAATAAGTATTACACAGTAATTTTTTTTATTGGAATGTGTAAATTGTTTCCAGATTCTAAACTTAAATTAAAATGTATTAATTTGTGAAATAATTCTCTCTGGAATTAGATTATTTAATTTGTTTCATTTCTGAAAATGTCCAACATTATTTGATGCCATATTAAGAATTAATATTAGGTTTAAAATGTTGTGTGAATGTAGCCTCCCTCAGAAGAAAAAAATAATATAAAAATAATTTTTGTGTTTTTCTGTGTTCTGTACATGTACAGAAAGTAATTGAAGTATTTATGTTCTAAGTATATCTTGTTTCCGTCACTCTTGTGGTGTAAGTTCTTAATAACATTTTTGTTTATCAAATTTTCGGGAAAGTGTTTTCCACTGTGTGAAGAGAACTTCCAAATAAATTCAAGATTTTGTAAAACAAAACAGTAATTTTTGATGTTAGGTATAAACTATAATATTTAAAGCTACAGTATATAAAATAAATATTTAATAGTAATAAAGATGTTGACAGTAACTAGTATTTATACCATACTTATCTAAGCAATGTTTGTAAGGTTTTCTGGCTTTTTTTTTTTGCCTTTTTTTTTACATGTAGCAAATTGCTATTGTAAGGAAATCAAAATTGTGGAAACATTTCTAAGTTAGCATAACAAGTGTTTTAGTTAACAGTGCTTTTACTTCAGAAACCAAAATATCTGTGTGTTTGTGAATAGATCCCAGTACCCAATTAAAATATTTTTACTGTTTCTGTACAATAAACTGCAAAACTCTGTAATGTTACCAGTTATCCACAAATTTGTTTTCTTCAACCCTAAGCCTCTTTCTACCCAAATTGAGTTCCCTGAAACTTAACCCTAATTTTTAATGATAAAAACATATTTTCTAAATTTATAAAACTCGTACAGATTTTTCTGAAATAAAGGATGATTATTTATAGTGTTGGTCTTTTTATCTTTTTTATACCATCAGTAAACTTGGACGTAATACACATTAGTGTAGAATTTTCAAAATTGCTAAGACATCACATACTGATCTTATAGGTGTGTTTGGCAAATGATAAAACTACTACAGGTCAATTAAGAAAATATGCCCTTATTCCATTTTAGAAACTACAACCAAGATATATTTAAGTATAAATTTATTTTATAGTAAAAGTTATTTTTAACCCGTTAAGAATTGACACAGTTTAAATTATGTTGTAGCTCACTTTATAATTTGTATAAGATTATTGATGTTCTCATTGTTTTTAACAGTAACAGTGTATCTGCCGTAGACTTGTAGTTACAACTTACAACCATATGATAAATATTAGCATTAGTATATTTGTTGTACTCTGATGTTTTTCTTTGAAGAAGTTTTTGTTTGCAGATTGGTTAGAAATGATAATTATATCTTTGTAATTATTTTCCTATTTTGGTGAAATGTAAAGACATTATTGTGAATAAATATGTTCAAACATATTATAATGTTAGAACAATTTTCATAGATGTCTGAAAATCAAGAAATAGCAGCTGAAGGTGTTGCAGATGATGTTGATTTTGGTGATTTTGAAGGTTTTGAGGTAATTGTTCTGGAGATCTGTTCTTGTATTATAATATTGATAAGTATCATAAGTGTAGAAAACTTTTACATTTGTTTTATGATATATTATCATGAAAACCTTTAATTTAGTATCCTGTCTTAAACTTTTTTTAATTAAATCTTCGAGAGGAGCATTTTCTTTCAACTCTGCCCACTTTTAATACTTTATGATTAAACAAAACAAAGTTGTTGATTATCACTGAGTCTGGAAGTTCTTGTGAAAATTGTAATTTTGTTATAATAATTATAATCTTTAGTTTTACCAAAACTAAATATATTAGTATCTTTTAAGTCCTGAAAATTAATCATAAATTGAAAGTAAACTTACAGTTTCTGTATCATTTTCTGTTGTTATGGATAGTTTATGAAAGTAATAATGCAACTTCAGCAATAAAAAATATTGAATGTAGTTATGTGAAGCAGTTATTAATAATAAGTAAACAAATACAAAAACATGGAGAAAATGAAAAGTATGTAACGTAAATGAAATAAATTATATTCAAATATTTCATTTGAACTTCAGACCAATAAGTTTCTCATGTTCTTTCTTAATTTAAATTGTTTACTATTATTTATTCCAGACTGTACCATATTTCTGATGTAATTACTATTATGTTTGTTTTGTATCTTTATCTTACCAGAGATAAAATTCTGAAAGATCTAATAACAATTACATTCATGTTTTTTAATTATGAAATTATGTTTTCCAAGAAATGAATTAATTATAACTTTTCTGCTTTCAATAGAGTATGTGCCTTATACATAGTAGCTGATTACCCGTGGTGCCAGTACTCACTTGGGGCGCCAGCAGTTTGTAGGGATGACAGTGCATGGTGGCTTTGAGTGATTTGCATCTTTGTGTAGTAATCTCTGTTGAACTTTTCTTTTTTCTTGTCCAAAGACAAAAACATAACAAATACTTCATAAACAGTGAATCTATATGTGACCTCTTCACCTTCATTTTGCTCCACTGGACAAAACAAATTCAGCTTCCCAATTGTTTTTGTACATCTGAATGGAAAAAATAGTTCTTCATGAGAGGAAACAAACAGAGGCAACATAGGAAAATTGTGACCCCTATTGCAAGTCTATGATAAAAATTTTGCAAAGTTGGGAGTTGCACATTGTGCAATAAAAAATTCTTCCAAAATTGTACATATAAACAAGAGTTTCATTATTGCATAATATACATATAAGTGATACATTTTTTGCTTATGGTAACCCCTGTTTTGCTCTCTTAATAGATGATTAAAAAAAGTAGAACTTTTTAAAATATAGGCTACTTTGCTTGTTGAATATTTTAATTGTGAGTTGTGTCAGAATTAGTAATACCTACTTGTATAAGGTACAAGTGAGCTTATAAACTTTTGAATGATTTTGATTACTTTTTAGTTCCTTTAGTGATTTATTGGTGTTAATATTCAGAGATTTAATATATTTAATCACATTTATATTTCAGTTACTTGCTGTATATTTTATACTATTAAAGATCTGTGAATTATACAGGGTGTCCAGAAAGTCACTGTGCACTTATATATTTATTAACAGACATGTTTCAATATAGAATACAGGAGGTAAATATGAATGACAATTATAAACAATGTTGAAAGTGACCCCGTTGACATCAATACAGGCTTGGATCCTTCTTATTTTGTTTCTAAACACTGCTATCAGTTGCTGGCTTCAAACAGACTGAATAAAATATGGTTACAAAACTGCACAGTGACTTTCCGAATACCCTGTATATGAGAATAAATGTCTTAAAAAGTAAATAAAACTACCATCGGTCTTTACTTGAGGAAGCATATGTGTATTAACTATTTATAATTCTTCCTTCTTAGGGAGCACCATTAGAGCCTGTGCAAGCTCAGCCAGCACCATCACCTTGGGCTACATTTCCAGGTAAACTACATTTTTGTAACTTTTATGACTTTTGTATATTATTTTTTATAATACAAGTTGTACCTGAAACAGGCCAGGGATTAAAAGATATAAAGCAGTAAGTTGATGCATACAGTATATAATGAATTTTATATTAAACTATGAAGTTTGAATATAATTTTAAAATATCAAAGTTATAAAACATCTTCAAGCTTCTTATATCATTGAATACCCTGTTATTATGCACAGGTAACACAAGTTAATACATATATATATATATATGTATTGTGTTTTTCGACATATTTCTATTGAATTGAAAAAGTGAATATGAAAGCAATATAATAAGCTAAATGTGTATGTATTATTGTATAAATTTACTGACTAAACAATTTAAAAACATTTCTCCATTCTCCAGCACCTAATCATTATCCATCCAGTATATAGTGACCCTAAAAAATAAAGTGACAAACATTATTCCTTTATTTTTTTCAGATCTGCTTCCTGTTCAAAACAGTTCTGCTACCTCAGTTGACGAGGATTCATCTTCTCCAATTCGGCCAACAGAGTCACTAGATGAGCCATGGTTAGTAGCATCAGCATCTAGTCCTCAGCGCTACCCTACTTTAAGTAGTGCTGCTGCTACCACTGTGTCATTTCCACAATCAAGAACTTCAAATCCACCAGATATTTCACTAGCAAATTGCCATGTTGGTAATGAGTTAGTAGGGGCATGTGGTATTGCTCAGTCGTCACGGCTGTCAAATCCTCCTGACATATCCTTGGCTGATGGTGACCTGAATAATGACAGAGAAAGTTCAGGCCCTTCATCCTGGTTATCTAATCCACCAGATGTTTCCATAGGTGCTAGACCTGTTCTGCCTGTTTCTGATTCACCTGATGAAATTCCAAGTAAGAGTACTTCACAATTAAAAATATATATACTTAAATTTATAATGAAATAATTGTTAGTATTGGAAATACAACAGTTTTTAGAAGTATTTATTTACATTAAATAATAAAGATTTAAGATAAGTTTAAAGCTTCTAATTTTTGGACTTGTTGAAGCCAGGTTTCAGATGGACAGTCAAATGGTTACTGAATCCTTTGTTACGTTTAAGCTTCAGTTACATTCACTGTTATAAACCTTTATGCTTTAACCCTATATGGTAAAGTATATTTAGTATATTTCAAGCATGTGTGTGTGCCTAAACAGTATGAAATCCTCATATAAAAAAAGAAGTGTTTATTTTCGGAGAAATTCTGTATTCATGAATTCAAAGAAAAAATCTCACTATAAAAACAGGACATAAAATGTATCTTTATGGATATTCTTTGAGAAAGATATAGATAGCTTCTTGTTGACTGATGTAGAATATTTTAGTATGTAAGGTGAAACACTCATATTAGTCCCTGGGAAACAGTGAACCTGATTGTTAGGTTAATAAACATTTAAAAAAATATATTTTATGGTTATTGATTCAATTTTGCACTGAGGAGAGTTACTTTCATTTGCAGGTGGTCCTGTACCTGTCCTGATGAATAATACATCTCAAGCTTCAGTATCTGAATCCAGTACCCTTCACAGGTTTCTACAAGATGTACCACCTGATCTTGGCTCACTTCAAGCTCAAGTGCATGATCTTCAGCAGGAAAGGACACACCAACAAGAACAAATTGAAGCACTACAACATACAAATATGCAGCTAGAACAACAACTTTCTGAAAGACACAGAGAAGTTCAAGATCTTAGGACACAGTTAGAAGAAACACAGGTATATTAGAACCAGTTGAAAGTTTTTCTTATTTAGTGAGTTGTTTTCATGAACTTGTAATGATATTCCTTGTTTCTTCACCTCTCAAGATGGGAAAGAAATTTTTACTTAAAACTATAAAAACAAAATGGACTAACTTTATCTTCCTCGAAAGTGTGAAACTATAGTTAGACTAGCCCTAAATTTGTTAATTGTGTTATCAAAAAATTTGGCAGATTTCTAATAGACATTAAAAGTCTTTTACATGCAAAAAGCAAATCTTTTTAGTAAAGCATGTCTAGTAAGGATGTATCTGTGAGTTTATAAAGCTTTCACTTAGACAGTTTGAATGAAACCTAATTTTTTGTGCTAAGGATTAAAATCCATTTTTGCTTGATATTTCAATTCCATAATCTCTCGAACTTCTTAATTGAATGTTTTTTTTCATATAAAACTTTATATTTTATCTGTTTTCTCTATCCTAACAATAACTGTATTAACCCTTTCGGCAAGGTTGGCGATCTTCGTCAATAAGATGTAAGCAACATACCCTTGTGGCTAATTATCTTAATCACACAGGCCTGTAGACCTACTTGAGGCTAGAACCACGTGTATTCATTGTTTACTTGGGATTCCCAGCAGGTATTTATACCGGAGTTCACGTGATTTCTTTGTTTTCTAGCCTGTGTAGATCATACTGTTCATTGTTTCAGAAGACACCTTCCTTGCATATTCTGTTGATACTTGTGATGTTGTTACAATGCTGAAAAGAAAAGCTTGTATCACTAAAGAAGTAATCGATATTATTTTTAACAATGAAGAGAGTGACAAAGAGTTTGAGCCAGATGATAATGAAAGCTTACGTGTAACAGACAAGAGTGATAATGAAGACATTCATGGCCTGGAATCTGCCCCCGCTTTAGGTAAGCACATGGTGTAATTAGGGTCATATAACTTATTGCTTAAACTGACTGACCAAGGCTAGTTCTTGTTAATGGATATATAATATATTGTGCAGACTGCAAGAGTAATGGTGAAAACCCGGTATCTCCAAGACTTTTCAGAGAGCAGATTATTCAAAATTTGCTGGAGGGATATGTCAGCAAAGCCAAATGAAAAGGAAGACCAAGTACTGATAAAGGTCAGCATTGGAAAGACATAATATTGAACAATATGAGGACAAAAAATACAAACCTGATTGTACTGTTTGCAGTGATAGATACACAGCTGGATGGAAAAGAAAGTGGACTAATTATTTCTGCAAACAGTGCAATCTCCCCATGTGCTTTTTACCATGCCTCATAGATATGTCATAACCACAAAGACTATCGACGGGCTGCTGCACAAATTGTATACAATTTATAACAAATTGTGCTTTACATGCCATTTCTTAATTGTGTATCAAGGTGTCTTCCTTTATTACTGTTATTCTTATGTATTGAATTAAACATATATAGTATTGGGTACAATCACTGAACATTTCAGGGACTTTTGTTGAATTATTGCTAAGATATCATGCTTTTAGTACTGATACTGTAATTAGTTGAAGTATCAAAAATATATATTCAGTGCCATGCCAAACATTATAAATTTTTATTCAGTGCCAAAAGGGTTAAAATGAAAAGTTGAAAACTTAAATACAATTAATAATACCTTTTTCCTTTTTTTTGTAAAGGCATTATTTGTCACCATGTATTCAATTTGATTATTTCATAGTTTTAACTGTTAAACTCTTTATATCTGTTTTCTTTTTAATTTTTATTCATTTATTGCTGGATTTTGTTCCTGCAAAACCATTTTTTACATCGTGAAAAACAGTGAGTCACAGTAAGAGCCCATTTTTAATTTCCCTACAGAGGAAGTAACAAACTGATCAAGTTGCACGTAGTTTGAAATTTTTGAGCTCAGTTTCTAAAGTTAATAAAACTTTATTTTATTTTTGCTACTAACTAACTTAACATGTAATTTTTACATTTCAATAATTTTTTACAAATAAATAATAATAAAAAATACACAAAACACAATAAATTGAGCACTTTAGGTGTTGAGGACTGTTTGCACTTCAATGCTATACTTCTATAGTCCTTTTAAATATACAATTAGGGCACAAAAATATATCAAGCACTAAAACGAATATTCAACAAATATTGTCATTTAACTGACTTTCTAACTAAACTGTATGTATGTTAAGAAAATTCTGTTACTGCTAAAAGCAATAACTTTACTCAATGAACATAAAGCTTTTTGTGCAAATTACAGTCTTAAAATTCATGTAAATGATAATATGCTTTTTCTATTGGTTATAAATGTATCTATCAGACAAGTAAACATGATGTTCATAATTAAGTTTGAATTCATGAAAAGATGGGAGAGGATTATTTAAATGTTCTGAAAAAGAAGATAAAACATTTTATAGTGTTTGAAAAAGTTGCTTTTAATATTATCGAAAATCAAATAAAGCGTGTTTTAACAAGTAACTAAGTTTGAAAGTTTAGCTTTAAAATATAATGAAAGTTATACTTAATATCAAAATAACTATGCATAACTTGTTATATACACAGAAAAAAAGTTGTATTTAAGTTTCTAAATTAGGATGCCAAACCATATTAAAAATACTGTGAACTATATCTGTTTCGGAGTGCTGTTCAACATGGTATTATGTATTTGATGTCAGAGTTATTAACTATTTGTTTTACCCTACATCACTGATTTAGTGACAGTTCATGGTACAAGAGAGTAAACAGCAGATACAAACTATAGGGATATTAAAGAAACTGTAGATATATATTCTGGAGGTTCAAGAGGTTTTATAAATACAATATGTAAACTGTACAATTGACAAAAGTATTGTTATTCTAATTAGCATCATCTTGTGCTTTGACTTGTTAGAATATAAGTCAGACTGGTGGTGTTAATTTGCAGACATATCTTGAACAGAAATACCTGTGTAGTACATCTGATTTTTTGTTCAGTACTTCATAGACTTTTGTGTTTTACTGAAAACTTGTAACATTTTTTCAACTTTCCTTATCTAGTACTTGGTCAGTCCAATAGGCTGAGCCTTCACACTTTTCATGTAAAAGCTCTATTGTAGCATATTTGCAACACATACATTGTTAGTCTCTTATGTCTATTTAATTAAATAGGACAAAGTCAAAAATTAGATTTCAGGCTACTTTCAAAGAACAATGGAAGGTAAATCACAGTTGAAACATCTGACTTTTATTAATCTTCACATTTAGTACAACATAAACTTAGTGGAAGTGCTTTAGTTTAGCAAACAGTTGATATTTTGTGGGTACCCCTTTTACTTTAATAACTGTAGACAGTCTTTTGGGCATTGTTGAAACATATTTAATTGAAATAACTTTTGATTTGCCATGTTTTTTGATATCTCAAATCCCAAATCTGCTCAATTGGGTTAAGATCATTGCATCCAGTAGCTTCTTTCTTAGCTCAGAAATTTATGCTTGAGTTGGATGAGTGTTTGGGGTCATTATTTTCTTGGTAGTAGAATTCTTTACCAATAATACACAAACCACTGGGTATACTATGAAGGATCAGTATCTGATGGCATTTGCACTAGTCCATTATTCCATTTATTTTGCAAATACCTCCTGTTGCCTCAGCAGAAACCTCTCTCTCCCAAACCATCACACTGTCTCCTTCGTGCTTTGTGATAGGTGCTATGCACTGAGGTGTCTTTCACCTTTCTTCTGCTGGATGTACAAACTACACTTTGAATCAAATATTTCAAACTTTGACTAATCTGTCTGTAACACCCTTTTCCAATTATCAACAGTCTAGTTTTTGTACTTTTGAGCAAATTTCAGTCTCTCGACAATATTTGGAGATCAAAGTAAAAGGTTTTTAACTGTTACATGACCAAATGTTCCATTCTCCTTGACTCTTCTTGATACTGTAGATCTGGACACATTTCTATCATTTGATACATGGTCATTTATCTCATGCTTGAGATCAATGGCAGTCCTCCTTCTGTCATGAAGGCTGCATAAATAAAGATACTTGACATCAGTATCATTAATTTTAGGTGTTCTGCCTATTCCTATCTTATTGTCAAATTTACCTGTTTCTGTATCACAGTCTAGAATGCGCTTGACAGTGTTTGGGTAGCATTTCAAGTCTGCAACAATTTATTTGGTAGTCAGACCAGCATCACGTAAAGCTTTTATGAGAATTCTCTGTTCTACTAACAATTCTGTATGTTTTTTTTTTGG
Organism: Tachypleus tridentatus; assembly: GCF_004210375.1. Classification (NCBI taxonomy): domain Eukaryota; kingdom Metazoa; phylum Arthropoda; class Merostomata; order Xiphosura; family Limulidae; genus Tachypleus; species Tachypleus tridentatus. The sequence goes on along the minus strand of NC_134831.1, from coordinate 128,370,131 downwards.
CTGTTACATGACAACAAAACTTAATATATGGAGTTAAACACTGTTTCATAAAGGTTTATTTTTGGAATGTTATTAAAATGACTTCTTATAGCATATACTAATACTATATGCTTGTTCCTTGCTAGTTGCTTTGGGGTAACATGACAGTTACTTCAGACCCTAACTTTTATCAATATGTTCATTCAAGAAGAGTCATTATAATATGCTCTTGATAAAAGTATTTGGGAATTTTAAAGAGTAATAAGTATTCTCACCCTGACCCATTCAGTTGTCAACATGGGTCAGTGAAGCATTACCATAATGTTGAGATTTACATTCTATAATGGCATGTAAGAGTTAGCCCCATAAAATGGAAAAAATAACAAAATATCCTCTTTTCCTAATACTTTTCCACACTACTATATTTTTGTGTTATGTATTTAGGTGTTAAATATGATAATTTTTCAGGAGTCCTTGCAGATGATGGAAAGGAGGTTTGCATCAGAGAATAGCAGTGTTGGAACTTTACTACATAAAATAGAGCAGATCCAAGACTGGATGGATAAAGAGGTGAAATAAACTTTTTTAATTAGACTGAATTACCCAGTGTACGGTTGTAAATGTACAAAGTATTACGAACATTAGATATAGTGAGTCTTATATGTAAGTAGTTTAACACATAATATGATATCTCCAGCTTTTGATGTGTATTGAATGAATACAGTTACTTCAAAACTATATAATGTAAATATTTAGACACAAATTTTATTGATGGTCTCTATTAACATATTTTGTCATCTTTGCATGATAAATAAATTAAGAGGTTCCTAAAAGAGTAATTTTTTTAAAGATTTGAATTCCTGTTCCACCAGGCATGTTTGCCGTTTCAGCCAGGGAGCATTACAATGTGATGCTCAATTCTACTGTTCATTGCTAAAAGAGTAGCCCAAGATCTGGAAGTGGGTGGTGATGACTAGTTGTCTTCCCTCTAGTTTTACACTGCTAAATTAGAGATGGATAGTGGAGATAGCCCTTGTGTTACTTTTTGTAAAATTCAAAAACAAACTATCCTATTTCAGAAATTCTTTTAACTATTTTTAATTTTTGAAATGTCAAAGCTACAAATTTTACTGTAACCTTTTTTCTTTTTAATTAATGTTATTTCTTCTGTGTCTTCTGATCTGGTTTTTCACACATTACGACTAAGGTTTTATATGTTGGCATAATTTATTATGGTTTTGAGGAAAATGCTTTACTGGCAGTGGCATACAATAAACAAAAATGTAGTTGAAGTGCTGTAATATATTCTTATTACTGGAAAACTATTTATAAGTCTTATTATGGTGTAATATCACACCTTACAATAACTTTTAGCTAAAATGCTCTTAATTTTTACTGGAATTGTGCAGATAAGAAAACAATACAGAAATGTTTTTTTTTCCACTTTAATAAGAGTTAAATAGTAAAGTACATATTTATTTTACATATATAATATATAATTTTTTAACCTCTGACATTTTGTCATATTTTAATAGAAAGAAGTATTTTATGGGCAGCTACGAGAAGAAATTAAAACTTTAGATCAGAGGTTACAAGAACAGCGATGTGATGATATGGAAAGTTTACACAAATTTGTTGAGAAGTGTATACAGCGATGTTCTGAAGAGCTATGTAATAATGTAACATCACTGTTGAAGGTGAGAGCAGGCTGTTTCACTCAACCAGACATAGTTATTGTAACTGAATCACGTAAACTTTGTATAAATTTGTATGATATAGAGTACAATACTGAATTATCCTGTTATTTCTCTGATAGATGACCAAAGGCCGCATGTCTGTTTTAATCTCTTGTACCACTATACAGTAGTGCATTGTCCATCTGTCAGTCAGTCAGTAGACACTAAAGTTACGTTAGTAAAATGTATGCATGCTATGAGTCAAAGAAGAATTATGTACACTGTAGGTTACAGAGATGCCAACCATTACAATTTGAGCATATACATTACAACTTGTTGCAACTCCCAAATTATTATATAGGTCTATACAATAAAGTGATAAATTGTTCCCCAGGGCTTGAAAGGGGTGAAAAGGAAATTTCTAGTGAGATACAAATAAATTTTGATAATAAATAAAAGACATAGTCCAAATGGCTACTTGCGATAATCATGTTTGTGCTTGAAATAATAAAAAATATTTGTATCTCTGATGTTTACCAATAGTTTGAGTGCAGTGCTTCTTCATACTGGGTACGAGGGGGAATCCATAGTTATGTCATCAGCGCTTGTCAGCCAATCAGCCCTCGCGTAGATGGGTATTTCTTGTTTTCTAAGCGGCATAGAAACACCAATGCGATTGTTCACAAGTTGGAAAAAGAGGCCTCATTCACCAGATTGTCTTGTTTCTGGCAAATCTAAAAGGACTAAAACTGTGAATCAAAAATTTAGGAAAGAGTATAGTGCAAAATATCCAGTCATTGCATCAAAAGTCAGTGACAGTCATGCATTTTGTACAGTTTGTCACATCGATTTTTCTGTGGCGCATGGCAGGATAAACGATTGTTCCAGACATACAAAATCAGCGTCTCACCAACAAAAGGCTGAGGCAAAGACAAAAACAATGCAGATAACTCCCAACCATCCAGAGACATTCTTGTGAAAGCAAAGGCTGCAACAGCTGCAAAACTATTACAATAAGTGTCATAAAAATGATATAAACTAGTCCTTACACAAAGGCTTTTTCTGCTTACTGTTTGTGTATGTTCAATGTTGTATTACCAGTATGTTTGTTACTCTGAACTAAATAAAAGACATAATTTCAAAAGAATTTTTTAGATTTATTTATTAAATACACAAAACACAGTCATAAATGAGTAATCTATAGCAGTAATAAATAAAAATAGTTATAATAATAATATAATAATAAACAGCTTAGAGACGTTGGTCAGGCCTAGTAGCTGCAAATGATAATGGGCTCTGTCTGCAATCATTACGCTCAGTCATTTGAAATAGTTGGCATCTCTGAGGTTACAATACAGTGTGACATATAAACATGAAAACCAAGAAATAAAAATATCTGTTACTCTTAATTTTGGTTGTATTTACTCTTGAAACAGAACACTTTTGGGGACCCTGCAGAAGCATGTCTAGTATTTATTGTATCAATATTATTGATCTTAATTACATAGAATATTGAAAATAAAAAAACTGTAATATTAAATGTTTAATCCTTTACTTACGAGTTGTAAGTACTTCTATTACATTCATTAATATGACTTTCTTTTATACCATTCTTTCATGCCATGCTCGAATAAGCTGTATAGAAGCTAGTACATTAGCTGTTATTTTAAATTTGTATCAGAGTGTAGGTATTACTTCTCTTATTTTTCTTACAAGAGAATATTCTTGAAAGTTAACGTGATTTGATGAATTCATCATGAGTAACTGATCAGCCACAGAGGTTAGTTGAGTTTCAAATAAATACTCTCTTAGGCTAATGATGATGTCATATGATCACAGATGCCTTCGAAGAGGAAAGTTCTCTCTGCAGTTACGCTTTATCAAAAAAAAAAAGATTAGTTTATTTCAGTGGTTACATTTTAACCATAGTTTGAAAAATTAGAATAACATTTTTTGTACAAAGTTTTTTTTCATGTTCATATATGTATATTTTAAATAAAAAAGTACGAAATGAAACAAAAGCTTATTAACCTTGAAAGAATGGTGTGTTAAATATTTATTGTAATGAACCAAAGTAATATGCAAGTGTGTACATATACACACGTACACATACTTACCTAAAACATTATTTGACAAAAGTGTGTGTTGAATGGCTACATAAACTGATATGTATATACAATGAAGATCATTCAGTGAAAATGTGGAAAGAGCACTTGAGTTTTAGTAAATGATTTCAAACATTTTTATGAACTTTTGAACCTGTTTGTTTTTCTAGTATATTTCTGTATGACTTCCATGATATTCTTATTGTGGGTTTTTGTATAACATAAACTGTATTTAAAAATTAGAAAATCCATTTTATCTTAACTTTTTTAAAAACCTTTTTTCTTTTCGACAATCCAAAGACACCTGCTTTTCAGCTCTGTTTTGAACTATTCATACAGACTATAATCTATTAAATTTGAAATGGATAATTTGACATGATTTCTGATATAGGATTTTTGTACTTTTTTTTTTAAATTGATAACAAAGGTTAACTTTAGCATTTGAAACTGAACAGTGTACATTGTAACTTATAATTAAAAATTTTATATTATTTGAAAAGCTATCATATATGCTTCAAAAACCTATATTTCAAAATTATATTTTTCCACAAACCCATCAAGATGTTGGCCAAATTAAATGAACAATTTTAAGATATAAATCAAATATGTATGTACAACTTCTATCGTACTTAGACGTTAAAAATCCACTGATGACGTTTGAAACTGCCTTGTGAATGTATGGTGTGAGGTTTTTTTTAGAAATGTATGGTGCTAAATTTCTAGAACATTAAATCTGAATTACAGATATTGGTTAAATGTTAAACATCTTTTGTTAAATACTCTGAAAAAAACAACTGTACATATATTTTTGTGTGTTGTTCTACTGTTTGTAAATTGTTCATGTGAATTGCTAGTTTTAAACCAAATATTCTCTATATGAATCAAATTTCTCTGTTAATTGATTCTGTAAACAAATGTATGACCCCTTTTGTTGTGATAAACACGTGAGGATCTCAAACATTTATTGTGAATATTAGGATGCTGTTGGTAGCCATTCCAGTAACCATCAGAACCTGCATGTGGCTGAACTGGTGGAACAGTTTAAGAATGAACTCCATGTGCAATCAGCTGAGCAACGAAAGGCAGGTTTCAATAGAATTTTCTAAAGTGGAAGAACTTTTGGCTAATGATTATACTATAGCTGAATAAAGTGGTGTTATTCAAGGTTGCTAGTATGGTATATTTAACAAAATGCTGGTAGTCCGACCCATACATAAATCTTTTGTTTTCTGAATATGTATGACGTTGGGTGTAATTAATGCATTAAGTTTGATGTTCTTCATGTGAGTATGGACGTCGTGTTTGATGTGTAACCTTCACTTTCAGTTTATGAGAAAAAGTATAATTGGCAAATAACATGTTAAGAAAAACTGCAGTCATGATATTCAAAAAAATATGTTTTCCATTGTTCCCCTTTTTCTTAAATATATTTTTCTTATACATGATCATGCCTATTTTCTTTCCCAGAATATTCCTTAAATTTTTAAATATAAATATCCATTTTTCACCAATGTTCTGACCATCCCACCTTTATCAAGGCTAAAACTTTCCACCCCTGATATGTATATTTTGGATAAGTCATCAAGAAGTTACGTGTACTTTGACTATGTTTGATGACAAACTGTTTCCTGTGTTCCATGTCTGTGGTTTTTTGAAAAAGGTTTAAAAGGAGTGATTTCTGTAAAGCTCAACTTTCTTTGGTTAAGTTTGTTGTGAAGAAGATTATTATTGTTAGTTTTCTTACTTATCACATCAATTTGTAAGAGAAAGAACATTACAAGAAAAATTCTTTATTAAAAATACCATTAGTCCAAATGCAGTTTTTATGTATGTTTTATTTCTGCTGTGATGAATATCAGTGTAATGTAATGATAGGTTGTGACAATATTTTTTTTAAGACTAACGAGTGGAGAAGAAAAGGATAGATGTGTAATATTTGATATTTATTTGTAATGGAGTTTTATATTTAAGATTTTAGTAGTTATCTATTTTATTTTATTTTTAAACTTACCTGTTTAAAAAGAGTGTTAAGTTTATTTTTACAAATTATGACACCACTATAATTTCTTAAGAACATGTCATTCTCTATTGTAAATTGAAGGCATTTGGGGCATTAATAAATGAAGTACAAAGTTCGTGTGAACCAGTGAAGACTCAGTGCATACATTTTGGAGAAATCTTTGTATTCATAAGTCTTGCTTCTTATCTGAAATGTGGAGTGTGTGGCTAACTCACTGTTACATTTTGATGTAATGTGATGTTGGTTGATAATATTTTCACTTTAGATAACCCCTTATGGGTTTGCAGTAAGTTTGAGAATTTTATAATTTTAAAGTTTGAGGTTGACCTCTTCAGTGGCCTTAGTACAGATAACCATTGAGCAGTTTTGCACTTAAATATCGTTGAGTTAACGTAAAAAATGTACTTGGTACAAAGGCTAACTAATTATATAGATAAATTTTAAAATTCCAAACTCCATTTTTATCACTTTTTTGGCTATCTTACTTTTTCTTGTGCGACCCCTGCCATAACTGATGTATGCCTTTCTTCACTACACAAATAAAATCTTAATTCATTAAGCCTAATATTTGAACTTCATTATTTCAGTTTGTTGCTTAATCTGCTTTAGACACAATTCATCTTGCACTTTGCAATGTTGATGATGCTATGTTATTTGTTCTTCATGATAATTAATAAACACCAGGTTTAGGAAAGCAACTAACAGTTTAAACTTTATTTCATTACACTCATTGTAGAGGGAAAATATTTAATCCTATCCAAGCCATAAGGGCAACATTATGTAATCCATGTTTTTTATCTGCTCTGGTAAAGATTATATTTTTTAGTTAAGCTCTGTTTCTCTCTAATAATTATGGTACATATTCAGTAACTAAGGGTTCTTATGTGTGTTGTTTATTAAGTGGTAATAAATTTCCTTATATATTAAAATAAAAAAAATTTCTGTCATTGGAAGAGTATTCTTTTCAGAACTTTTAGCTTATCATGTCCATTAATCATGAATATTCCTGCTTTATGTGTTCTAATACAAAGGTATTTCTGTTGTTTTAAAACCTGCACAATAGTCTTATTCTTAATGTAACATTGTCAAAAGAAACAGGAAAAACAATACATGTTTGACTTTTCTAATTTTATTTTTTTAACTTCACTATAGAGTTCTTTGTTATCCACAATGAGAACTTCCACCAATTGCTTTTTTCAGAAATCCTACATTACTTCTCACACAAGTGATTTATTGTCAAATGACATAGATGTACAACAACCTTTTCCATTCAATCATGCTTAGCTATCAGTTCTGTCTTGTTTGGAGGCTAAGATGTATTAGTTAAACTTTCCAGTCAAATAATTGTGGTTTTTCATGTTATAAACATATTGCTGACATAAATTATATTAACCCTATTTTATAATTGTTTATTTGGCTTATCTGTTTTTAAGTCATCATAATAACACCATCTTGATTTTTTTGTAGATCATATTCAGAGATGTAAGAATATATAGTAAAAATCTGAAAAGGCTGAATAACTGGTGACATGGTCAAACTGTGACCTGAAGTAGGGCTGTTTTTGGCTAAATCATAAAAAGTTGCATGCAGCTAGTTTTTTACAGGAGATTTAATAGACTTTTAATTACAACAATTGCTGATTTATCAACTGATATGTTATAGGAAATTAAAAACAAAAATCAGCTTTGTATCATATTAAGTATTAGAGCTATGGCTTATTAAATAAACAAATATTTTTATGATTCTGGGTTTTCAGGTGATTTTACAGCCTCACCATGAAAATCCTAAGAGAGAGAAACTTGGTTTGAGACCATTTTTGAATTCTGTTAGATTAATTCAGTCAGTGTAGCAAATTTCAGCCTTCTACCACCATTACTCTTGCAGCGTTAAGCAGCCAAAGTTGCCTGAAAATGAATCTGTGAAAAATAACAAAAATTAACTAAATTTTACAGGGCTGTAAATCAGAAACTATTAGAGATATTGATCTAATCTTTGGCAATTTTTCATTATATGAGTAGATGAGCACATGTGAATTTTTTCAAGGCATTCTGAGGGGTCACCTGGAAAAGTTTCCAAAATCTGGATGATTTGACATGGAATGACCCTGTGTAAATATGGTGTATTGGTATTTTAAACCCTTCAGTAACTAAGGTTACAAGAACATTCCATTATTATTATTATTAGTTTACTACAAATTCCAGAGCGTTTTTTTGCCTGGAAAAAAAGTAATTTGATTTTGCCTAACTTTTTGTTTTAAAAATTTAAAATTATTACAGGAGCATAAAGAATTAGAAATCATTTATATTAATTGTTTTTAACATTTTTAATCACAGTTCAATACATGGAAAGTGCACAGTGTAACAAAGCATTGTATTTTAGACTCTGTCAATTTCCTTCAAATAAATGAAATAGAAAAGACAATATATAGTTTGTTCTTAATATAATATAATATTCAATTGGTAAATACTAGTTGAGAGTTTACCTAAAAAATGATGAATTAGCATGAAACTATATTTTGAGATGGTTTTCATTATCAGTGTTCGTTATTATACTAAAGACTAACTTCCTTTACAGTTGAATAGAGCTGAAATGATATTTTAACATCAGTTTATAAACATGTTTGACCTTAGGGCATTAAAATTGTATTCATGAGACAATATTGAACCATATTAATCACAAAATAGTTGACATAATTATATATATATAAAATAAAGTTTAAAAAAATTGTGTATTTGTCTGTCTGTGTTATCTAACTACAGTGGAACCATTCTAAAGCAGCCACCTTCGGGACTGAGACAAACTGGCCTGATTAGAGGGGTATCACTGTACATAATTAGGGATTATCTAAACAGAAAAGGGACTGTAATTGAATGACCGCTTTCAAGGGGTGACTGAATGTGAGGGGTGGCTGCTAAGAGGGGTTACACTGTACTACTAGGACACTGGGCCAATCTGAACTAAATTTTGTGTGATGGTAATTTGAAAAAGGTGCATGTTACTGGGGGGTTCACAACTCAGTCAAGCCTCCATTATTGTTATTATTGAGTATTTATTACCCTTGATATAAGTTAATGTCAACTACATTCATAAATGGCACCATGTACTCACACACACAGAAAAAAAATCTGAAAAACATTATTACATTTTCTATAATACAACATATACACAGCATGAGGGGAGGGCACAAAAACATCTTGTATATCTCAGAGTGTATGATAGCACTCTTGCAGTCGAAAAAAATAGCTGCCGTTATTACAATAATACATAAACGCAGCTGAAGTTTCTACCTCGACAGCCAGCATAAGGTTGATATAAAGAGCTGTTTCTTGAGTTACACCCACTTATGTAGCCAATGACTATCAATTAATTAATCATGTGAAATACTGTGGGAGGACATTAAGAGGAAAGTGTTGAAAGTGGGTAACAGAAAGGAACCGTACTGTCACGACTTTGGCTGCTACCTCTTCCTACAAAGTTACCCTGCACACCATGTTTTAATTATGTACATATTGAGTTATTAAAACTTATACAAAACATTTGGTGTGGTAATAATATATTGTAAATAAATTGTGTGAAAGTTAGGATGTTTGTATTATTTAGCATAGTCTCCACACAGACATACATTTTTTAAAGTTTTATAACCTATATAAAGGGTGGGAACCTCAGCTTGTATTTTATAAGTCACCATGAGATCAGTAAAGATTGCAAGTATCATTTACATAAGTGAGTCTTATACTTGGAATTCTGAAAACAGGAAGGGAAAAATATTTTCTTGTGTTGTGAATTAGTTTATTTACTGCTTTCAATTCTCTAAGAAATATTATATTTTTAACAGTTCTTTAAAATTTGCTATAACTGTAAAAGTAGTTAAACCTAGTTAATTTTGTTGCTATACAAACAGTAAAACTTACTGCTTTACATTATGACTCAATTCTGCTTTTTTTTAAATTTCCTAAAAGGACTTGTACAGCAAAGCCCATTTGACATTAATGGGTGATCAGAAATTAATTATAAAAGTTCCTGTTTATGTATATGTTATAAACAGTGATTGTCTCTCAAAAAAGTCTGCCCAGCATGGCCAGGTGGTTAGGGAGCTTGACTTGCAGTCTGAGGGTCGTAGCTTTGAACCTTCGTCCCACCAAACATGATCACCCTTTGCTTGGGGGCATTTTATTGTAATGGTCAATCCCATCACTTATTGGTAAAAGAGTAGCCCAAGAGTTGATGGTTGGTGGTGATGACTAGCTGCCTTCTCTTTAATCTTTCACAGCTAAATTAGGGTTTGCCAGTGCAGATAGCCTTCATATTAACTTTGTGCAAAATTTAAAACAAATAAGGGTCCTCTTTGAAAAATGCTACAAAAGAATATACTACATTTTTAGAACGTTTTCTCATGTTGTAGAAATGTTCATGTCAGAATCTTTCAGACACTTAAGAAATAAAAAAAAAAACAATTTCATGAAACTTTTTTTTTACTTTTGCTTCAACAACAACTTAGTTTGTGAATGATTTGTGAGCTTGAAAATACAGTATTTTCTTCTCTTTCTAGCAGCTGTAGGACAGTTGCTACAAACCACAATCATCTTCAGAACATACTGTATGTTGAAGTGGTCACACAAGTTTGTACTAAAGTAATTAGTTTTGTGTGTTTAATGCTATAAATTTGTGTAGGCTTAGTGGTTAAGGTGCTTGATTCATAACCTGTGGGTTGTAGGTTCAAAATACCCATAATTGAACATGCTAACCCTTTCAGCCTTGGAGGCATTATAATGTGTCATTCTTGCTAATTGTTGGTAAAAGAGTAACCCAAGAGTTGGCAGTGGGTGATGTTGACTAGGTGTCTTCCCTTCAGTCTGTCACTGCTAAATTAGCAACAGCTAGCACAAGTAGCCATGGAATAGTTTTTCATAAAATTAAAAACAAACAAATAAAACAAAGTTGTAGAAGAATTGTCCAGATAATATATGTATTCTATTTTGAAAATGAGCATTGAAAATATGTCTGTCTTAGAAGACTGAAATTCCTGCCACAAACATAACATTTTTCCATACTTTTCATAGAAGACTGAATATTTACACTTGTACAGAGGTTGAGTAGATAATATCAAAACGATTTTAGAATCTCATCACTTTGTTACAGTCATGCTCTTTATCACTGTGTCTGGTCATGTTTTGCCTGATGACTGTGCATCTTGACAATATGCCTTAGCATGATTTCCATAACAAAAGGTTCCACTGTAAGGCTGTCATGTCCAAAGTTGACTTTTCATAATTTATCTGTGTATCATGCCATTGATTATGTTTTTAGTTGTTTCTTGGGTTGTGGATGGCTTTTGCCACTGACCTTTGTATTCATAGGTAATCAGCTGTTATAAGATGCTACACTTTTCTTACCATAGCTGGAGTATGACTTGTTTCATTCTTTTTCTGTGTGGTCCTCATGCCCTTAGTGGATTAATATTTTTTTTGTTTTCCAGCACCATTAAGTAAAAGGGATACTCCCTTCTTGAAGGCTATTAATCTTTGACTTTAATGATCTGGGTGTATGAATACTTTACATTAGAAAGGGCTGTTACATACATTTTCCAAAAGTGATCAGTTTTGTGTCTCATTATACTACCTGTATAATGTCAAATAATCTCAAAATATAGTTCTGATACAAACTATTCCACTATAAGTATATGTCAGTTGTAGTTGTTAAGTGGCTTGCTTGGTTGCACATTTAAAATCATTCTATTCTAATACAGTGTATGCAATCCTCTATATATGGATATTTATTCTTCTGCATCAAATAATATTTTAAAAAACAGGAATGTATAATGAAAAAGTTTTGTAGTAAGAAGAATCTGTAGATGGTAAATACTGTTAAAACTTAATTAAAAAACACTTGAGAATAAAACGTACATTATATTGAATTTGTTAACAAGTTTCTGTTGTATGTTGATGCAGCTTCTACAACAGGAACGGAGACAGCAGTTTCTGATGCTTTCATCAGCTCTACAGTCTGTAGCCTTACAGTTGAAGACAGGGTGTGAGATTGATCAAAACGAAGAAACAGAATCATGACAGAAGAGGTGGAAACCTGAAACCAAGTATATCTTGTCATGACGTGCAAAAAAAAAAAGAACTGAACACAGTGTGGTGTGTGTGTTTATATATTTACAAGAAAGTTGTATGTACTTGTAGGTGAATAATGTTAATTCTGTTTCAAATCAGTCTTCTAGTAATAGTAGAATCTTTAAATAGATTCAAGAAATGCTTATGCCCCAAACCTAGAAGATGTGCAGTGTGGTTGAAAACTGATTAATTCCTTCTTGGCTTGTGAAGAGGTTTAAAAGATATAACAGTGTTGTTGTATGCTAATGTTTTTGTTTAAACAAATTTAAGTTGGAAAAAAGAAATTAAAAGTTCAAAAACTATGTTAAGTCCATACCGTTCCGTTTGTTCATAGCAATTAAAAGTTATAACTGTACAGTGTAAATCCTTATAAGATTTACTTTTATTGCTTTTTGTTATTAGAACAAAGTGCTTTAGAAATTTTTGTTACGCATTTTCATTTTCAATTTGTATTAATCATAAAAGCATAAAACGTATGATGAACTTTGTGGAACTCTCTCACATCTTTTAATCTGTATTTGTAAATAAGTAAAAATTATATGGAATTGATGACATGGCAAATGCTTCAAATGTTCTCTTATAATATAAATTTTCTTTTGAAAATATGACCTTGACACTTGTGTTGTTGATTGTTATGTCCATGCAGTTTTTTTTCGTAATTTCTAATTCTTTTCACATTTTCTCATAAATGCATTTCAGCATGTTGTGTCCTGTGTTCCATCAGTGATACAACAAATTATGTGTTTAAATAAAGTGAATGCATGAAATAAAAAACAGCTTTGACATTTTAAAATTACATTACAGTTTCAGCAGACCTTGTAATAACAGATGATGTTGGTTCCAGTTGAGAAATGAGTGAAACAGAGTTTAAGAAATATGCCATTCTTTTTCCAGATATCCAGGTGTTTCCACAGTGACAACAAAATGAAAGAACTGAAACTTGTATAATCTAAACTGTTCATGAAATAAACAGATAATATGGAAGTGATGGTTGTTTTATTTACCTTTAATGAAATATAGTTATTTGGCCAGAAAGTTAGACTTTCTGAATACTTGAAATTTTATGCATTTATCCTCACCAAATATTACTTATAAAGATAGTTTTCAATTCATATTTATATAATAAAATATAAAGAAATAACTTTTGCACAGTTTAATGTTTTGGTTAACTGCTGAGAAGACTGTAATCTTTATGTACAAGTCTCCTACATTGCACATAGTAAAGCTTTTGGGTGAGGTATCTAAAAAACAGGTTTTTTATAACTTTTTCTGTAGTGAGGTAATGTTTCATATTTTACAGCATATAGGTACATATTTTTGCTTATTTGAGGTATGTGTGCTTCAGTGATGTTCAGAAAATGTATTTTTGTCACTGATGTTTTTAGATTTTAAAATCAAGGTAAAAGTCCAACATTATTACTCAAGAACTTGATACATTTAAAAGTGATTCTCAGTCATGCTGTGTGTCTTTATAACTAAATTAGAAGAATGAGTAAGTGTACAAGAAGGTATCATATTGTCTCAAATAGAACAAGATATTCCATAACTGTTTTGTTTTTAATAGAATAATAATATTATAAAATGTCTGCCCATTGAATTAGTGATAGTTTTCAGTTGTATATTATGCTTTGCACTCAAAATAAAATTTTAACCTATGATTATTTAAAAATATTTTATTAGAATGACATACACATATAGTAATTTAAAAGCAGTTTGTTTGCAGTAAAACTTTTAAGTTTAATGGGCAATATTCTAACATCAGTATATAGTAAATTACTTTTTGAGATTTTTGTGAACGTGTCCTGTTCTCTGTACTTGATTCCAGTATGCAAAAGGGGAGTAAATTGAAGGAAGTGCAAATCATTGTCTTTCTTTTAACCTATTTTCAGTAACATAAGTTGTATTCGGTATTACAACTTGTGTTAGTTTCTTAAGTATAACATTAGCGTTATCTTTGGGTTGTGTGTAAAGGAAGTAAACAGCAAGTTATTTCTGCTATTTTCCTGTGAGATAACGGCTGTATGTAAATATTGAAACCTTCTTTTTTTTATATATATATATCATTATTCAGGAATTGCAAGAAAAGAATTCAAGATAAATATATTTTGAAATACGAACTTATCTGGAAGACACTTCAGTCCTGAGATTAATGTGTGTTCACAACTGGTTATGTTTACCCTTAGAAATTTTGTTCTCTTTAAATTAAAGGGTTAGATAAATGATAAATCATTCTGAAACAAGAAAACATAAACTTCTTTCTCTGAACTGTTCTTAAGTGTTTAATTGAAGTGTAGTTAACCAAAACGAAATATTAAACACTTCTTTATCTCTCTTAAGTAATTTTTATCAAAACCACAGTAAAGTTTTTTATATTCACTACAGTTTCTTTTTCAGTTTAAATTATTAATCTCCCCATAAAATAATTTATATATTTATGACAACTAAGATGAAATTATACATACATTTATCTTGGGATAATATGCAAGGCTTCTCAAAGATAAAGTTCACTTTATACTGTATAAAAAGTTAAAGGGACAATCTCAGTAGTTGCATATATGTGGAGTTTCATTATTCTTTATCGTAACTACATGATGTAAGATTACATTAGAAAGTTACCAGTAATTCTTGTAAAGTATTATTTATAGTATTACATAATGTTACTTGCCAGTGAATGTGATGTCTTTTAAGTGACGATAAATATTATTGATCGAAACCTTTTTGATTATCACAGTTACATGTGGATAACATAGTTTAACAAGATTAGAAAGAATATAATTGTGTGTTTTACTAATGTTCCTTCCTTTACGAAATGTTTCAAAGTCGCTTCACTTGATATTAATATTAAAGTATATTTAGCATTACTGATAAATATTACTGATTTAACTGTCCTAATTGAAATAAAAATGTTCCACATAACTAACATATATGGAGTTTTATTAATCCTTTAAACACACCTTACTTAATTCCAAATATATTTAGGTGTTTAAACAATACTTGGCACCCTACCTAATTTAATTATTCAGTGTTAAGAGATAGACAAGTTGTTTAATAACTATATCACACGTTTATTTTCATTTATTCTGGTGGTTACCAATTTTAAACATTTTGTCAGCTGTATGATACTAAATAATTAAACTTGGCTCTGAATCACAGATATTATTCAAACACTGTAAGGTGATGTAATATATTTTAAAAAATTAAAACTTTATAAATATTATATACATACAGTTTTGATGATGTAATAGATTTCAGGTGTTCTGATCCAAGTTGTGCTGATGAGCCCAAAATAGGGAAAATTGCAGATTACAACAGAGGGTAATGCAAATGAAAGAATGTATATATGTATATGAAATGTGGTAGTTTCTGTCTGACACTTCAATTATCCTTTTTTTCTTCAAAAACTTGAGAAACACACAATTTGTAAATAAATAGCTAATTAGAAGTATCTAGCTTGTCGTATGTTTTAGGCTGTGTTTTTTCCATATTTAAATTTACTTGTTACGTTTATCTCAAATTCAATAACTTATCACAGAAGTTTCTGGACTCTTCTCATCCTAAAATTTCACCATATGTATTTTGGTGTTTACATTCTTTAAAAAAAGTAGTGGAGTTTAATTTGTGAACAGAATGATACTATGATGAAGCCATGACATTGAAGAGTAATGCATGTTTTTATATGTATATATAATAGTAAATTTTCAAAGGTAAACTGTGACTATAAATTCCTTGTATCTTTTCAATAAAAAAAAAGTCAAACACTATCTTATATTTTCTTATTGGCTTATTAATTTATGTTACAACTGCAAGTCTTAAAGTGTATGCATAACTAGTTCATAATTTCATATTATTAGCATCAGTAAAAATAATTTACCTTACCTAGATATCCTTTTGACTATTATATTTGAAAATAGAGCTGGGTGATTAACTTGAATAATAAATATTATCAACTTCCTACGAGCATCACTTAGTCTCATAATAAAATAACTAACTGAAATTATTGTTTCCAATTATGCCATTCATTCAAGTCTCATGTTAGAATAACTGTTTAGTTGAATGTAATCTGTTAAACAAGCCATTAGTTAGTCAACTGGTAAATTACATTAATTTCCCTGCTCTAACCATTAATATTACTACATAGATGTAACTAACAGTTTGTTGCTTATAAATTACCTGCCCAGAAACTTTTGTAAGTGAATAAAATGGCTTCATGGTTCATCACATAATTAGAAATTGAACATCTGTTTATTAACATTCGACATGTAGAATAATCAATGGAAGTGTCTTTTTGGTACAATACAGATCCACGCTATCTTTGAAATGTATTTGATTTTGTAGTAAACTAATTTTCATCCATTTGAAATATGAGTACATTACTTCTGCTGCTATACATAAAACATATGTAAAATGAAGTTAAATGACCTACATCTTAACACTCTGTGTAAAGTTGCACAACAAACAATTCAAAGTAGTCATATAAAAGTAACAGTCCATTACTTGGTTCAGAGAACCACACAAACACCTTATGGCAGCAGGGTTTTCTAGGTAGTTTTCCATCTGATGATCATACTGAAACCTAATGACTTGGAATAGCAGCATTTTAGTGTGAATAGATGTCCAGTTTGTAACTGTCAGTAGTATAGTGATGGTTACTGAATGAAAAAATCAATTCTTCCTTGTGGTTTAAGATAATTACAACAGTGAAATGTTTCTTTTGTATCAAATTGTAGCTTTAAATATGGGTGATATACTGCTGTGGTAATTTTTGTCAGATACTTCATCGATTCATTCTTTTTTAATTTAACATTAATTATGCCAGTAGTTAATCTCAAGTATTTAGCTTATGTATTATTTTAAGCTATTTTATGATTCCAATTTTCTTTTGTAACATTAAATTTGAAAACTGTAGTGGAAGCTCCAAAATGACTTCCATCAATAGTTTAGATTTATTTTTATTAACTCCATTAAATATTCTTTGTCAGCCTACTTTCTTATAGTATGTAAAGATGAAACTCTTCCAGATTCCTTCTATCAAAGATACTGCTGGCAGTAAAAGTCCAAAACAGGAGTGTGAAGTGAATCATTCTAGTCTGGATTTTTATTATTTTCATAATTTAATAACCAGTCTCTGTCTCATTTTAATGTTTTTGTTACAATTTTAAAGCCTTAAAATTTTCTTAAATTTGCATTAATAGGTAAAAATAAAATGAATTTGTAATGCCATTTTAGTTAGCATTTTCGACTTACTGAGCTCTATCAATTTTGCTTTTGGATGAATGTCACGAAGGGAACTTTTACACATGCAAATATGTAAAGTAACAATAGCTGGCAACCTTTTTTTCTAAATAAGTAAAAATTATTTAAAACATAATAAAACACTAACCAAAAATTTAGCAATATTTAGTACTTGTATTATTTTTCAATCACACAAACAGTAGAGCTGAAATCAGAGTATATTTTAGGAGCATCAAACATTTGCTAGTTATAATTAACCTTAAAATTACTGGCAGAATCAGTATTTTTTTAATATTACTGATGGATCAAATTGCTGTTGAATTTGCTACTTTGTTGGTTGCAAGTTCCCTTACACAATAAGTCACATAACCTGAACTACAGTTAATCCCAATTCACTCATTTCTAAGTATCTTACACAGAAAATGAATGGTTTACCCCATTGTTTTCCTATATTTTTTATAATACATGCTGTAACAAGTAGTAATTTACTCTTTATAACTGAAATACATGGACTTCAGCAGTATATTAAAAAATGTATAATTTGAGGGTTAATGAATCATTTCTTTGATATTACTTGTTGAAACATAAATATCCTCAACTTCAAACTTGTTGGAGATGAAGGTCTTACCAAATTAACTTGTCTAAAGACAATATTTATATAAATTCTGGTAATTAGATTATTAATTAAAAAGTTCAATTTTCAAAGTAACATTTTCAAATGGTAGTTGAAGAATACAAGATTATTTTAGAACTTAATAATAAGGTGAATAATTATATTCTTTTTCCTTTTGTGTTTTTAATATCTTTTTTAAAAGCTAATCTGAAAGGAAATTCACTGATATTTTTTGAGAACCCGTGTTTACAAGATGACAGGCATGAATTAAAATTTATTTACACGATACGTTTTTATTTAAAAATACACATTCAAATATATATTTTCTATTTGTGAAATCCTTTAGGAAAAATCTTTATTTACCATGCTTTGTTTCTTTAATTGTCAAAACAATAGAATAAAAAAATTCCACAAGGAAAACTGTGCACCGTTAGTAGTTTTCAGGGTTACACTACAATAAAAAAGTAAACAGAAAATAACTCAAAGTTTACAATATTAGTAATTACCCAATATGGTATTGGTGTTATTTTAACATTATGCCAGACTCTCTTATGCATGTTCTGAAAATAATATACCCTCCCCTTGTTATTAACATTCCAAAGGTGCCTTCTTTAATCCCATAACCTTTAAGAAACTGAGTTAACCTTATATTTTTATACATGCTTGTAGTGCACTAAAAACTGTACAGCTGATTACAATATATGGTTAATAGGTATTACTGGTACACATAACATGAATACAAAAAGCATACAATTAGATATACATCTCAAATTAAAAAGCAGTGTACAGAGGTAATAATTTAAGTGCAAATCAAGCTAAGACTAAATTATTAGAAGCAAAATTCCTTTAGTACTTCCACCATTAGTACGTAATTTCTCTCATAAACTTTAGCACACCTGACTTTTATTAGTGGATTTACTGAATATGTATTTTTGTTTTAAATATACATTAAAGCAGTAAATTTCAACTGTATTAAGAAATACACATTTTAACCTGTGTACTTCCATGTATCTATATAAACTATTGCAAAATAATAAAACTTTTCAATCTATTAAGCTTGCAGGCAGTTGTTTTTTTTTTCACACTACAAAATACTTTGAAAGGAACATACAACTTCTTTTATAAATATTTCTCCCCAACTTAAATGGCTTGAAAAAGTGTGGGGTCCATCAATGCATGTACTTTAGGGTGAAAGAAAATTTCTATTCCTGCACACAGTATTGCATTTTTATTGTTGCTTAGTTTGAAAAGTTTTATATTTAGGCTTAACTTCAAACTAAAATAATGTGAAGCACATTTCAAACTTAACAAAAACATAAGTTGTTTTTTTAATATGATGGCATTAAAACATCTAAATTACAACATTTTCAAACAAATACTGTAATGTAGATTCAGGGACTCTTAATTTTTCCACAAGTATTTTATATTTGTGGAATATGTCATTCAAAATTTCATTATAACCAACCTAGTTTGAATCATGTCAAACTCATGTAAATGGAATATTAGGTTGTCACCTGGGCCAAAACCTCAGTCCATCTGACTCCTCAAATGGTGCTGCTATAGTTCTAAATTTTTCCATTGCTTAGAAAAAGGTTTTTACTTCCTTGGAATTGCTCCTCTGACCCTCAGTCTGCGGACACCTTCTCGTAGATGCTTAGGATGTAATGGTCCTGTTTCTCCATTTTTCTCCATTACATCTAAGGCTTTAATAAAATATACAACAATATTAAATAGATGTTAATTAAGCACAAATCAATGACATATCATAAGTAATCATTTTTGCCTGGTACCAAGTATTGTTTTTAAAAAATCAGAAAACAGCTAAAATGGGACAGAAAACAAAACAAATATAACCATTTTGCCACTGTTAACATAGCATCATCAGGTACTTAACTACTGAATACACTATAGGTGATGTCACAATCATAACCTTTAGCTTAGCATAATCATAAACTTACGACTTGTGTTATATTTATTATTGGTTTGCACTACTTTATTGAGATAACTTCCCTTATTTTACATTTGTTAACATTATGTGTTTGACTAATTTACTTTCACCACAGTGTTAAATATCTTTCAAATGTTGACAGACATGTGATGGAACATGTTCATGTTCCACTATTCTAGTACTTAACTTCCTACCAGTCAAACTAGAAATGTAGCAATTACAGTCTGTACATTCTACACTGTGAGCTACTTTCTTATCTGTAGTTGGTTCAGTTATATTTTTTAATTCTATTTTTTTTCTGGTAAAAAAGTAAATTTTCCTACAATTGGAGATTTATACATCTTCCCTATTTTCAGTCATATGATCATATTTGATAAGCCACGTGCATATATAAACCAAATCATATGACTGAATTTTCCTTTTTTCAATAAACCTATCAGTTCTCAAGTATTTTCCTACTACACTAACAGGATAATTATAGCCTTTCATCAATACCTTTTCCAAACAATATACTTCCTTATCCAATTCTGCTTTTGAACTGCAATTATTGTTGCAATAGCCAATAATTTTTATGATCACAAATATTTGGACTACTTATCTTTATTATATGTATTGTTTTCACAATGTTTGACCAGTGAATTCTCCAGTCATCATCAGGTGTTACACATATTTTATGTGCATTACAACCAGAAAGCCTTTTTGGGAGTTACCAGGATTCAAAACACTGCACCTATGATCCCAAGTAGGACACATTAACCACTTGACTCTCAGAAGAATACTTACTGAGATGTTTTGAAAGTACCTCTAGCATTATTTTATCCCAATTTTTTTGTAATACTGAGAGCCATATTGAGCTTAACCTTATATTTGGTATACTGAAGGGATTAGTAGTCAGTTCTATGTGTGCCATCTTCCTTATTTTCCATTGTAACTCCATGCCAATAATAGTGGCTTTTTCCCATACTGATCTATGTTCTCCATCACTCCTTGCATGATCTGCTATGCCAGACTTGTTTATCTAACACTGGATAGTTAGTTGTTTTCTTATACTCTTCCAGTCTCACAGACAGCAGACAACCTGTTTCTCCTTTCTATTATCTACCACAACTGCATGGAATGTCAAATATGCAATTCTTTGTTTGCTCCAGACATTAGTGGCCAGATTTGGAGTATTCTTTGGAGCATTGTATTACTTCTGAAGATAGTCCGGTGTTGTATTGTCCACATATTCTCCATATCTTCTCCAATAGACCTCTGGTGTGTGGAAGTGACACAAATGCTACTGGTTTCTCTTGGGCCTGTGACTGTTGTATTGTATGTCTTGGACCAATGGAAAGAGATATCCAAAAGGTTTCATAGAACAAAACACACAATATTCATTCATTAGTTAGCCAGACACTTTTTTTTCCAACTTACAGCATCATGGTTGGTAAAACAAAGTATTCAGCCTAACTAACTAATGAATATTTACTGTAAAATAATTACCAATGCTACAAGTATAGCCACCCATTAATTATTATTAATGCTACAAGTATAGCCACCCGTTAATTATTATTAATGCTACAAGTATAGCCACCCGTTAATTATTATTAATGCTACAAGTATAGCCACCCGTTAATTATTATTAATGCTACAAGTATAGCCACCCGTTAATTATTATTAATGCTACAAGTATAGCCACCAGTTAATTATTATTAATGCTATAAGTTTAGTCATCGGTTAATTATTATTAATGCTACAAGTATAGCAACCAGTTAATTATTATTAATGCTACAAGTATAGCTACCAATTAATTATTATTAATTCTATAAGTATAGCCACCAGTTAATTATTATTAATGCTACAAGTATAGCTACCAATTAATTATTATTAATTCTATAAGTATAGCCACCAGTTAATTATTATTAATGCTACAAGTATAGCTACCAATTAATTATTATTAATTCTATAAGTATAGTCACCAGTTTTGAGTTTATTCCTTTATTACTCAGTCATGTTTTCGCTGCACCTTTTTTTTACATGTGAGGTGTTTTTTGATTATATAGTGGGGAGAAGACATCTGCAGCTAACATGATTTTTTTTATTACGTATTTTAGGCCTAATGGTTTCTAACGATACCTTAGTTTACATTTTTTTTTGTATTCTGTATCCAACAAAGTCATGGACTTATGGGCAAGTTAGTACGTTTAAACAGATTATTATGTTTACAAAGTTGAATAGGTCTTTCTGGACCCCTGTTGGTAATATTATGAATCATGCTCAACAAGTGTTTTCAGAAGAATTAATCTAAGAAAAAAATTGTAATAAGTCAAACTCAAACATTACTGGAATACAAGAAGAGAAACCATTTGTTAAAAAAACATGGGATTGTGTAATAGACATAATAACAATAACATGGGGAAAATACTGCCAATGTAAATTTGCACATCATTCACAACATGATAAGGATATTAGCACATGATCTTAAACAACTTGTCATTATTTGTTATAAGCTGAAATACCTGTAAACTGATGTAGAATGTTTATACTTAATTAAAACAACACAAGTTTAACAGCAATCATGTAATAACTTGAACATAAACTTTATCTCAAAAATTTAAAAATTATAACAAGGCTTCTTTTAAAACAACATTTGCAGTTTACTTTCCATCTATCAATAAATAAAGATTCTGATGTGATCCTACATTTCACTGACCATGAGAAAAGCATGATTGTTTAAGAAACAGTCCAGCAACTTTCATACTTTGACCTTACATCTCTTTAGGATATTCAATATTGTCTAAAACATCAACTGCTAAGACCGAGACTGACTTAATACTCTGGGAGTTAACTAATCAACAGATTTTACAAAATAGAAACAGGATTAAGTTCAATTTTGAACCCCTAAGGGCATTCCCCATAGTCCATAGGGCTTATATACAAATTTTGATCAAGGTTCACCCAATAGGCTCGGAGGAATTACACTACAAATAAACACATTTCGTATTTAACCTGTGTATATGTATACATACAGCTTTCACAGCTACACACACTATACATAATTAAGTTTCAAAAACTTCTTACCTTCCTCGACAACCTCTCCTACAAAAACCTTAGCAATGCCAGACACAGCTATAACCACATTCTGGGAAACAGAGCATCCAGTGATTGACTGCATGAGCTACACAAATGAAGATACAACAGTTTCATTGAACATTTAAAACAAATTTATTACAATAAACAGAAAAACTGAGGATGTTTTCAAAATTAAATGTAAAATAACACAATTTTTTGAAAAAATACTTTCATAATAATGTTTTGTTACTTGAATTTTTCACAAAGATACTTGAAGTGTATCTGTGCTAGCTATTCTCAATTTAAAAATGGGAAAATAGAGGGAAGGCAGCTAAACAACACTACCAATTACCAACACCCAGGATTGACCACCTCATTATAAGCTCTCATGGCTAAAGGGACTAGCATATTCAATGAAGTGATTTGAACGTGTGACACAGATTACGAGCCAGTTTTTAACCACCAGGATATTCAGCAGCTGATAACACACAAAATTAGTTATACCAAAAATTAAAGTACATCTGAAATTTGAAAATATGATCAGAGTACAGGGGGATCCTTGTTATACATCACGATACATCCCTGGAAGTGGGATTTACATCTGAAATATTAAATAACACTATTCTTTACACATATTATGTAAAGATGCATTCTTCAAAAACTTTAGTCCACTTTACAATAACATTTTATAGAGTGCAACACAGAGCACTCTACAGTTATTGGTGAACACTTTGCTTAGTAAAAGTAGCCTGGCAATGTTTTAACTCTTTCTCACTACGTGGACTCAACTGAATTGACTGATCATGTGAGAACAAAGCCTGTAACCAAACGAGATTGAAAGCTAATAAAGTTATGTTTTGTCAGAGTGATAACAATATAATAGACTAATTTGTATTAAGTTTCACACTTACTGGAGGGGAGATAGATTAAGAGGGAATAACTACAGGGTGGCCCGTAAGTCCCTACCCATCCATATGTTATTATGCTACATTCAATTATGCATGTATTATAAACTTGGTTTTTTCAGAGAAATATGCCTGATGCAAACCCATTTACGCTTGAAGAACGTATTGTGACAAGTACATGGGTACACGAGTGCAAGAATACTGATGATACACTGGATACATAATAACATATGGATAAGACAGAAACCTGAACAAGCCAGAAATATCAAAATTTTGCAGCATTATCTTAAGATAAAAGGCCCTCGATATGGCAGAACCTGTGTAACTCGGACGGAAAACTATCTTTCACCTAACTCATCTATCAACGAGTAAGATTAGAACCTGAGTAAGGCAGAAAAAAAAATGTTTCTGATTAAATATTAAATTTATTTAATAATTTCTTTAAATATTAATAAATTGTTTAAATATTAGTAACTTCTCAGACATTTTGTTGCAGTAAGTATTGGTTAAATATATTCTGTTCTTTTTTCTGCCATCATTTTTGCAGTTAAATTAGATTCATGATTTGTAGAAATATATTTGTCTGTTAAGTGCAAAATTCTGCTCTTTAAATAATTTTCACAAAAACATAAATTCCTACCTTTCCTAATTTTAAAATTTAGGGAAACCTTACTGAATACCCTCATTTAAAAAAAAAAAAAAAGCTATTAGATATGCATATAATCTTTAGATGAATTTAAGATTAAGCAACAAGATAATAGGAATATTCTACTTTTCCTTGATGATGCAACTTTCGGTTGTAATCTGAAATTTCAACTTTCAAATGTTCATTTAGTCTTTCTACTTCCATGTACAACATCAGTTCTACAGCAACTAGATAATGAAATTATACAGTGTATAAAACTGATATACAGAAAATTGATGCTTCATCATATTATTGCAAACATGGACGACTGTAAGAGAGCATCTAAAATGACCATGAAAATTGGCGTGTTAGATGCAATTGCATTTTAAGTCATTCAATCAAATACGTAAAAGATGAATGTGTAATAAAGTGCTTTCAAAACTGTGGATTTATTCTTGATAATGGCAGAGATTATAGAGAAGTTGTTTGTTATGACAATTCTAGCAAAATCCAAACTCTGATTGAGAAGATTGATGCACATAATTTGTGAATGTTGACAAGAATGTTTTCACAGAAACTGATGAGATTGATTTAAAAATCTATAATAGAATTGCAAGATGGTAACAGTGTGAAAGATTCAGAAAATGAACAAAATGGAAAAGATAGTGAGAAAATAGAAATTCCTACTTTATTGCAAGTGTTAAGTTATATTAATGCTGTCAAATTGTATGCAAAAATGAAGAGATAAAATGAACTTCATGAAAAGGTTGTAGAATTGGTGTTCTCTTTTAACTGCATGAGAAAGCCCATTGAAAAAAAAAAAAAAAATAGTTGAAATTGGACACTTTCTTCAAATAAATCTGATTAAGATTTTGTGTACTTGTGTATATTTTGAATGTCTATTTTTGTTCTTATTCTAATAAATATAGCATAAACAGTAATACTAACTTTATTCACAAATATCTTACATCTCTTGAGTCAAGCAAGTATAACGTTCTGCTCAAAAATTATATATAATTAAGGAAATGCATGTTCACTGTCTAAGCCGGAAAACCTGCTTAAGCCAGAAATTTTAATCGGTCATATGCAATTCTGCCTTAGACAGGTTTTACTGTATTAAAATATTGATTATTAGCTACAAGTTTATGTTATACTAACTAGTATCACATAAAGTAGTACATTTCACTTTTGAATGTAACTCACTATAACTCTCATGAGATGGTGACATGAACAATTAAGAATGCCTTGGGCATTAAGGGTTAACAGCCAAGTGATGAAACAAAGCAACATTGTTTCATAACTAATGGTAATAACTGGTAAACATTAAATCTTGAAAAGTAGTCAACAATGTTAGAATGCTCCATAGAAACAATGCAGAGTAATGCAATGCATGACAGGAACTCATTGTTCTTAATGCCTTAACTGACAGAAAAGCATGCAATAATATTGTTTACAATACAGAACAATATAATCTTAATAGATAATAATATAAAGAGATACAGATGTAATACTGTATATCAAATGTTACAATATTATCTGTAGCAGAAGCATTTAAGAGTTGTACTTTAAAAATCATCTTCTGCTGAGAGTTAGTAAAATTCTGCAGTAATAATTACAATAAATAATAAACAGTCTTAATTTTGGGTGATAAGCAAACTATAGAAACCTTCTATGACCATTCTATCTTTAGTTACTCTTAACTTTAAAATACTAACAAAACCTTATGTTTTGCCCCGATCAGGAAGCACATAAAATGTAAACAAAGAAACACACAATTCAGTTTAATTAAAACTATGTAACTTTTTATGATAAATAGTTTAATATATCAATTTCTATGTCAAGCTATCATTTGTCTAAAAAATATCGTTTTTTCTATTTAACTTGGATATTAAAAAAATCACATTATTTACACTTACATCAACAGTGGTTCATTATTTATTCTCAAAATATAAATGGTTAAAATTATACTCCCACACAAAGTTAAAAGAAAAAAAACACCTTTTATTTAAAAATAAAATTGATTTTAAAATACTTTTATAGTTGTACAAGTATCACAAATGCACATTTTTCTAAGTATGACACTTTCAGGCCAGTTAAAACAAATAGCTTGTTTCTCCTCAGTATCACATCTGGAGACTACTGCTGACCCTTTTTTGTTCTTTAAAAATATTAAATTCATCTATTTTTAAGTGTTTGTTTGAAACGCCATCTACACAAAAACATGATTGATGATAATTTTGATATCCAAGTCATGTTCTTTAAAAACAAAAATTTTTCTTCTTCTTATATTTCTAAAAATATTTAATGAGAAACTAAGATACTTCTTTTAAATTTCACCTTAATCTATGAAACAAAATATTTATTCCATATACAAATAAACAGACACCTTTTAAACAATTTATTATAAATCATGTTTTTAAAACAAATGTAAATTTTCGTTGCTTAATCATGATTACCTGGTTAGGCACAGAAATGAGTTTTTTAACATGTTAATCAACCCTTGTATATTTGACAAAATATTCCTCATTTCATCTTAATTCGATTAGCATTTTACCTGCAGCGAATTGACATTTGAAACTCTGACTTGTTTCCATTTTCCACAAAGTAAAACTTATCACCTGAAATAACTCTTGATTCAGTTATTATGTATACTTAGTATACACAACCTAAAAACATTTTATGAAATGGAAAAAATGAAGAAATAAAATTTTGTCACTTAAAACAATGAACCAAAATACATATGTACAAAATTCTTGAAAGCCAACTAAATTCTTAATTATCCTGACCTCATGTTACAGAAGAGGGCTTGGATCAGTAGTTTTCAATTGTTATTTTATGTTTTGCAAACTTGTCTTCAATGTTTGAAGATAAATTGATAATAACATACATTCAGTGTTTTAGTAAAAATAAATCTATATGTGAACTAAATCTCATAATAAATATCTTACATTCTGAATCAGATTCCAAGATACTCTTTTACCGGAATTTATGAAACCGTACGAAAATCAAGAAACCTACAAAATTTTCCACACCATAAAATTAGAAAATTATACACTTACAGAGCCATCGAAGTCGTAGGTATTACTTATAGTGATGCTGTCTTAACAGTAGTGGTACGTGATATGTGAATGGATCTTGCTACATACTAACCATTTCTTAATGATCTGATATGAATCAAGAATCAACAGTCACAAATACATTTATATACAGAATCTGATTGGATATTTTCCTGTAAACAAAAGTAGTTGAAAATCATCTGGCACTCACATCTTATTCCAACTTAAATTATTATTATTATTATTATTATTATTATTAAGAAAAACAATGTACTGACCACAGTAAACAGGTTAATTGTACAGATAATTTTAATTGAAATTACAATTTATAAAACAAACTTAATGCATTTCTGCATTTTTGCTTGTGAAATTAACCATTTATCAATTACTTCATATTAGACATACAAAAGATTTGGAAATGATTAGGATATTATTGTTTTGAAGTATGAATATTTAAGGACTAGTTTAATGTTTTTAAACTATTTGTGTTTATTTTAAATTCTTAACATTCTTTCCAAGTAGTTTCCTTGACCCACATAACATATTTAAAGAAATTACATTAAAAGACAATTTTAAAGTAACATAATTCAAGTATTTGTATGTGTTGAATGAAACTTGTCATTATAACCTATGCTTAATAAGTAATGTACAGCACAGATTTTCTACATCTACAATTATTAAGGTAAAACATGAATTTTTAACTGTGAAGATGAGCAGATAACAAGTAATAATAATATATACATTTTTATTTAGATAGTTGAACTAGAGCTGGGTAATTACTACAATTTGCTTATCAATTAATAGACAAGATCATCGATCAATTACATTCTACTGACTGATTATTCTCATGATAAAAAAAGAGACAAACATCTTATAATATTACGAGTCATCATATTTTAATACCCATAAGACAAGAATAGCAAAGATTGCTTATTGTATAACAATGGGTAGTAAAAATAATCTGAAACAGTAATGATAAGAAACCCAAATTTAGCTTCAGAGTGAACACTGTGGTCTGATGCCAAATTAATATTAACCTCCAAATACTTTCTGTGAGAGACGACACTTTTTCATCAGTTTATTGTTTTGAGTTTAGGATGTTTTATTATTTCTGGCAAAATTTTTAAAAATATAAATTTTTTTTAATTGTCTCAAGTGACTCATATAACCTAGACTATCACTACAATAAATAATATTTTGAATTCAATGCAATGTTTGTCAACCAGCATTTAATATTTTTTGCATGTATTATAAAATAAGCATTACATATACTAGACTGTACCAAAATCAGTAATACTAAAGAAAACTGTCACGTTTTTGATGATGTGAAATGTAAGCAAAGTTAGAAGCAGAGCTTGCTATCACGTTTTTTATGTGATCATAAAAACTAGTGAAGTAAGCTGTTGTTAAACTACCTACACTTGCTTTTTAAAAGCAATACAGCACTTACCTCATTAAGGTATGGTAAATTTTTAACTTTAATTTTTTTATTCTTTGATAGGGATAAATGTTAACTGTGAGATGACTTGTAAATCATGCCAGATGACCATGAGAATACTTGAATGTATGCCTGCTGCTATAACCTGGACTAGAGAGAGAAATAAAAACATGTTCTAGGTTCTTATATGGTAGCTCAGAAACTGGTCTACTCAATTCTGTAAGGAGTAACAAGAATTTGGTTGAACATTTTAATACCCATGTCTCATATTATTTGAAATTGTGTTTTAAAACAGTTGTAGCATGTAACATAAACATAAAAATATGGGTATTCTGTAAGGCAAAGTAAAGAAACGATACACGTTTAGCATCTCCAATTTCTTACTCTTTTACAGCTACCTCCTCTCACTTTTTTTTGTCAATTATTTTTATTTTTTGAATTATAATTCTTCGATCATACAAGAACAAAAAAACTTCAAAGTATGAAAAAATGAGATACTATTCACTTTGACCCTTTTCTTTATTTGTTATAAATTCTGTATCATTTTAATGAAAAAATGAAACAAAATTTCAGCTTAATGTGGACCCTTTGAAAACATGCAACAATTTTGAACAAAAGAACCTTTGAACCTTTCTTTACAAGAGGTCACTAAAGAAAGGCTTCCTCCTTTAGTTCAAAATCTTTGGATACTAAATGTTTTTTTTGTTTTACTTGGCCTAAAGTTATATGTTCTTGAAATAGTTGTGCAGTAAAGACAGTCTTTCCTTACCCTCTTTATGGCAGCCTTTGGAAAAACAGATCTCCTGTACATTTCATACCTATTCAACTGGTCCTCTGAGAAATTTGACACAAGAACCCTTAAAAAAAAACAACAACAAAGAAAACACAGATGTATTGTTCTTGTTATAAGTTTTACTATAATTTAAGTAATAGATTCTAACAACAAACATTAATAAATTACTTTGGTATTGTTATAGCAATACAGTGTTTATGTGGTACTATCCCTCAACAATGTTTAACATTCTACATTTAAAGCACAATCTCTCCGTGTTTAAATTTTGAATTATTATAAATATTTGTTTAAATTACGCCACTACTGTTTTAGCAATAATAACAGTTACTAACTGCATCTTTTCCCTTTCTTCTTCCTCCAATTGCTCTTTGGTCTTTCCTGGAGTTTGCCCACTGTCAGCTTGATGCATAGAATCTTCAGTTTCAAAGTCATGATGTAAGTTGATGTTTTCTTCTGTTTTGGTTTTTATACGTTCTGGGGTTTGAATTGGCGAAACGTCTATGGAATCATCGTTTTCAGTATCACTAGCATTAAAATTAGGTTTAGAATCACGAGGAGATGTCACAGATATCGAAGCTTCTAGTGCTTCGCTACCTCCACCGCTACTATTTATACGACTCTCCTCACAGTTAACTGATGTATCGTTATAAACGTCTTTTTCTACGTCCTCCCTCATGTCTTCCTTTACCTCTAGGTCCTTTTCCATATATAATCTCAACTATAACTATTAGTTTAAAATAAAAAAGTAAATCCTAAGTAGTTCTACGTACACATAGGTTTAACCACTTCGAAATAAATGATCAGCAAACGCTTAAGAGTTAAACGGTGCTGAAGTTATCGTCTTTTTTAACCATTCAATAGTTAAAAAACAAAACCAGCAACAAAAAGAAAAGTAGAAGTTTTTAAACATACGACTGGTTCGGCACTTAGTAAAATAAATAAGTACCGATCCTGATATAAATGACTGAAAGGCATTTCATGTATTTGCTACAGAGTCTGAGGAAAGAAGGGATATATTCAATTACAAAAACAAACAAAAAACCCACTAAAGCTGAAGAATGTAATTTTAAATTTAACCTTAAAAGAAAAAGTTGAATTACAAAATCATTATAGAAAAAACTCAAATAAAACTTTTAAGACAAAATATAAAGAAAAATACAGAGAACTGAAATTTTTCAGCAAAAAATGAACTTAACCTCCGTAGTAACTGCAAATATTTAACTATCCTTGAAGACTATAATTTACTTTTAACATTAACACAGGCAAGCACCTACTTTTAAGGCTTAATTATCAAATAAAAT
This sequence comes from Tachypleus tridentatus, assembly GCF_004210375.1. Lineage (NCBI taxonomy): Eukaryota > Metazoa > Arthropoda > Merostomata > Xiphosura > Limulidae > Tachypleus > Tachypleus tridentatus. The sequence goes on along the minus strand of NC_134831.1, from coordinate 128,339,270 downwards.
TTAAATAGAATGATAGAAAAATCTCGTCTGTCAGCATAAGACAAAAACCAAAAATCCTGATGTTATAAGAACAAGATAAACAACCATGTGAACTTTCAATTCAATGAATCTCAAACCACAGCCCTTAATAAAGATCTTAACCACGCCGAAATTCCCTCCATCACCCCAACGTTAGACTTAAGGATTTTCATTGAAGATCTTTCCTGAAAAATAACAATGCAGTCAACAACAACTGATCTCAAGCCCAAAATCTCAAGAATCCGCGTCTAATTTATTGCAGGAAGACGAAGATTCACCGAAAATATTCAACATTCCAAAAAAAAAGAACAGGTTAGTGAGCAATTTTCCTCCCGAAAGCAGGATAATTTAAAAACCTTTCTGGATGAATTCAGTGAGAAATTTTCAAAAATATTAAACAATAAGAAGCCTATAAACCAATTCTTGGCATCAGCAGAAGGAAAAGACTTTATCATCCAAAGAGTTGATAGAGGAAACTCTATCATTATTATACCAATTACTAATCTATAGATGATAAAACACTCACTGACTCACTGTTTAGTTTAAATGATACTGAATTTATTAATTAAATGCGGGTTCGCGCCCGTGTCGCGCCAAACATGCTCGCCCTCCCAGCCGTGGGGGCGTTATAATGTGACGGTCAATCCCACTATTCGTTGGTAAAAGAGTAGCCCAAGAGTTGGCGGTGGGTGGTGATGACTAGCTGCCTTCCCTCTAGTCTTACACTGCTAAATTAGGGACGGCTAGCACAGATAGCCCTCGAGTAGCTTTGTGCGAAATTCCAAAACAAACAAACTCACAAAACTCTTTGGTATATTTTATTACTAGTTTTTACATACTACAGGAAGCTGAAACGTTACATCACACTGATGCCATGAGTAGTTCCCTCCAGCAAATAAACATCCAAATGAAAATATTAAAAATTCAATTTAACTCCTGGCTGAATTACGAAGTCCCTTAAACAAGCTTAATATCCATTTTAAATAGTACATTAAACTTTAAAGTCCATACTAAGTGATGAGGTCATTATAAATCATTAATAAAACAAAATCCCTGACATGTTATTTAACTATTGTTAAACTGTCCATTTTGATACTTTTACTTTCCAAAGCTCATGGTATGCAGATAAAATGATTTCTTTTACCTTATTATTATGTACTGCGGCAGTTTTTTCTTTCTGATAAACCTGTTATTTGCAATCCTCTTGAAGTAGTCTCGATAGGAACTCTACGCTCTTCAGTAGTTTGATATTCTGCTGCTCATTTCCTCCCTAAAGTTCCATGTATTTCCAAAAAACAATCACAGTGGGTAATCTTAAATTGGAGCAGTTAGAAAGATAGATAGTCAAGCCAAAGAGACAAGGGAACAACATTTATATCACATGTGACTTTTATCTGAAAAGAAAAAAGCAAATCAGCAAGTACAAGGAAAAGCCACTATGATATTGATGCTGAAAAGGCTAGATTTCTTCGAGATGATATTGTATAGCTGAACAATCCCTACTACAAGAAAAAAATTAGTGCAATATATGGTCATTTTCAACAACTGATTGCCTTTGAACTGATTTTCTCTTGTAGCAGGGATTGTTCAGCTATACAATGTCATGTTGATGAAATCTAGCCTTTTCAGCATTAATATCACAGTGGCTTTTCTTTTCACTTGCTGATTGGCTTTTCTTTCCCAGACAAAGTCACGTATTTCATGTCTAGTCTCTTTACATGTCTTACGTGAGACTGTTGAATGAATATCTTCACGGTGTGAATAAAGAAGGTTCAATAGCTCATTAAGATTTCTCTCTCTCTCTAATATGAATGACGATAATGTTGTTACATATTATAACTTATCTCGGACGAGTCTTCTATTTATTATATATATTTTGTTCCCTGGTCTCTCTACATGTCTTATGCGAGACTTTGTTGAATGAATATCTTCACGGTCACGGTGTGAATAAAGAAGGTTCAACAGCTCATTAAGATTTCTCTCTCTCTCTCTTATACGGGTCCCCCGCTAGTACAGCGGTATGTCTCCGGATTTACAACGCTAAAATCAGGGGTTCGATTCCCCTCGGTGGGCTGAGCAGATAGCCTTTATGGCTTTGCTAAAAGAAAAACACACAGACTCTAATATGAATGATGATAATATTGTTATGTATTATAACTTGTCCCGGACGAGTTTTCTATTTATTATATATATTATGTATTACAGTTTCAAATAGCCGGAAACTTTAAAGTTAATTAAATGTAAGTATGCATTAAATTTATAATATTTTCCAACAAGATTGATACATACAATTTTCTTTGTTAACACAAATATATTTAATGTACAAACAACAATACAATTTATAATGATAGTTATTACAAACAATAATTTATATATAAACATTTTACAAACTCATAATTAATATTCAGTCTTTTATCTGGTCCGGAACTAAATATTTTATCTACGGTTCAGGTCCAAGATGAGCAAATTAATTCTGAGTTGATATTGTTACACTTCCCTTCAAATTGCTACCTGTCTATTCTTGGCTGGCCTCACGCCGCTTACAAGCTGACTTTTTACAGACAAAGATATTTAATGTTATCGTAAAAATATTAACGTTAGAAATTAATTCACTGAAGTTGAACATCATAGAACATCAAGTTGGCATTCGGCTGTGGATCTGTTTCTAAACGTACAGTTCAGCAGCGTTTGTTCTAAAGATTTCGACATAGAGATGAAAGTCTTGAAGACCACAAAGGTCATGGAAGGGAGCCATCCTTAGATGAAAATACACTAAGGGAAGCAATTGAGACAGATTCTCGCACAACAGTACGTGAGTTTGTAGAAAAGCTAGGCACAAAAAAATCAAGCATTGCCAACCACCTGAGTGCGATTGGAAAAAGAAAAGGTTGGATAAGTGGGTTCTGCCTGAGCTGACTGAAGATTAACGAAATCGGCGTTATGAGGCCTGTCAAGGATGACGCTCCAAAAGTTGAACGAACTGGGAATCGAGGTTCTGCCTCATCCACCTTATTCCCCATACCTTTCCCCAAATATTTTCATTTTTTTCAAGCACTTTGATAACTTTTTGAGCAATAAACGCTTTTAAAACCAGGCAGCTGCAGAAAAAGCCTTCAACGATTTCACTGACCAGTGAAACTTTGATTTCTACAGAAGGGACATAAACAGCATCGTTACACGTTGGCAAAAGTGTGTTGAAGCAAATGGTGCTTGCTTTGATTAAAGCATGTTTTACAACACTGGTTTATACTTTTCCAAACTTCGCAGTTCAAAACCGATATTTATTTCTGGACAACCTAATATCTTTTGGTTAAATCGAAACTTTTTCTGCTCCACAACTTCGGTCAGAATGTTACAATTAATGTTAATATAATATATACTTTTTTGCGGATATTTCTATATAAAGGTAAAAATGAAAAAAGTTATAATAGAACATTTTAACGTCATTCTTGTATTCTGTGTTTGTTCTGTTTACTACCAATTTTTTATCATTCCTCTAAAATACAACTTCTCAAAACTGAACCCCATTAAAAAAAAGCTTTGGAAGATCCCGTGACCACCAAGTAAATTTTATGTATAATTTCAAATATATAGTCTATTCTAAAACTTACTTACACAAGATCTATACTGAGTTCATTCTGTCACGTGCAGACTGTAGGGACGTTTATGCTGAAAGGGTCTACAAAGTTGAAAATGATTGATAATCACTTCTATATCTTGCTGAGCTTATGATGTTTTCGTGTTGAAACAGGTACAGTAATTCGTTAATTTATACCTACATATATTTAAGTTACTTTTTCAGTTGCTTCTGGTGATATGTAAAGAAAATACAAAAAGGAAATATTTTACAACTTTCAAAGAGCACTGATGAACTGTTGTATTCGATTGCCAGGTTTCCTATTGTATGCTGGAACATTAGTTGTAAGTATTGTGGTCAAGATCTAGTGCTCCTTGAATACGTAAACACATACTGTTTGTGTCAGAATTACTGATAAATTATTAGACTTAACAAATCTTATGCAAAAGAAACTTTAACTGCAGAAACTTCGCATCACATTTCTTTTAATAATTTTACTGAAATTTCAGATTGGGCCTATGCAAAAATAACATAAAATACACCTTATGTTTTTGAGTTGAAGGCAGTTACATGTTATTGCAGTTAAACGCGGTATTTATTTTAGACGCTAAGTTTAGTGAGCGCTCTTTGCTTACCTGATTTGTGTAACATTTGAACAGAAAATGACTCACGAACCGTTAGAAAACCCACGTGATTTGCTTGCTACTTCCTTTATTTTACAGTTATACTCTTAACTGATAACATATCAAGATGAAACTATATCCTTATTACTTTCTGTTTGTAACTTACACGTAATAAAACTTTATGATGTTTGAGGATAAATAGAAAAATGTATAATTTAATAAATGCCGAAAGTTGGCGAAGGATTGGTAACCAGTAGGTGGTTTAAACCGCAACTTTCAAGGTATTTTACTGCATAAATAAATAGCGTTTTAGAAAATATTTTGTCTCTTAGTGCATTACAAACGACAAATTCTGGTATTAAATGAAAGGCCTGAAAAATGCTATTTTAGCCTCTGATTTGAATCGGAAATGGAGAAATTAAGAGGAATATGAAAAACAAAACAAAAAATATTAGCAGTTTACATGATTTTTATTACAACTTTAGGCCTATAAATTTATCAATGTTCTGATTTTCTGCCACGAATTTTAAGAAATTATTTAAGCTATCCAAGTCCAGTTTAAACAATTTAAAAATGTTCTTGAACATTAATATATTTAATCTTAGAGCCCATTTTATATGAGTAATTTATGTAAATATTTATTTACTTTGTTTTTCTTAACATTCAAAGTGTGACTAGACTTTAGCGTGTCCCTATATTCTGTCAAAGCAAGACAAAAAACATTTGTCAAAGTATTTTCGAATTTCAGAGTCTTGCGAAAAGTTAATGAGAACTGTACTGTGTATTGAGAAATCTAACAAATGTCTGTTACTGAGAGAACATAAGAACTTTATGGGAGCAACAAGCAAAGAGTTGCATCCTTACGATGGTACTTTTGTTGTGGAATTTAAGTAAAAACTAAACAAAAAAGAACATTAGAACAGTATGTTTTTAAAATCTCGAAAATAATTTTACATCAGTACTACGTGTGTTTTCAGTTTGGTGTAGCATGACACAAAGTCTATTTTTAAATGAAAGTTAGTGAAACAGGACTCACCTATTTGGTATTTATGTGTATTACGTGTATAGCATCTTTACTTTAAATGTAAGCAGCTGCAAGTTGAACACTGACGAACAATAATGATTCCTTGCCTGTCAAACAAAATGATAGTTTTAGAGAAAAAACAGAGGACGATTTGTCTGTAATTAAGCACAAAAGCTGCGCGATGGGCTATCTGTGCTCTGTCCACCACGACTGTCAAAACTCAGTTTCTAGTGTTGTAAGTTCGCAGTCACAGCGCTATACCACTGGGGGACAGAAAAAAATGAAAAGAAAAAACAAAAGTACTGCAGTCTTTTTACAGAATATTAAATAAGATATTAAATATATCTTATAATATATTAAATAGTTTACTCATAATGCATAACATATGTATGTTTGTTACTCTTCTCCAGAATTACAAACAGGAAATATTTATTCTTTATTCACAAAAGGCTTGTAGGTAAAAAAAGCTTACCTCCGATTCCCCCTCCTTCTATAATTCATTTATACTATGGTGTAATATGTGTATATTTGTTGTTAATCTGGCCTAACTTCATTGTCTTGCAGAAACTGTTATTTGACGTTCGCCCCTACTTCCATTCTCTAGATGGTGTCTTTGTCCTCTCTGGAAGAGGTCTTTAAATATTCTCGTGTTTGTGTATTCTTACAGCAAAGCCACATCGGACGATCTGCTGAGCCCACCGAGGGGAATCGAACCCCTGATTTTAGCGTTGTAAATTCGTAGACTTACCGCTGTATTAGCGGGGGGCTTTAAATATTCTCATATAAGTTCTGTTAACTTTTCATTCCAAACTCACGTAAAGATTTCCAGAAAATTTCAAAAATTTAAATCCCTTCATGTGTTGTAAAACCGAATTTACATTCACTTTGGCTCCTTAAGTCGTCTAGGAATCATTATTAGTTTACACTGAACGATATATAATGTGGTGAATTTGGAGATAGGTTGAACGCAAATTCAGTCTTATAGTACATGAGGCCCGGCATGGCTTGGTGGGTTAAGAGGTTCGACTCACAATCTAAAGGTCGCGGTTTCGAATCCACGTCCCATCAAATATGCTCGCCCTTTCAACAGTGGGGGCGTTATAATGTGTTGGTCAATCTCACTATTCATTGGTGAAAGAGTAGCCCAAGAGTGGACGGTGGGTGATGATGACTAGCTGCCTTCCATCCAGTCTTACACTGCTAAATTATGGACGGCTAGCGCAGATAGCCCTCGTGTAGCTTCATGCGAAATTCAAAACAAACAAACAAAACAGCACATGAATAAATTGTTGTACTATGAGGAACGGTAAGTTGTTTTATTTTATTGTGATTATGAGATATTCACCAACAGTTAAAGTTAAAGCAGAATTTTTGTTGTTGTTTATCGCTCAAGCGTTTTCAATTGACAAATTATCGTAAAACATTTATATTTAAGTAATATAGGAGCTCAGTATGTTAAATGTTTATTTTTCGGTATTGAGGAGGTAAAACTAATTATGACACTGATTCATCCATAGCTTGAAACTTGAAATATATTTCATAGGAGTATACATATCCTGCTTGAAGAATGAAAGTTCACACTTCTATCTCTATATAACAATAAAAACATTGACTAGACCAGGCTCAAACCGTTTGAAAAATGTTGATTTCACCCAGCCTTGCTTTCGAAACATCAGTTGTAAGAATTAATATAACAATGCAATGACAAGTTTTAGAACATTCACTCGCCGCGTAATTTATCTTGTCATAAAATTAATTAAAATGTATTGGAGCTAGACCTCTGACAACAACACGTGATATATTTCAAAACCTAAACTTTATTTGAAACAACTCCTACGCATGGAGTTCAATAGAATACGCTACTAATTTAGACGTACAGGATCAAGGAACCGATTATATTCTTTAAGAAAAAGCTAAATCAAAAATCACACTAACGAATTGTCTAATGGGAAATAGATAAATATTAAATATAAGAACCATCTCACTGTGATGCCTTATTTGAATGTTTTAACGAATTAAAATTAAAAGTTGTTAGTATATTATTTTTATTCCGTGATTAGTGAGGCTTAGAAATTACACTAAAGGTTATTGTGCATTGTGTTTATTCGTGCTTTCATTTCTTTATTTTCAAAACGACGTCGTAGTTTCTGCGTTCTGTCATCATTTGGTTGTGCTGCGTGCTGTACACTTCGTAAACTCTGCCATAATTTGTCGATGTTGAAGGTAAGTTTGTTCATCTAAAGAATCTGTCTGTGAATTAGGCCTAAAGGTGATCTAATTCTGATATTAAATATAAGCAAACGATACTGTACAGAAAATGCAACTTGGGAAATAATTATGCCGCCAAATAATAACCTTTGGATATCTATCAGCATAACACTCCTACGAAAAGACGTTTCTAGTCCTGATTTCTCCAAGCCCGTTTCCCTGGCTGTGGTTTCGCTAGATAGTAGATAGGGACAGTGGGAATCTCGTTAATCCATTCATTAATGGATTTAAATGGCAAGTTCATTTAAATACAAAATTATTAGCCTAATATTAATAACCTTTCAAGTTGCTCTGGGGCCTATTAGGCCCCACTTTTCGTAGAAGTGTTAACTGGTTTAATATAAATTAACCTCACATTGTGCTGAGTTTCTGCTACTTTGAGGTTCACGTGTTGTGCGATAACATATAATTTAATTTCATATGCTTACAGGTTTGTGTTGTTGGACATTTAAATAAGTTATTATAGAACTCTTTGATGAAGAACAACGAGTTCCGTTCCCAAGGGGCCTTTCTTCAAAATATCGACTTCATGAACTTCGTCTGTTTTGTTCTGTATGGGTATTTGGGTATTGGTGTTTTTATACCCAGGAAGGTCAGGTTTCGTTAACCTCTTCCTCCTTCCTTCAAATTTTGATTTTACAATGGTCAAGTGTATTTATATATGGTACACGAAGGCCAGAGTAACCCGCACTTACTCAGGCCCCTTTCAGGGCAATGTCCATGCACTATCTACACATACACTTGGTGCAAATAAAACATTTATCTTGTAGTTCCATAGATTATTTGCATTTTAATCAGTTAGGCATTAACTATAAAACGTTTAAATAAAAAACATTTCAATGTTTAGTAATTAATCCCTAAACTGCCCGGCATGGCCAGGTTGGTTAAGGCGTTCGACTCGTAATCCGAGGGTCGCGGGTTCGAATCACGGTCGCACCAAACATGCTCGCCCTTTCAGCCACGGGGGCGTTATAATGTTACAGTCAATCCCACTATTCGATGGTAAAAGAGTAGCCCAAGAGTTGGCGGTGGGTGGTGATGACTAGCTACCTTCCCCCTAGTCTTACACTGCTAAATTAGGGATGGCTAGCGCAGATAGCCCTCGAGTAGCTTTGCGCGAAAAACATAATGATTTGTCTTTCACTTACAGTCCTATCTTTATTACTTGTGAATAATTTTGATTAATTCTGATCACAAATAATAAGTATGTAGTGTTCTAAGTAAGTAAAGTTTAGAAAGGTATGAGAAAAGATTTGTTTGGAGCAAAGCCAGATTGCGCTATTTGCTGTGTCCACCACAGGGAATCGAGAACTGGATTTTAGCAGTGTAAATTTGTAAACTTACTGCTGCCCCTAGTGGACATGAGACAACGAAAAATACAGTTCATTGGTAGTTAAGCAGAAAGCTGCACAATGGACTGTCTGTGCTCTGCCCACTAAGGGTATCGAAACCGTTACTAGCTTTGTAAGCCTGCAGAAATAGTGCTGTGCCATTGGGGGACCGTTAAATATAGACTCTATGTTTTGTTAATTTCAAGCACCTGAATAGCATGGCGTGCATGGACACATCCAGAAATGTTTTCAAAAGGGGAAAAACTGGTACGTAGGGGGATCAGCTTTTACAATGTAAGTCTTTGTTTGTTTGTTTTGAATTTCGTGCAAAGCTATACAAGGGCTATCTGCGATAGCCGTCCCTAATTTAGAAGTGTAAGACCAGAGGGAAGGTATCAACGAATAGTGGGATTAACCGTTACTTATACGTCCCCAAGGCTGAAAGGGCGAACATATTTGGTGTGACAGGTATTCGAACCCGCGACCCTCAGATTAGGAGTAGAGCACCTTAACCACCTGGCCCTGCCGGGCTAGTGTAACTCAACACTCTAAAAGAATATGTGTTATATGTATTTAAACGCAAATACAAATTTACAGTTTTAATAAAAAGTACTAAACATAATTAGTTTATCTCCCCAGTGTCACAGCGCTATCTCTGTAGTCTCATACCGCTAAAAACCAGGCTTCTATACCTGTGGTTGGCAGAATACAATAACACATTGCGTAATTTTGTGCTTAACTTCAAAACAAACAAGTTTTTTGTGTGCTTACATTTTAAAAAAGTTCCTTTGAGCTGTGATATCTTTATCTGTACTGCAAAAGGCCTGGCATTGCTGGGTAGTTAGAAAGCACGACTCACAATCATGAGGGTCACGCTTTGGATCTCCCATCCCACCTAACATGCTCGTCCTCTCAGCTGTGGGAACGTTATAATGTTATGATCAATCACACTATCCAAAGATAAAAGAGTAGTCCTAGAGTTATCGGTCAGTGGTGATGACTAGCTGCGTTCCCTCTAGTCTTTCACTACTAAATTATGGACAGCTATGGCAGATAGCCGTCCCCTCGTGGGACAGTGTTGTCTTCATATTCACACTGTTAAAAGCAGAGGTTTTATTCTTCTCAGTGAACACAGCAAATAGTCTGATGTAGCTATGTTGTAAATAAACACACACACAGATAGCTTTGTTAACCTGAAGATAATAGGTCGAAACGTTGTTCTCTGCTTCATTTTGGTAAAAGTGTTAATACCCATACCAGCCGTTCTAAGATACATTTTTATTCTAGTGGGATTCTCTTCATCACAAAGGTACATTGATTCTATATAGTAATACGAATAAAAGCGCCTAAAATCGAATAATAAAGGGACAGTAACCTGTACCCTCTAAGTGTAACTGTTAAAAGAATTTTGTGAAAATAGAATGTAAATTTCCTCATGCTTACGTGCCGTCGTCTCATCTAACCAAAATAAAAGCCAATGTGTGTTACGTCACTTCTTGAAATAGGAGGAGTCGTAAAACCCAAAATGCATTTATTTAGATACAACAGTTTGATTACTGTGTGCTTATTGCAATTTTAGTGACGAGAATGCACGTGAATCTCGAGGGGTGTGTGTTAGTTAGTTAGTTTGTTTAGAATTTCGCGGAAAGCTACTCAAGGGCCATCTGCGTTAACCGTCCTTAATTGGTCTACTCTTTTACCAACGAACAGGGGGATTAACCGTACATTATAACGTCCCCACGGTTGAAAGGGCGATCGTGTTTGGTGCAACGGGTATTCGAACCCGCGACCCTCGAATTAGGAGTTGAACGCCTTAACTCACCTGGCCATGCCGGGCGTGTGTGTAACTGAAACCTTATAACTGTAGTGAGGGTTTTAAAAGTAAAGACGTTGTACTTGATCACCTAGCCTGGAGCCAAATGCATAAACACTTTCATGAAAGTAAAATTTAAATCGTTTCTGAATTAAGCTATTTTCTTTTATATCACCAACATTTTAAACAAAAGACAAACTTCTTTAATCTAAATTAAGAAATCAACAAATTTTTTTCTAGTTTTGTTGTCTGTACCTTTTATTTTATACTTTCAGTTTACAGACTAACAACAATATTAGGTTATATTTTTGTTGATAAGCAACATAACACAAAAGCTATTGTTGAAACGTGGTGTTGTTGTCAGTTGTTATGCTCGCCAATTGTCAATTAAAGTATTTTACTTATACATACATAGATATGTTAAGTATAAATATATACTGTGTTGTTGTTGTTGGGCTTAGGATTCTTCTAGAGTAGGTGTCTGTGACTTGTTGGCGATAAATTCAACGACAATTGAACAGTACGCAATCCACTTGTTCACAGAATAATACATATATTGGAAACAAGTTAAAAATATGTACAACAAATTGTTTACACCGTAGTGATCATAGGGATATCATAAACACTATATGGTTCTCTTATTGTTGTCAAAAGTATAGTCAGACCTATTTAATTACTTTAGAACTCCAATTGAAAAGCCAAACTACCTTTTCCTATTTCTATCGCACTAGCATTCTGTGTATAATTCACTTACAAGTATCACGTGAGTTACAGCAGTCGTACAATGCTCGTTCAATAACCGTTTAATATTCTTTCGGGGCCCGGCATGGCAAGGTGGGTTAAGGCGTTCGACTCGTAATCCGAGGGTCGCGTGTTCAAATCTCCGTCGCACCAAACATGCTCGTGTTTCAGCAGTGGGTGCGTTATAATGTGACGGTTAATATCACTATTCGTTGGAAAAAGAGTAGCCCAAGAGTTAGCAGTGGGTAGTGATGACTAGCTGCCTTCCCTCTAGTCTTACACTGCTAAATTAGGGTCGGCTAGCGCAGATAGCCCTTGTGTAGCTTTGCGCGAAATTCAAAATATTCTTTCTTCAAAATATCCCCTGTTCCTTTTGTCAAAGTGCACTGCGACTGATTCAATTATTTTGAAACCCGCTTTGACGGAATAAATTAATATTATTTTACTATTTTCTACTGTTTGTCTCACTCTAAAATATTAAGCGTTAGGGCTATCACATCTGTCGCCGTTAACTTTACACAGAACTTTTCCTTGTCCATAACTTTACTTTTATTTATATGTTGTTTCACGCTCATTTTATACATTTTATATGTCTATTACTAAATCATCTTCTCGCTGTGTTCTGGACTTCAATGAGTTATAAACACAACTTCCAATAATCTTCTGCTTTTATCTCTCTTATAATAAAAAAAAAAAATCTAAACAATCATAAAATATTCATTCACAAAATAAAGTGATTTATAATATATACACCAAACAGCCTTTTTATATCATGACAGTTACCTAAACGTTTCTGTATATTAGAAGTTGTTAATCTAACTGATTTTTATAAATAATTATTTAATAAATATGCCACGAATTTATTTCGCGAATGATTTTAATTTCCATTGGCTCACAAAAGAATTTTCCGACATTTGATTGACTCGACTGCACTTTTGTGCCTCTTTGTTGTTCAAGCTTGATTTCCAAAATTTGTATATTTCAGTTAGAGATGAAAATTCAATACAGTGTTTACTGTGCGCTGTGTTTGGTAGTTCTTGCCACGTCAGTTTTGTCGGACTATACGCTAGTGACATTAATAACTGCTTCGAAGTTTTAATGTCACCATATGGATATTATGTTAGTAATATACTTGTCTTTTGTTTTGTAAATCATAAACATTTTTTATTTGATGCATACTATGAAGTTGCACTGTTTTCGGCAATATTAGTTTGTACCTAAGCACAAAGCTACACAATGGGCTATCTGTGCTGTGTCCTTCAGAGGTATGGAAACCCGAGTTAGAAGCCTTCAAACTTACCGTTGTGCCACTGGGGGCATGCAGTGATAGAAGCGAAAACTTGCACTTTGTATTAATGGGAGCTTTCTTCAGACACAACTGTCTTACCTTACATATCTACAATACGTAATATACATGCGTGTGTTTTGCTACTCGTTAATGGGAAAACCTCATAAGTGGCATATTTAGGGAGCTTTGTGTGTTTGTGTTTTTCCTTGAAGCAAAGCCATATTGGGCTATCCCCTGAGTCCACCGAGGGGAGTCGAACCCCTAATTTTAGTATTGTAAATCCGCAGATTTACCTCTGAACTAGGAGGGGGCTTAGGAAGCTTTATTAAAAAAGTATAATTTGGATTATGTATAGATATGTCTCAGGACGGCTGGTATTGGTACTAACTTTTACTAATTTTTCGACTTTCAGTGGATCACCTCATTTTTTTAGTTTAAGACATAGCGAAGTGCGTAGTCTCAGAACAAGTTTAGACAACAGGGGAGAGACGTACAGAAACCTTGTGGATTAACAGCTAAGTCTGAGCTAACTAGATTATTTCACTCGATGTCATCCAGTGAGGTACAAGGCTGTGGGAGTAGCTGGCATAGCCCCCCTCGAATTGTTTTTGTAATGATACAGCATATACGTAGAAGTAATTGACAACGCTGTTGAGATTTGCTTAAACATTCCATATTAATAGAATACATTCCAAATACTTTTTCTCCCCTCTCATAGGCCCTCTGGTACCGGTGGGATCCTTTGGGGACAAACCTCAGTCTTCCTGTCCCTTTGTTGGGTTTGGTCAGGTATATTCTGTTTGCATTTCAGTTGTTCCCCGCTGGGACAGCAGTAAGAACTCGAATTTACAAAGCTAAAATCAACGGTTTGATTTCCCACGGTGGACACAGCAGAAAGTCCGAAGTGGCTTTGCTATAAGAAAACAAACATACACCTACATTTCAGTCATTTTCAGAAATTAGTTTAATTTGTCTTCAAAACCAGTTTCGTCGGGAACGAGCTCGAATAACACATCTTCTATCACAGTTGTTACTGATTGTTAAGTCCAAAGCTACATTGTGGGTTATATATATTCTGTGCCCACCGCAGATATCGAAATCCGGTTTTGAGCGTTATAAGCCTTCGGATGCTCGTGGTGGGAAAAGCAGAGATAACTTATTATGTAGGTTTATACTAATCTAGAAACAAGCAAACATAATCGCAACAAAGTTACTGGGTGCAGGCGCATTGAATCTGATTTGATTTCGAAATATTTTTCCTTTGCCCCTTTTAGGAAATTCCTTTATTGTCTATCTAAATGTAGATCCCCAGGAGTTGGACTTCCCGTGATGGACAGAACACACACACACACAAACAAGAATTCATTATTACGGCAGAAAAAAAAAGGCTTGTCGGTATTGGTGGCAGTTGGTGTTTATCACTTCGAAGTATACGGTGTTATTAACTGTTCATGGACGTATATGAACCCAGGGGCGTAGCCAACGGTGGTTAACCCGCAGATAATTTCACACACAACAAATGATCAAATGCAAATTTCTAATTGAACACTTTTAATACAGCAAGTTTTGTCAGAACTAGAGAAATACAATCTAATATCTATGAAAGGCTCAAACACCTGTTCGTTCTTGTCAGAACATCTACAACACAGTTTGGTTCAACTTTAATATCACGGTGAATGTATAATAAGGCCAGGCCATTCAGTCGATATTCAGTGGTGGTATTTCTCAAATACGTTTTGAGTCTTCTGAGAGTTGAAAACGAACGCTCTACTGAGCTCGTTGACACAGGCAGCGTAGCAAATACTTTCAACAGTCTAGAAATGACTGGGAACATTTCTACATTGCACATTGCATAAGCATCTATGACATTTTTTGGTCTGTTGTTCGCAAGTGATTTGTACCAAACCCTAAGTTCACCTACTGCAGCTAGTGAAGTGCTGTCAATATTAGCACTGTATATATTGACCAACTCTTTAATTTGGTCACATTGTTGTGCTGTTGGTTCTGACCGTTCTGTGGTAGATCCTGATGGTAGTAGACACATGAAGTTTGTAAGGAGAGTTTTGTGACTGGACAGACGGTCACATATTTGTGAAAGAAAGTGATCAACAAATGGTACAAATACAACAATACAAAAGTACTCCTCAGGACTAGTGATTTGTGGGTTAGCACGGTACATCTGTCTTTTAGCCTGCCTTGGCATTATGATGTCAATTTGAAGCTCACTACACAAAGTTTGAGCCTCACAGAAAATGTTAAATTCATTCACAGTATTATTTCTGAGTGAATAGATTAAATCTTCCACTATTTCTGCGTGATGCATCGCAGCACCTAAATCAATGTTCTGTTGCTGCAGTAAGTTGCACAGAGGTGAACTAAAGGAAAACAATTTAGCAATGGTAAGTAGAGTGATGATGAATTCTGGCTGTGTTATAGAACACAACAATTGATCGGCTTGCGTGGCAGAATCTCTGTCTTGTGAACCTGATAAGGTCTCAAGGGCATCTGCAACTGCATGGATTAATTCTAGAAAGACAATGACTGAGTCATGCCTCTCAACCCATCGGGTGGGGCTGAAATCTTTCAAACTTTTTTTTTTTTCGATTTAGGTGCTTTATTCTCCACCAAAAGAGCCAAAACATGCTTTCGTTTGGGTGCATTGAGAAAGTTTTCAATGCTAGAAATTACTCCCATGCAATTTCGCACAGGAACTTATTTACAAGCATCAGAAATAGTCAAGTTTAGGGAATGGGCACTGCAGTGTACATAGGGTGCAAGTTGGAATTTATCAGTTATGTGTCTCTGGACACCATTGAATTTCCCACTCATAGAGGCAGCACTGTCGTACCCTTGTCCTCGCAGGTAAGCCATATCAGTACCATATTTTGTTAGATTGGTTATGATAACATCAGCCAAGTTTCTGCCTGTCACATCATAAACGGGTATAAATTGCAAAAAATCTTCTCTCATTGCAACAGAGTTGTCATTGGCATGCAAATATCTAACACAGCGAAAACTGTTCAATGCCTGAAATATCTGTTGTTTCATCAGCTAATATTGAGAAACACTTTGCAGCATTAATCCTGTTGACCAAAGAATCAAGAACATGAGTATTACAGGCATTGATGACTTTATTTTTAATTTGAGGACTCAGATACATAGCATTCCTCTTTGTACTCTTAAGGCTTGCTGAAAGCTTGACATCACCCTTTGCCCTGTAGCGCAAAATTGCCCGAAAATTCCCATCATTATTGATGGGCTCCTCATCAGTTTCACTAACAAACATTAGACCAGAATCATATTTTCCCCTCAAAGCTAAACCTTGTCTCTCACACAGCAATACAGTGTGAATAATATGCATTAAATATTGCCGGTTCTGTTCAATTTCTTGCTTGTAAGTTGCATCAAGCTGCAAGTGCACAGATGAATTTGTGTTTACGACCTGTAGAAAATTGTTAGCTTTTTCTTTGCTGTTTTGGTGATACTGTTTAAATTCATGTGCCTTGAAGTCTTCAACAGCCTTCTTCCAGTTTATGAATGGAAATTTCACTATTTGTCCCAATTTCTGGCTTCCAACACCAGTACCATTAGGAGCAGAAAGACAGCAGTACTTGCAGAAAGCACCCTTTGCATGTTGACTGTAGAGTAGCCATCTCCACTGTGAAAGCCAACGATGCTGAAAACGCAGCTTTCTTGGACCGCACTGGGGGGACAACATAATCACTCCCTGGCTTCAAGGCATTCTCAAGGAGGCATTTTTTGGTTTCAGCGTTTATCTAAAAGAGACAGAAAGACATAGTTCTAGTTAAGTGATTTTGCACATAGGAAAGTTTATTATGAAAGTACAATAATTTCGAAGAGAAAGGCTTAGAGCTGTATTTCACAGAGCAGGCTTAACATCTTGTGGCTGTAGGCCAACAATTACTAGCAGCAATGAATATTCAGTCTAAAACTCATCAGAATGTTTGCTTGATTTTTAATACAAAATTAATATAATGAGGAGTCGACTTACCTGTTTACCAATGCTGAGATAATCAGAAATGTAATTTCCAATGCACTCAAACTAAAAATAAACAAACCCCAATGGCCATTTCTGGCTACATCCCTGTCTGAATCATATTTCAGATTTTGTTATAATTCATGGTTTGAGAAACGTGCAGAATACTTTTCTGTTATGTAATGAAAATATATCACAGTAGTAAAGGTATGTTGTAAACCTCAAAATTAAAATTTAGCCTTTACTAATACGAATTATGTGTGAACAATGACCTGAATGCAGAATAAGATGAAATATTTGAAATGTATTACTAAGCTAATAATAGACAAACTAACCATAATTCTCTTAGTTGTTTGTATCTTTTAACCTTCGCTTAACTGGTGGCGTTTGTGATGATTATACACATTTTAAATATTCCAATAAAACTGTAAAACAGGAGCAAACAACTGGCTTACTTATTTACTGGAAATATCTTTATGTTTTCTAACATATTAAAGTAAGACTGGTTATATATAAATATATATCTTTCCTAAGAGTTTTAAAGCCTGGCATGGTCTATATGTTAAATTACTGTGACTGTGAATATGTGAATTATTATCTCTGCGCGAAAAGACGTTCTTCAAACTTTGGAGCCATGGATGCGCTAAAAGATAAAATGGTAAAATCCATGTCTCATTAAACAAGAGTGCCTCAACAGTTGGCGATGTGCGCAATTGTCTAGCTGCCCTAATTCCATCTAGTATATCAGTTTCAAATTATGGTCATTTAGTGTGGATGATCATTGTGTGATATTTTTTCGCGAAATATTGAAACAAACAAAGTAACAAAATCCAAACATTCTTCTCGGAAGCAGTGTTTGTGTTTTTTTTATAACAAAGCCACATCGGGCTATCTGCTCAGCCCACCGCGGGGGAATCGACCCCCTGATTTTAGCGTTGTAAATCCGGAGACATACTGCTGTACTAGTAGGGGGCTATCGAAAGCACACTAACATATGTAACAATTAATTTTTAATTTTTTTTCTTAGAGTTCTCATTGGGAGTTTTCAGATGTCTTACAGCAGCATTGAATGAGAGAATTCCTAATGTAATTTTTGATTTTTGTCGAGGAGAAACCCACTTGAAATAAAAATGTATCTCAGAACGGCTGGTATGGGTATTAATACTTTTATTGATAAGTAGAGAACAACGTTTTGACCTTCCTAGGTCATCTTCAGGTCAAAAAAGTGAGAGTTTGCAACTGACCGTTGCCGAACACTTGTCTTAGGGACGAGAGTATAAACGGGTATGAATTTGTAGGCGGCGTTGCAGTTGGATGTTAGGTCATTTTAGTTTTAGTTGTTGTATAAGTAGGGCTTCTTTGATTTTGCATTTGTTTATTTGACTTACAGTGTTCAAAAACGTGTGAAGGTGTATTTTTATGTGTTTGTTCTTTAAAACTAGATTCAGTTTCAAACTCTCCCCTTAGTAACCTGAAGATGACCTAGGAAGGTCGAAACGTTGTTTTCTACGTATTAATAAATGTTAATACCCATACCAGTCGTTCTGAGTTTTGTTTTTGTTTGTTTTTTGAAATTTCGCACAAAGCTACTCGAGGGCTATCTGTGCTAGCCGTCCCTAATTTAGCAGTATAAGACTAGAGGGAAGGCAGCTAGTCATCACCACCCACCGCCAACTCTTGGGCTTCTCTTTTACCAACGAATAGTGGGATTGACCGTCACATTATACGCCCCCACGGGGGGGGGGGCGAGCATATTTAGCGCAACGCGGGCGTGAACCCGCGACCCTCGGATTACGAGTCACACGCCTTACGCGCTTGGCCATGCCAGGCCCAGTCGTTCTGTTCGTGAAACTGTTTGTTATTGGTGAATCATTTTTGCTTTTAGCAAATGTTCTGGCATGCAGCGCGTGTGTGAAATGAGGACACTTTGATAACTGTGCAGGAAGTTGATATCCGGAGAAAAACCGCAATAACACAACATCTTCAGTGATGTACGGTCAGAGCTGAAGTTCGTCCCACTTACACTGGGGTTTGTATGTGTGTGTGAGGGGGGGGTGAATTAGTTATGTTTTGGACATATGTAGATAAATATGTGACCAACGCAACAAGTACAGGGACACGTCCAGCACTGTTAGGCCCAAACAGTGCGAGATATGTGTCTTATAGTTCACTAGACTTCAATCCAAATATAGGGATCGAATAGCAACTCAGCAAGCTATCAAGTGGTAAGTGTTTGAGGGAACACCATGCGCAACATAACCCAGTGTTATTAAACATAGATTTGTTAAAAACTATATGATGTCTATTGTAACACAGTTCAGTTTTCTCAAACCTGAATTGTTCTGAATTATCATTGTTGTAGTTCATATGTAACACAATCCTAGGTTATGAACTCGTAATTACGAAAACTCTATTTGCGAAATTTGGAGTGAGACGGTTTTGTAGATATATAAGGTAGATGTAGATTAGATCTAATTTTAATCAAGATATTTAACCTAATAAATAACCATTTTCATATCTGAATTTCTACACCTATACAAAATAAATTTAATGTTAAATGTTGGCGTGTAAAACCATAATTATGTAGTAGCTCGTTGCTGGTCGCTAAAAATGTTTGTTTGTTTTTTGAATTTCGCGCTAAGCTACTCGAGGGCAATCTGCGCTAGCCGTCCATAATTTAGCAGTGTACGGCAGGTAATTATCACGACCCACCGCCAACTCTTGGGCTACTATTTTACCAATGTGGTTCAGATCACTCTTTGAATCTCCGTGAAATTTAGTTTATCTCTGTTTTTATGCCATAAGTCAGTCATTGTTACTGCCGTAGAGTCACGACCTTTGTACTTGTTAGAAATAATTGCAATCGCAACATTCAAAAGTATCACGCCTACTGAACGAATCTCCTCCGTGTTCGCCGAACTTCAGCATTGTTTTAAACTGCGCATACTCACGAAAGAATTGGAACATAAACTTCATGAGTGAACAGAAAACTAGAATATTGTAGTTATTTTTTTATAAAGGTATATCATTGTCTTCTTAACAAAGAAAATAAAATAGAATAAGGATTTTCAAGTTATTAATATTTTACTGGAAGTTGTGGTTATGTTCCCTTCTTTTATACAAATATTTTACTTGGATAGTCCTGTTAGGCCTATAAAATATTAAGAAACTAGCCAAAGTACCCTATCAGGCGTAGCTCGAGTTATTATATTGATATTTTACTGGTCGACTTTGCGTGTGTGTGTATTTTGAATTTATTTTAGATATGAGACAGAGTCAAAAATCTTTTCAAAGACCTGTTTTCCCAGAAACCTGTAGGAGTAATCAATTTGATCGTATAAGAATAATAAAAAAAATTGTTTTTTCTTTGGAATTTCGCACAAAGCAACTCGAGGGCTATTTGTGCTAGCCGTCCCTAATTTAGCAGTGTAAGACTAGAGGGAAGGCAGCTAGTCATCACCACCCACCGCCAACTCTTGGGCTACTCTTTTACCAACGAAAAGTGGGATTGACCGTAACTTTATAACGCCCCCACGGCTGGGAGAGCGAGCATGTTTGGCGCGACTCGGGCGCGAACCCGCGACCCTCAGATTACGAAGCGCACGCCTTAACGCGCTAGGCCATGCCAGGTCCAATAAAAAAAAAAAAGTCTTTGCCGTAACTAAGAATTATGTTTTTACATTTCAATACTTTACCATTGGACCAAAAAATTCACATCACATTTTGTTTTTTTTTTTTTAATTTCGCGCAAAGTTACATGAGGGCTATCTGCGCTAGCCGGTCCCTAATTTAGCAGTGTAATACTAGAGAGAAAGCAGCTAGTCATCACCACCCACCACCAAATCTTGGGCTACTCTTTTACCAATGAATAGTGGGATTGACCGTCACATTATAATTCCCCCACGACGAGCATGTTTGGTGTGGCGGGGATTCGAACCCGCGACCTTCAGATTACGAGTCGAACGCCTTAACCCACCTGGCCATGCCGGGCCACATTTTATCACAATCTTTTGTGAATTTCTTTATCCTTACAATTGGTTGTTTTCCTATCTGGTGTCATAACCAAACCTGAATCAACCAACATAAAGTTGGCATGAGAAAGACATGGGCTTTGCAGCTTGAAATCAATGACCTTGAATTACAGCCTTTGCGCCAACTCTTGGGCTACTAATTTACCAACGAATAGTGGGATTAACTATAACATTATAATGCCTCCACGGCTGAAAGGGCAAGCAAGTTTAGTGTGACGGGATTCGAACCCGCGACCCTCATATCACGAGTCGAGGCAGCATGATGCTTCTTGAGAAGACGGAAAAGACGTGGCCAGTTATAACCCATGCTCTAACGTATTAAGAAATGATAACCTGAAACATCCACGTGAAAAGACAAACAGAAGCCCACATAAGCATAGATTGTCGGATCTAGTTACCCAAGTCGTAAGTTATAAGTCTTCGCTGTCTAAAATGTCAAAAGGAATTTGGAAAGTCATGTGGAGGACAACGTGCTTTGTTTACTAGTAAATCATCATTACTCTGATTGGGTTAAGGGCTATTGACAACATACAGCTGTGTACTGACTCGTCTAATGGTGGCCGAGTGTTAACAGCGTTTTGACGCGCATATGTGCACGTTTTTATTAGATTTGAATATTACCAAAATTATTATATATATAACACATATAAAAAGTGAATATAATCTTATGACGTATGAACATCCAAAACGTGCCACATAATAAAGCTCGTTTTTATTATGTGAGAGTGACGTCAGAAAAGTATAGTATCGTAACTGTGCTGCATTAGATTTAAAATATCGGAGTAGTGTTTTCAGGATCTCACGAGACTTTCGAGGTTTTATGTCTTTTTAGACACTGAACCATTCAAATAAGGTGTAGTACTGATTTGTAATTGTGCAGAGAAATATGTCACCGGTTACAAAATCGTGCCTGATTGCACTTCAAAACATTCACAGATCGAGGCAATGTGTTTCCAGACACAAACCCGATAGCTTGGTAAGCACTGTGACAGAAATTCCTGAAATGTTTTCATTTTATAATACATTTATAATTAGGATAATGAGGAAGAGGTAAAACTAATTGATCTTTGCGGCATACAATGAATATACACACTGAACAGATGGATGATTATTATGTCGTTTAGTTCTAACTTGTACAGGTTATATGTACTAACACTATTTAAACATTAGTAACAGGACCGTGTCATTGTTTTTGGACTGAAATATTGTATTTTTATGTGCAATTTAGTTCGATGTTGTACTCAACGTTGTATTACCCTATAGCCAATGTATGTTACCAAACATATAAGGCCCCGCATGGCCAGGTGGTTGAGGTACTAGACTCGTAATCTGATAGTCGCGGGTTCAAAGCCCCGTCACACCAAACCTGCTCGCCCTTTCAGCCCTGTGGGCGCTACAATGTGACCGTAAGTCACACTATTCGTTGGTAAAAGAGTAGCCCAAGAATTGGCGGTGGGTGGTGACTTGCTATCTTCCCTATAGTCTTACGCTGCTAAATTAGGGACGGCTAGCACAGGTAGCCCTCCTGTAGCTTTGCGCGAAATTCAAAACAAACCAAACAAACTACGTAATTTATGATATTAAACTCTGGGAACCAAGATACAAGTTGAAAGATTATTGAAACTTCATGTTGATATCAGCTGGTACTGAATGGCTTCTAACATTACTTGCAAAACATATATAATTATGTCATATACACAGCAAAAAGACCAGATAATTAGACCTGCACGATTGCTTACATGTGATTTTAAACCAACATACAGATCTGTGGCGTCAAGGTGTATGACCTGTACAACTTCTCCCTAAATGAAAAATAAACGCGTTTTTTTGTTTGTTTGTTTTTTCACATTTTGAAAATTTTAATTGTTGTTTTATATCTGCAAGGTGAGAGGACACAAATGTTACAATAACAACATCTGAAGTTTAATAATTAGTTTCAGAACTTGAAAGCATGTGAACTGAGGAACCTTTGATCAGCATTTTGTAGGTCCTGAAATGACAAGATATGGCATTCTTCTTACTTACTCCGAAAGTCGCGTTAGAAAGGTTTCCTGAACCCTTGCTTCACATTTCAAAATTCGAGTTATTAACTAGCAACGATCATCATCTAGCCACGTTATTTTGAGACACTTTAGATTCAATGTTGGACGTTCTTGGATATTCACTGATTGTTTAATGTTTCCAAATCGAGAGAAAATTCTTTCTTTGCAAACCATGAACGTGCGCTACACACATACACACACACACATATATATATATATATACACATAAAGGAGAATTTGAACTGTGAACTTCTGGCTTATGAATACAAGTTGTTTAATCAATAACTTACAGAAGCCGTCCAGCTTCTTAAACTGAAAGTAATTCATCAGATGTAACTGATATGGTAAAAAATGGGTTTAGAGAAACGTATCCTAATTCGTATCATTCATTGCTCGATTCTAACACTGCCAATCATACTTTGTTCTCGCGAGTGTTCTTTCACCGTTTTGAACAAGTGATGTCGACCGAGTTATGATAACAGAGAAGAGTCAAAATTACCTGATAGTGCTATCAGTTGAGACAAAACAAGTGAAGTCGACCGAGTTAGGATAACAGAGAAGTCAAAATTACCTGACGGTGCTATCAGTTGAGTCAAAACAAGTGAAGTCGACCGAGTTAGGATAACAGAGAAGTCAAAATTATTACCTGATGGTGCTGTAAGTTGAGTCAAAACAAGTGAAGTCCACCGAGTTAGGATAATAGAAAAGAGTCACAGTGACCTGATGGCGCTGTCAATTGAGTCAGAACAAGTGAAATCGACCAAGTTAGGATAATAGAGAAGAGTCAAAGTGACCTGATGGCGCTGTCAGTTGAGTCACAACAAGTGAAATCGACCAAGTTAGGATAATAGAAAAGAGTCACAGTGACCTGATGGCGCTGTCAGTTGAATCACAACAAGTGAAGTCGACCAAGTTAGGATAATAGAGAAGAGTCAAAGTGACCTGATGGCACTGTCAGTTGAGTCAGAACAAGTGAAATCGACCAAGTTAGGAT
Source organism: Tachypleus tridentatus (assembly GCF_004210375.1). Lineage (NCBI taxonomy): Eukaryota > Metazoa > Arthropoda > Merostomata > Xiphosura > Limulidae > Tachypleus > Tachypleus tridentatus. The sequence continues at coordinate 128,315,523 of NC_134831.1, read as the reverse complement.
AATAGAGAAGAGTCAAAGTGACCTGATGGCGCTGTCAGTTGAGTCACAACAAGTGAAATCGACCAAGTTAGGATAATAGAAAAGAGTCACAGTGACCTGATGGCGCTGTCAGTTGAATCACAACAAGTGAAGTCGACCAAGTTAGGATAATAGAGAAGAGTCACAGTGACCTGATGGCGCTGTCAATTGAGTCAGAACAAGTGAAATCGACCAAGTTAGGATAATAGAGAAGAGTCAAAGTGACCTGATGGCGCTGTCAGTTGGGTCAGATCAGGTTAGTTGTTACCCATGACAGTTTGCGGTATCAGTTTTTGCTGGTTGTTCGTGGAGTTTGTTGAGGATTTTTTTCCTTTTATAACGTTTTCCTTGCGCATTTCGTTTGCACAAGTTGTATGTACTTTTACTGTGTACATTGTGTTACATGTACTATACGTATTGTTCTATGTACTGTAGAAAGAAACATAAATGGAATGATATTTCGGACTAAATTATAACACTTACACTTATTAGTAGTACAAAAGTTAGTTTGTACAAAAACACGAAACTGTTAAACATATGTAGCTGCGTATAATCAAAGAAATACATACTTCATACAATGGTAGCAATATTAACAATGAACACAACTGGGGACTTAGCTGCCCAGTGGTATTGGAACATTGGATATTGGAACATAATATCTCTGAGGTCCGGCATGGTCAAGCGCGTTAAGGCGTTCGACTCCCCGTCGCACCAAATATGCTCGCCATTATGGGGGCATTATAATGTGACAGTCAATCTCACTATTCGTTGGTAAAAGAGTAGCTCAAGAGTTGGCGGTGAGTGGTGATGCTGCCTTCCTTCTAGTCTGCTAAATTAGTGACGAGTAGCTTTCGCAAAATTAAAAAAACCAACAAAAACACACCAAACCCACATCAGCGGTTTTTATTTTTGTTTGGGTTTGTCTTTGTTTATTAGAAAATATCATATATCATTAGTTAGAAATTTGTATTTGCTTTTCTTAACGCAGTCCTTCCTTTTGATTTAGTTTTATTTTACTTGACTACATCACACAATATATTTCCGAATTTCTGTTACAACAACACCTTTTCTCTCCTTTCAAGATATTTGTTAAAACGTAAATGAAATTGAAAAGCGAAGAAAAATATGACATTGATAATTTCATTTAAAAACAAACACAAAAAACAGTAATGAGTTGCTCTAGCAGAACTGATATATGGGTGCGATACCAAAAGTTTAAATTATAAACATGTATACATCATCTAGGCAAATAACTGTCGCTATATTAATTATTCCATCAATTTCAGTTGAAGAACTGTAGTCCACTCAATGTGAAAGGGTTGTTTACTGTTGCCTAGCAATATTATTGCCCAACAACATCAAACGATCATAAATTCTTTGCCATCTAGGGGTGTTCAAACGAACTAAATTTAAACATCTTTTTTTTTTGTGCCATTTTGTAGATAGAATAAGGTAAAATAAAAAGCTATTTAATTTGATTTTGACTCTAGTAGTTAAATATAGACAGAGTTTAAGTAAATAACCTTTAAAATTTAAGCTCACTTATACATGTTTTTGTTTTCATAATATTACAAATTTCGAAGAAAAAATGTAAAAATATTACATTATGATTACAAAATCAAAAACGATTAACCGTTTAGGATACAAAAAATAAAAATATCTTTAGTCGTTTAGTTTTACTGTTGTAATGAAATTTTATTTTTAAAATGTTACTTTCCAAATTTGTTTGATAAATAACATGAAATTAACTAAAAAAATTTATTGTTCTTAATAACTCGTTGCTGTATTTGTATCGCTAAACATGAAAATTTTAGAATAGCTTCTTAGTTTATTTATTTGTAATTAAGTTACACAATAGGCTATTTGAGCTGTGCCTATCATGAATATCGAAACCTAATTTTAGTGTTATAAGCCTTCAGTCTTAAAGGCAGTGACACCATTTCAGCAAAATGTTGTGAGGGGGCCCGGCATAGCCAGGTGGGTTAAGGCATTCGACTCGTAATCTGAGGGTCGCGGGTTCGAATCCCCGTCGCACCAAACGTGCTCGTCCTTTCAGCCGTATGGGCGTTATAAAGTTACGGTCAATCCCACTATTCGTTGATAAAAGAGTAGCCCAAGAGTTGGCGGTGATGATGTGCTGCCTTCCTTCTAGTCTTACACTGCTAAGTTAGGGACGGCTAGCTTTGCGCAAAATTCAAAAACAATCAAACAAACAAACAATTTTGTGAGGGGAGCTGAGTTAAACACAAATTTATATAAACTAGGTGAAGTGGTTAAGGCCCTCGAGTCGTACTCCGAGGGTCACGGGTTCGAATCCCCGTCACACCAAACATGCTCGCCTTTTCAGCCGTTGGAGCATTATAATGTGACAGTCAATCCGACTATTCGTTGGTAAAACAGTAGCCGAAGAGTTAGCGGTGGATGGTGATGACTAGCTGCCTTCCATCTAATCTTACACTGCTAAATTTGGGGCCGGCTAGCTCAGATAGCCCTCTTGTAATTTTACTCGAAATTCAAACCAAACTACATAAGAGCTAGAGGGGTATAAAGCACAAGAACTAAACACGTAAATTTCGACTTTGTACTTTGTATGTATTGATATATCACTAATTTACCATTAACATTGCCCACTAATCATATATTTTACTTTCAAAAAGTATTAAAGCTTCGGTTCTGATATTTGTGGTAAGCATGTCAGAGACAGCCCATTGTGTAGTTTTGCGCTTAACAACAAAGAAACATAAAAATAACATTGTACTTTGTCAACAATTTGGAATTCTGTTTTCTTAGATGTTATTTCAAATTCGGATTCGATACCTGCAGTGAACAAAACACAAACATCTCATTGTGGAGCTTTGTGTTAATCCAAAAAATAGCATTCTGTTAGTATAGCTTTACCTTTGTAACATCTTTAGTAAAGAACAAAGCATACATCACTTATTGTGGAGCTTTGTGTTAATCCAAAAAATAGCATTCTGTTAGTATAGCTTTACCTTTGTAACATCTTTAGTAAAGAACAAAGCATACATCACTCATTGTGGAGTTTTGTGTTAATCCAAAAAATAGCGTTCTGTTAGTATAGCTTTACCTTTGTAACATCTTTAGTAAAGAACAAAGCATATATCACTGTAACATCTTTAGTAAAGAACAAAGCATACATCACTCATGAAAATTTTTGTGGCCTGAGCACTGTCTTGTGATCAGGATCCTGTACTCTGAATTCCAAAGTCAGTGGTTCGTGTACTGTTGCAGTAAAATCGTGTGGAGAAAAGTACGTATGTTTTAAACTTAATGAACAAATCCAACTATTTGATTAGAGTTGTTAGGAAGTAGTATTAGCTGGCTGCCTTTACGTTGTAGTGTGTCAGTGCGAAATATAGGACTGAAAGCTATACAGTTCTTGTATAACTTTGCGTAAATGTCCAGAATACAACAACAATTTATTGTATAGTCTTTCAATTCACCAACAGTAACCTAAAATACTTTAGAAGTTTAAATAGTACCATTCAACTATAAAATGAATCTTTCCAAGCCTTTTTCATGACAAAGTTTTTAATGGTTTCTGAAAAGTCACGAGCTTTTGTATGGATTCCGTGATGGCCCTAGGCCCAGGGGGTGATCTCCCGTTATCCCCTTATTGGCGGTCCTGTTTGGTAATTTTGCGCAATATTGCCTGCAGTATTTTCATTTGAGATTCATGTTCTCCCCCAAATTAGTGGAAGAGTTTGACAGGACCTCTATTAAATCTTGACAGAAGGGAAAAAGTGCTGCCTCTACAGGTCAAACATCAAAAATATACTAGGTCACCGGAGGGAGTATTATACCGATGTGGAAACATTCCTCAGTGCCATTGGAAAGTATTAGACTTAGTTAAATTCCTTGAGTTAACATCTAGTACAGTAAATTCATGCAGAAGTCTCTAAAAATATTTATTTACTTGTCTGTCTTGCAATACCAGAAAGTGTGGTAATGGTTGACTTTAGTAGATTCCAAATTGTTCCAAATCAAGAGAAAGCAGACACTGAGATGATTCTACATGTTATGTATAGAGACAAATATTTCTCAGATGCTGGCATAAGAGGACGAGCCATCATTAGGTGTGTAGATATTGTAGATATAGCTGGTTCTTCACTGCTTTCTGCAGATGACTAGCACAAAGTAGCCACAACGGCAATCATGGACCTGCGTCAATACATCCAGGTACATGAAACCTGCAATAAAGAAAAAAAACATATTCTTTATAGAATTTTTCCAGGTGTATATGCATTATTTGAGAATGATATTACATATTCATTGTATCACATTGGGAAGAAAACCGTATACATAGATACTGAAATACCTCAACCATTGTAAGCGAGCCTTAGAAATGATAATAAGCCAAGAACCACTACAGTAACAAGAAAATTAATAAGTAAATTGTACGATGTGAAAGGCAAGGAAAATGTGTACATAAGAACTCACGGCCCCTGAACTGTAGCAATACGTGATCTGTGCTTGTGCTGCATGGAACTTATACCAGAAAAAATTCACTTGAGTTTGTTTGTTTTTGAATTTCGCACAAAGCTACTCGAGGGTTATCTGTGCTAGCCGTCCCTAATTTAGCAGTGTAAGACTAGAGGGAAGGCCGCTAGTCATCACCACTCACCGCCAACTCTTGGGCTACTCTTTTACAAACGAATAGTGGGATTGACCGTTACATTATAACGCCCCCACGGCTGAAAGGGCGAGCATGTTTGGCGCGACCGGGATGCGAACCCGCGACCCTCAGATTACGAGTCGCACGCCTCAACACGCTTGGCCATGCCTGGCCAAATTCCCGTGAGACAATCAGAACTTACCTTCCACTGAAATATATGAAGGCTATATTTCTGTAGCATAAACACACACTATAATAAATAATCGACTAGAGAATAACCATTTAACTGTATATAGAATAATGTCTCACTTTAGCATTGTAGCAGTGAAATTGAAACATTCCTTCTTTTCTTTCTTAAATATTTTTGAAAAAACAGATAGTTACAACTGAGATAGTTTTGGCATTGGTTTTTTTCTTTAGTATTTCTCATTAACTTATTTAACTGATAAATTTTGCAGCACGTGTCTTTGAGTGGTATAAAGTATTTCTTAAAATACAAGGTGTGTTGTAATTGTGACACCGATTTGTCAGCATTCCTCACGGAAGTGTTTAAAACGATAAATATATAGTTAAACAAGGTCGATTTTTTAGATTTTGAATATGTGGCTTATTTTTAAGATAGGATATGTCGTGAGTGCAAAGCTCTAGGGTTAACCGCATTTCATCAGCTGAATTACACAAGGTTAGTTCTCGTTATGTGATTGATGACAAAGTTTTCATTAATAACATATTCTTCACTCTTTTCTACAAAATTAATTTGTTTACTTGTCGTAACTTGAACTAAGCCTTTCTGTATATGCCACCTTATCAAAATATTTACGCTTTTAGGCAGTAGGTAGCACATTTTTTCAGTGTATTTCACTGCTGGACCACTTATTTTGGATTATCTAGTAAAACTAATTCCAAGTTCAATCCACATAAGATAGCAAATTATTTTATTTCTTTTCTTAAATTTCGACAGGCTACATTAACTTTTATAGGCCTAAGTTCACATGCAAACAACAGAAATTCCGAGATTAATGGAGATATGCCTAACTTACAAATAACTTACAGATTTTTATTGATAATAATCGATTAACTGAACAAACACAATAATTATCATTGAAACACTCTTTGATATTAATTTACTTTTCATGTATGGCCCGGCTATGATCAGGTGGGTTAAGGCGTTCAATTTGTAATTTTAGGGTCGCAGGTTCGAATTCCCGTCACACCAAACATGCTCTCCCTTTCAGCCGTGTGGGCGTTATAATGTGACGGTCAATCCCACTCTTTGTTGATAAAATAGTAGCCCAAGAGTTGGCGGAGGGTGGTGATGACTAGCTGCGTTCCCTCTAGTCCTACACTAATAAATTAAGGACGGCTAGCGCAGATAGCTCTCGAGTAACTTTGCGTGAAATTCAAAAAACAAACAAACAAACATACTTTTCATGCACGACCAACCCATTAACTCACTGCTTCACTGATTCTCGAATTTATAATATACTCGTTTTTTAAACATTATGAATTTTCTCCATTATACTTTCGTCATGAAGTTTTAAAATACCATGCCATCATTACAGTTAACTCGCTCAAACAAACATCTAAATTAAAACAATGAAAATATAGTTTACAGATATATGAAACTGATAATAATTAATTAATTAATTTCTTCAATACTTTTTCAAAATAGTGTGCTATTTCATTAATGTTGGTTATTTCCTAATCTGCGTTGAAAGTTTGCCTTACAAGTATTTTACAACTGAATTAGGATTATGGATCCGGCATGGCTAGGTGATTAGGGCTCTCTACTCTTTATCTGCGCTAGCCATCCCTAATTTAGCAGTATAAGACTAAAGGGAAGGCAGTTATTCATCATCCCCCACTGCCGACTCTTGGGCTACTCTTTTACCAACGAATAGTGGGATTGACCGTTACATTATAACGCACCCACGGCTGAAAGGGCGAGCATATTTGGTGTGACCGGGATTCGAACCCGGGGCCCTCGGATTACGACTCGAACGCCTTAACGCACCTGGCCATGCCAGGACAATTGTGTAGGAAAGCTGCTATAATAATTTTGTCTTGAAAAATACACGCGCACCTTACTATCTAAATGCGCAAAAAGCTAATATGAATATATTGTAGGAGAGTTTTGAATATAAGTTTTTTTTAAATAGGTTTAAAGTTAAGTCTAAAAATAACAGTAGTAATTTATTCACAAAATTCACGCACGGTAAAGTACAGTCCTCACTAAATTAAAGCAAAAAACACACAAAAGTTTCAGTGTTAATTTATCTCTATCAAATATAGAACATGATAAAGGCTTAATTAATGTTAGGCCTGAGACAAAAGTTTCAGTGTTTATTACGATTCTTTTGTATTATTTTGAATTTAAAAGTTTTCACATACCAGCTTAATATTTGTCATTCCTTTGCTTCCTGTAAGGTTAGCTTTGAGTTTGTTAAAGTCTTTGGTGAAAGATTAACCAGAAATTTCATTAATTGATTTCTTTATTAAACATAGGCCGTACTTGATAAATACTCTAATTTTGTCCGACGCCAAGTGAACTTATAGATTCCAGTGTCTGCGTTTAGAAATATTTTGTATTATTCTAGAAATCCTATGTTTAAAGAATGTTTGCATTAAAGATGCTAATTTGACCGCAAATGTTTTGTGGGTCTGTGCTGGTCTATGTTATAAAAACTTAAGACTATTATTCAGCTAAATTTCGTTAAATTCAGGTAGGCCGTTAAAAAAATCTAACAAATGTATATAATGCTCTATTTAGCGCTCAAACTATGTCAGTGTCTACAAGTCACTAGTTGCCCTAGTTTGAAATCGTAGTTGTGCTGAAACAGAATGATTATGTGTTTTAATATAGAACTTAGATTTATGAATTGTTAAGCAGATGAGTGTACAGCATATGAATTATGACACATTTCTCTTATAAATATTTTTCTTCTTCTAAACTCTTATGAGTCAACTGTGAAGTACAGAACAGTTCGAGTTGCGCATGATATTATGTTAAATCGCTTATCTTTCGAAATGTGAACAACAGAAAGGACTAAAGTCAGCATAGCTGTTATCGGTGTGCACTGTAGTTTATACTTATCAAATAATGATAGTACAATATTGTACGTGTTCCTTTTAATGCATAAACTGGATAATGAAGTTTAAAAATAGTATCTTCACGAAATAAAGGTTATATTTATCTTCTCGGGCTGGTTTGATTCCAATATTCTCTCCGAGTTCAAAGTTTCAACTTTGTTTTTTAAATGTTTGAGTCAATCTTTTCCATCAGTAATTTCTAATACATCACCATATAAAAATACTGATTTTATTTTCGGATATAACTTTTTAAAATATTTTCAGAACCAAAAATAGAATCTGAATCTCTCTGAGAAACATCGCTTGTGTTTATTGTTTATCATTTTTGTGTGTTACGTTTTACAAATTAACGCCATGTAAGTTGCAGTGATGTTTGATAAGCGTAAAAAAAAACAAACTTGGATGTATTATTTCTTCTAATACAGCGTCATAGAGATATTGTTATTGCACGTGCTGCGTGCAATATTTGGCAAACTACCAATATCTAACAGATGAGGTTTGTTTAATGGCGCATGTAGTGTATTATACTCAGCCAGAATATATGTTGATTATTGTAAGTGTCACAACAGCATAACCAACCTATTCTAACTTTGTTGTTTCTAAATTATTTCTTTTAACATTTGTTTGTGTGTAACTAAGTGCAGAACTACACAATGGGTTATATGTGCTCTGCCAATCACGGGTTTCGAAACCAGGTTTATAGCGTTGTAAGTCTGAAGACATACCGCTGTACCACTGCGCAGGGGGGGGGAGCTTCTATTACTGTATGCATGCACGTTCTCCTGAGATTAGTTTAGGTATATATACATTTGTACACATTTTCAGTGCATCATTAAAACATAGTACGTTAGGTTATGACAGAAATGCTTCACAACTAAATTCGTCATTATTATTTGCTTATGTTCTATTCTACTGTTCTGTATGCAATTATATGTATCAAATTATGAATTTTTAAATACAAAAATATATAACTACGTTTCTAATTCACTTTAAAGCGAAAACAAAGTGGGTTTTGTCTGTCTCTCTTTCTTTGTTCGATGAGTCACAAATCTAAAGGTCGACAGTAAACTCCTTGATTTTTATTTTACACAGTACGAAAAAAATAACGGACAAAGAATTTCAAGTATATTTTCACGGCTGGTAAAATCAGGTCTATTAAAACACTTAGTGGGGCTAGGTCAAGTTAGGTACACTGATGGATAATACTGGTTGAGACGCTTGGGCTAGGTAAGTGTAGAGATGGCGTCACAATATATGTCAACCGGACTCTTCCTCGTTCTGGTTATCTATACGGGCCTTGTAGCGGCGAGAGTTGCACAATTTGATAAACCTTCGCTCAGCTTGTCTTTCATTATCGTGCTGTTTTACCTCAACGTTTTTAGAAGCAGGGCTTGACGCTGCGTATTATGTGACATTTGAGAGTTCGCGTATGTGACTGAGTCATCCTTCTGTAGCTTGCCTCGTCTGGTTTTTGCCTAGGTGCGTTGTCATCGTACTTTATCTTGAACTTGTATTATTTTAAAAAGGAATATATATTATGCGATACTATAATCGTATAGTAGACTTTCAGTTGTTATTTTTTTGGGGGGTGGTGAAGATATTTTGCTGCAGATGTGTTAGAATTAATGATATGTGTTAATAACTTTTGTTTACATTAAAGGCGAAGTTTATTTCACGTAACTGCAATTTTGAAAACATTCAGGTAGGAGAAGTTATGTGAGATTTTTTGGTTATTTAACTCATCAGTGATAGATGTGACTGGCTAGTATAACTGATTTTGTTTGGTAAAAAATAACAACAACAACTGACTTTACACACAGAAGTTATTTATTTTTATTCTGTTGTGCCTTGTGACGTATTGAAATTTAGTAATTTCTTTCTTGCTAAAAACATTAAAAGTGTTTCTTCATTTAGAGAATCTTTCGTGGTAAAATGGCGACTACAGAGGGAGAACAGATCAGGTTCAGTGGACACACGTTGGACAAAGCTACAAAGGCCAAAGTTCACTTGGAAAATTATTACTCAAATCTCATTTCTCAGCATCTTGAAAGGAAAAGCAGGTAAGAAAGGGCAAACCTTACCGTTAATTGATTTCTATTTGTTTAGGTTATTGTTGCCAGTTATCTAATGCCAGTAAAACAAGGAAATTAAAAAGTCACAAGTAACTTTATTAACTTGTTGATCAAATATCGCTTCTAAACACGGTAGCAACTCCAAAGATTCCAGTTTGGGGTAAAGCCTGCTGTAAGTAACATATCTATTAGTATTTATTAGGCTTTTTTTTTTAATATAAAACGCTGTGCTTCGTGCAAGATAAAAGGATTTCTCTTAATACAATAAAACCGGAGATTACATAATAAAAGAGGCTATTAAACTTGTGCATTTTATTAAAAACTGTCCATATAAAGCAACGTCCATAAAGTAAGATATGGAAACCCTTATTATTACAAGCCTTCAATATTCTATCTTTTTAGACCACTAAGTGTCACTTATATACAAATAAATGGTAGACAGATAATCTGTACTGGACTAATCGTATATGTCATAACAAAAAGAAGACAGTGTTATTGTCAGCACTTTTAATTGGTAGTAACAGAGCTAAGGGTTTCTTGTTCAACTAAATTATCTATTTGTGTATAAGTTAGTAAGTGGTTAACAAGTAACCACGATTGGACTAATCATAGATGTTTGATATAATAAAAAATAAGACAGTTTTACTGACAGTACTGTCAATTAACAGTTACGTAGCTAGGGGTTCTTTGTTCAGCTGAATTCTGTAGATGTGGTGTTAATAGTCAAGTTTGCTATAACAAAAATAAAATTGCAGCTGTTGTTAGTGTTGTTAAGTGCTAGTGTAGCTCACAGCTCTTGGTTCGCTTAAATTATCTAGTGATAAGATGTAGTTAAAATAATTTATATATATTCAAGGTCAGATAATTCAAGAAAGGTAAAAAACATTGTCCTTTATTCGTCACACAAAACCTTTCATAAGAATTCGCTCAATAGTTTAATTTAGTTGAATACTCTCGTTTGAATAAACGGCAGACATGTAACCATTCTTATTATTTTATGATAATAGACAATAGAAATGTGACCACTCTTAATTTAGTTTTATTATTTTATGAGAATGAACAACATAAACGTAACCGCTCTTAGCTAAGTTTGATTCTTTCTCGATAACAGGTATCAGAATTCTTACAATCACTTTATGCACTCGCATGTTGAACCTTTTGTAAATCAGTTTAGTTTCTAGTACTCTCTTTCCATTATGGCTGTAAGTCCCTAAATTGTCGAATTAACACTGTAAACTTAAACGGCCAAACATTTATGTTGTATGCATGACATTTCTCACAGAGTAGTAACAGTCAAACAGTTGTGAACTTTACAATTTAACTCCACTAGTTTTTCTGTGATGGTGTACATGCACACACACTGATACTAAGGCAGAAAACACTGAATTATTCATCTTTTGGATTTTAATGGTTTATACTGTACTATGTGTGAGAGGATTTTGCATATTTTAATACCACAAATCAAATACTTAGTTTCACAGCGTATTTTCTGTATTTGAATACAAATAGTAAATCTTTAATATTTTTAATGAACCTTCACGCTTATGAACTAAGTTTAATGACACATCTAAATAGGGCCCGGCATGTCCAAGCGTGTTCAGGCGTTCGACTCGTAATCCGAGGGTCACGGATTCGAATCCCGGTCGCACCAAACATGCTCGCCCTATCAGCCGTGGGGGCGTTGTAATGTGACGGTCAATCCCACTATTCGTTGATAAAAGAGTAACCCAAGAGTCAGCGGTGGGTGATGACTAGCTGCCTTCCCTCTAGTCTTACACTGCTAAACTAGGGACGGCTAGCGCAGATAGCCCTCGTGTAGCTTTGCGCGAAATTAAGAAACAAACAAACACATCTAAATTTTATTTCTCGTCTTATATTTGATATTACCGCTGTAGGTACGGCGCATTCATGATCTACATTATTGTTATTCAGTCTGTAGTGATACATACGATATTAGCCTAGCATGGCCAGGTGGTTAGTGTGCTCGGCTTCTGCTCTAAGGGTCGCGGGTTCTAATCTTCGTCACACTAAACATGCTCGCCTTTTCAGCCGTAGGGGCGTTAAAAAGTAACAGTAAAACCCAGTTGTCGTTGGTAAAAGTGTAGCCCAAGAGCTGGCAGTGGTGGTGATGACTAGCTGTCTTCCCTCTAGTCTTACACTGCTGAATTAAGGACGGCTAACGCAAATAACCCTCGTGTAGCCTTGCGCGAAATTTAAAAACAAATAAACCCACGATGTAGCAAGTGGTACTATACGGTTAGCACAGTTTGCATTATACGGTTGGTACCAAATTAAGTGGCCCGGCATGGCCAAGCGTGTTAAGGCGTTCGACTCGTCATCTGAGGCTCGAGGGCTTAAATCCCCTTTGCATCAAACATACTCGCCCTTTCAGCCGTGTGAGCGTTATGATGTAACGGTCAATCCCATTATTCGTTGGTAAAAGAATAGCCCAAGAGTTGGCGGTGGGTTGTGATGACTAGCTGCCTTCCCTCTAGTCTTACACTACTAAATTAGGGACGGCTAGCGCAGATAGCCCTCGAGTAGCTTTGCTTGAAATTCAAAAACCACCCAGCCAACTAAATTAAGTATAAAGAATACTACTGGAACCCACTAAATTATTATTTGTTTTATAGTAAGATTTCAGAATTTACAGAATGTTCTAAACAAAGCAGCTGTACAGTCCGCTATGTATATGTAGTAATACTAGCAGAAAAGAACGTTGTACATTATGGTGGGAATTCCTGGTTTGTTTTGTTTAGTGACTTTCCACACACGTTTGAAATCTTCAAATATACAAAATGAATGTTTTTACTCACTGAAGAAAGAATATTAGTAACTAAAACAATCTTTTTTTTTGAAAATTTGAAAATTCACACAGTAAAATGCACGGCCAACAAAACCTTCAGTTTGTAATGAGTTCTGAAATGATTTAATTAGTGCGAAAATCCAAACGAACCAAAACATAATCGCTGTTGTTGTTGTTTTTCGAGGTTCATTCAAATTGGGTCCGGCGTGGCCAGGTGGGTTAAGTTGTTCGACTCGTCATCTGAGGGTCGGGGTTCGAATCCCGGTCGCACCAAACATGCTCGCCCTTTTCAGCCGTGGGGGCATCAATTCCACTATTTGTTGGTAAAAGAGTAGCCCAAGAGTTGGCGGTGGGTGGTGATGACTAGCTACCTTCCTTCTGGTCTTACACTGCTAAATTAGGGACGGCTAGCGGAGATAGCCCTGTTGTAGCTTTGCGCGTAATTCAAAACAAACAAATCATTCAAATTTGATGTGCATTGCAAAAAACTTCAACCTCATGACTAAAACAGTTGCCTTAACCTCTGAGTCAAGTAGGGAAAGTCTCCTGCTGGGACAGTAATAAGTCTATAGGTTCATAATACTAAAATCAGGGATTCGATTCCTCTTGGTGGACATAGCAGATAGCCCCATATGGCTCTGCTATGAGAAAACACACATACAAGTATGGTTAAATTCTTACGTATTTTATTATAATGATTGGCAAAATGTAGCAAACATGTAGCTTTGTATTTCTTAGCCACGTCTTCGCGCATGTCCGGTTGTCATTCCTATAACTTATACGCATTTAAACTGGAGTTTCGTAAACAGAGGTTTCCGTGTGCATAATTTTGTTGATCAAAAAGGTTTTATTTTTCGTAAAACATTCAAAAGAATACAAACTTCCACTAATCGCGATATTTGCTTCTGTGTCACTGCTTATGATTCGCTTTCATTGTAAATTAATGTCAACTAGCGTCTACTACGGTTGCGTGAATTTCCTGCAATGTGTAAGAAACAGTCCCAGTAATTAAAAGTTAATAGTAAGAGCAAATAGCTAAAATTGAATAAAATATTTAATATATGATGTTGATAAACAAGTTTAAGAAAAAATATATTGTTTACAACGTATTTTTTTTTTTAAATTACATATTTATTTAACAGAAACAGTGATTTGAAACGCAACTAAAAATAATCTTGGTGAATTAACTTGCATTTTGAAGGTCCCACAACCTTCTTCTATATAATTGCTTCAGTAACGAGGTAAACCAGCATTTACGATTTTTCTCGGGATTTATTTTTTTGAGTCAGAATACCAGACAAAACTTGACAGTTAGTAACACTGATTTCTCTCTCTTGGGGTTGAAACTATTCTCAGTACGTTTCACTCGCATGCATTTAAGTTAATAGTGGTGCTATATGGTTTGTATGTTGTTTTTTTATAAGCACAGAGCTTTAGAAAGAGCTATTTGTGCTTTTCTCGCAGATGGGTATCGAAACCATATTTTTAGCGTTATAAGACCACAGACTTATAACTGAGACATTAAAGAGCCCTACTGTTAGATGTGGTTTGTTTGCTTGTAGTTAAGCTCTGCCCACCACGGGTATCAAAACTCAGTTTCCAGCGTTGTAAATCGGCAAACATACCACTGTGCCACTGGGGTAAAACTGGGCATGCTCTAAAACTCTTTAAATTGTAAGTTAGTCTAAATAAGGTGAATGTGTGAGAAAATGGAACTACCCCTTGTCAAGCTCTATTCAGTAGCGCCCCTTTCCACTGTTACCTATAATAATAATTTATTTCGGATGAGTCTCCAATTTATTATGTCACCTACGATTCGTATTACGATTTCATACAACAAGAAATATGAATCTGAATTTATAAGTTAATTAAATGTCAATGTGTATTAAATTTAAGATAATTGCCAACAAGATTGATACACACAATTTTCTTTCTTAACACATGTCCCCTACTGGGACAGCAGTAAGTCTTCGAATTAACCACGCTAAAATCAGGGATTCGATTCTCCTCGGTGGACACAGCAGATAGCCTGATGTGGCTTTACTGTAAGAAAACACACACGCTTTCTTAACACAAATATATTTTAACATATCAATAATAATACAATTTACAATAACGGTTATTACAAACAGTTATAAAAATATTGGTTTACATACAAGAGTTTTACAAACTTGCAAACTATACTGAGTCTTCTAATTGGTCTAGAACTGAATATTTCATCGACGGTCTGGGTATACGACGAGCGAAATAATTTTGAGTTGATATTGTTACTCTTCGCTTAAGCTAGCTGGCTGTCTAAACTTGACTGGCTTCACACCGCTTACAAGCTGACTTTTTACCGACGAAGATATTTAATGTTTTTTTAGAAGTACTAACTTCCATAGTTAATTCTTTGAAGTTAAACAGCTCGTAGTGTTCGAAATCTGTAAATGTTTCTGGTCAAATATCTGTAGTTTTTCCGATTAATAAGCGTTTATCACAATTATAGCTTCCGAGGTTTACAGTGTACTAAATGCAGCCAACCAACAACAATATTCTATTTCCGTCTTTTGGCGCGTCGATTTATAAACGTTTAGGCGAAGTTCTAGAAAGTTCAGTTGGCAACAATACTGAAATAATGTTGTTGATTCTTAGGCTCAAGAATCTTCTACAAATTTAGAGAACAGGAGGTACTTGCGTAATACGTATTTAATAATATACGTTACATGGATCAAACTGAAACAAACGCAGATATTAAAATAAATGCATAACAGTAGATTCATCACATCACTGACTTAAATAATTTAAATAATGAAATACTTACTTAGCAAAATCTTACTGTTCTCGGGTAGTTGAATATGTTTTTGTCTTATATATGATTTATACAATAAATAGTAAATATTTCAAAAAGTTAAAAGGTTAAAGCTAGATGGCTGTACATTATAAAAATCAAACTTTTACCACCTTAAAATGCCTGAGGTTTTATTTCACTGTATTTCCTACTATCGACTTCCCTGGGTGTTGAAAGTTGTTGCTCAATCAGTAGTCTAACGTTAATGATTTTATGAGTTTTGTTACGTAGTATTTTCCAGTTCCTATTGACTCAGGTGTTCTAAACTTAAAAACTCTTTGGTTTACATTTTTCTCATGGCTTCTTATGTAGTTTTTTATATTTATAAAAAGTTCGGTATACAATCTTTCTGAACTGGTTATTCTCGGTATTTAAAATTACGAAGGGTGTTTCTTTTATATCCTATAGATCACTCATATCAAAATTCAAACGTATACCAACAGTGTTAAAGATGTGGGCAACTAGACTCCACTTCTCAACAGTTCACGATTAATATGATGCATTTCTTTTATCACGACACTTTGATGAAATGTAACAAATCGATTCACTTACGTACAGTTGTATTGAGTTTGTTTGTTTTTTTAATTTCGCACAAAGCTACACGAGGGCTATCTGCGCTAGCTATCCCTAATTTAGCAGTGTAAGACTAGAGGGAAGGCAACTAGTCATCACCACTCACCGGCAACTCTTGGGCTACTCTTTTACCAACGAATAGTGGGATTGACTGTCACATTAGAATGCCTCAACGGCTGAAAGGGGGGAACATGTTTGGTGCGATGGCGATTTGAACCCGCGACCCTCAGATTGCGAGCGGAACGCTCTAACCACCTGGTCATGCTGGGTCAGCGCAGATAGTCCTTAAGAAATCACAGGATGCGAAAACAGGTTATGGGTGTGGAAACGCTGGAGGTTTAAAACACTCATTTCCAGTACAGCTCTTTTCAACACAAAAACCTTATTACCTTAGTTTCCTGACAGCTATGTGGGAACCTGGCATTGTAATGTTGCGGAAATGCATCCTTTGTTTTGATAGGACACGTGATACAAACAATGTAATCATGAGAACAGTAAATTATTCGAAACCAACGTTTTTCACGTTTGACGTTTTATAAATTTACCCTGCCTTTCGTAGTAACAATAAACACATGTAACTTCTCCTACATAGGTGTAGGAGGAAGATGAGCTAGTTCTCTCCCCCATGTCGAATACAGGGGGAAGCATCCACTTTTGTCCTCCACCTAATTTTCAATAGCCCCCCCCCAGCTTGTGGTTTTAGATCCAAAATAATGGCTTAGAGTAAATATATTTTAAAACGTACTTGGTAGTTGGGTGATAAGGAGTCGAGAATATAAGATAAAGAGATCAAAGTGAAACAAAAGTAACGTAAGCTTGTCACTCAAATTCTTATCACCACATCAGTTCAGTTTGCTCCCTCTTTCAATTTTCATTATATTCTGACTCTCACTGTATCAAAATAGGCCCAAATTGCTGAGCTAATTTAAAAATGTTTTAGTTGTGAGAGTTATTCACTTCCAGCGTTGTTTAACCCCTCTCCATTCACATCTAACAACGGAAGATATTAACACAAAAAGCTGTGTGATAAATATGTATTTACATTTCAACGATAAACCAGTGGGTGAATTAGTTACGTATAATTCTGAATCTTGCTTCTGAATTAATAACGTGTTTTTAGTGCATAAAATTTCTCGCTGTTGCATTTAACCAAGGTCACAAGTGCGTAAGATCCCAAGAATATTTTACTATATATGCCATAGTATCATATGGTACAGATTTTCTTTTCTTTTTTTTTTTGCACGAGCATTTGTAGCCCTCTGGCGGTAGACCCAGTATATGTAGAATGGTGCCTATAACATTTAAATTCATAAACCACTTTTGATTTTATTAGAGATGAAATTTCGTCCTTAAACTGAAGGTATTTTGCAATGTACATTTCGTTCTAAATATTACTTAAATCTTGTGTAGTTGTTTCTTCACTAACATTGCAGAAAAACCAAAAACTGTCTATAACACTACCTTGGAACTGCACGATGGTATTTTTATACCAAATCGCATGTATGTTGGATGACATGCACATGAATAGTTCACGAAAATCCCAAATTGTGCTTTCCTCGCTTCAAAATTGAGCAAACGATAAAAAGTCCAAAATTGTTTATATTTTGGTTTTGGACCTGTAAAAGTATCTTTGTACGAAATTTCATAGAAATTGTTTGAAATATGGCGAAGAAAGTGTCAAACAAAAACTCTAAAAATCGTGTTTTTAGTGGCATCTTTACTCCATATAATTACTAAAAACGGACAAGTCAAGCATTTTCGTTTTTCAATGCGTGAAACTAGTTGAAAAATATCTTTTCTGTCAAATTTCATGTTAGTTGGTTAAAATACAGCCAAATAATCGACAAAAACGCCAAAAATTAAGTTTTTGTGAGCTCTGACCCCCCAATACTCAAAATGGATAAATCCTACTTTATTTTGTTTGACCACTTGTTGGGCACATGAAATCTGTATTTGTGCCAGTTTTAATCTTGATTGCTGTAAATATGACCGCATATGAGCCCAAAAATATACATTTTGGTTGTTTGGCCTTTCAACCCATTACATTTTTAAATAGACCTAAATCTGGGGTTATTGAATCAAGATATAATCATTCTATGTTTCAAGTGAAACCGCCGATAAATGAAGGAATAATTGTTGATTAAAAAGTGTTTCTAAGAAGAAAAGTAACAATAAAAAACATTGGAAGATATAAAATAAAAATGATTGGTTAGAGAAGATGCTAATCTCGAACCCATCTCAACACCGTCAGTCTAACCATAAATGATCCTATAAAAGGAAAAACGGCCCTGCAGGGCCAGGTGCTTAGGCACTCGACTCGTAATCCGAGGGTCGCAGATTCGAATCTTTGTCACACCAAACATGTTTGTCCTCTTAGTCGTGGGGGCGTCATAATGTGACGGTCAATCCAACTATTCGTTGGTAAAAGAGTAGCCCAAGAGTTGGCGGTGGGTGATGATGACTAGCTGCCTTTCCTCTGGTCTTACACTGCTAAATTAGGGACGGCTAGCGCAGATAACCATCGTGTAGCTTTGCGCGAAATTCAAAACAAACCAAACCAAAAGAGGAAACGTGAGCTTGAACACAAGCTTGGATATTCGACTCGTTAGATGTGATCAACTGTTCGTGTGTTTTTAAGTCAGTAGTTTAAATGTATAAATATCACATTTATCGTGTGTTTTAAAGCCAGTAGTTTAAATGTATAAATATCACATATATCGTGTGTTTTAAGCCAGTAGCTTAATTTACAAGATATACCCTTTTAATGAAGTAAAAAGCGTTTATATTAACACTTTTTTTAATACCAGAACTTTTCATTATCTGTGCTTATTAAGAAATCATTGTCAAAACATAAAAAATGTTATTTAAATGTTTCAGACCTCTGGTACAGGCCTGGTGGTTAAGACACTCGAGTCGTAATATGCGGGCCACTCTTGCAATTTCAGCCTATGAAAGTTTTTAAGTGTATGTCAATACTACTGTTCGGTTGTAAAAGAGTAGCTCAACCAGGTGGTGAGGAAGCTTATTAATTATCTATCCTTCTGCTTATCACTTCAAAATTAGAGGCGATTAGCTTAGATAACCCTCCAGTAGATATGCGCGAAATTCAGCAAAAATAACAAACCTTTGCCACTTTCTGGAGGACTGTTCTAACATAATTTTCTGTACTTGTTAAAAGTAACTTGTGGTCAACATTTTTAACGAGACAAGCTCAACCAGTCCATTCTCTCAAAGCTGGCCTTTGAGCCTACACAATGGGTTATCTTAGCTGTGGTCATCAAGGATATCGAAACACGATTCTCAGCGTATGTCATCATACTTACCGCAGCGCCACTATGATGGGGCGAGGCATATGTATATATCATTACCATTCTTTATTATGTTGCATACTGTTGCCTGGGGCACGTATACAGCTTTCGTCAATGAACTTTGTGTTCTTGGATCCTTATATGTTACAAGCTGTCATAATTTACTAACCATGACTGGGTTACGATTTGGATGGTCCTAGTTTTCAAGTTGATTCATATACACCTTCCTGTACCATTACGAACGACGGTTATCCTTGTTCTGAAAATTCCAAATCCTAGATATCAACAAAAGTTTGTGACCTGATTGCATGATTATTGGATCTGAAAGAGATAATACACACCTTTTACAAAAGCGATCACGCTACCTAGAAAACGTCAACCAATATCAAAATGTTTTGGACTTGCATTTTTTTAATTTGCGCAAAGTTGCACGAGGGCTATCTGCGCTAGCTGTCTCTAATTTAGCAGTGTAAGACTAGAGGGAAGGCACCTAGTTATTACCATCCACTGCCAACTCTTGGATTACTCTTTTACCAACGAACAGTGAGGTTAACTGTAACATTATAACACCTCTATGGCTGAAAGGGCGAGCATGTTTGGTGTGAGAGGGATTCGAACCCGCGACCCTCAGATTACGAGTGGAGTGCCTTAATTGTATGGCCATGCTGGGCCTTTCTTTAATTGGACATTCAACGTTTTGCTTTACAAAAGCACCAGGAGCGTTTCTCTAAACTACAAACAGTAACTGACAGTACGAAAAATTGAAACAACATTCAACATCCCCCAATTTAAAAAAAATCTTATATTTTAGTGAACGCTTCTGAAAAAGTTTTAAAGCAAAACGTTGGGTGTCTAATTAAACTTTAAAACAACAGTTGGATATTATAAGGTCGTTTATATCTAGTATTAATGCATCTTCTATACATCAGCATGCACTACAGAAATTAAATGTTGAGTATTATTCATTACAAAGGAAAAAAATACTTGAGAAATGGATCTCGCACTCCTCAGAGCTCCATTACAGAGGTTTTGAGCAATGGAAACCAGGCCTAAGATAATTATACATATTTTATTGTTTTCAAACTTAGATATGAAAAATTAGAAGAGTCAATGAAAGATGAGGGACTATCTGAGCAACAGGTAAGGATTTAAGTTACTTTGTGGAATGGAACCTGTGTGTAAGATTGGTTAAGAGAGGTGACTAGACTTATACCTAAATTTGAAAATATGAGTTATGAAAACAAACAGACTTAAAGGAACTAGGTTAAAAATATCAAAAACGTTGTAGTACTGCTGTTATGGTTTAAATAAACTTTAATGTTATTTGTTACCCAGAGAGTTTATGTTTTGAATCCTAAAATTTAGCCTTTTATTTGTTCTCTCTGAAGTGTAGAAGGATTATGGGTAATATTATTCAAATTTATTAATGTTTTTGTTTCAGCATCATGTGGAAACCTTTTATATTTTCAAACGGTTCATTTAAAAGACTGATGTACATTGGATATTAATTTTTTTCAAAAAATAAACTTTGGATGCTAACGTATGTATGTCACACACCTCATTTTGTCTTCTTATAATGTCATGTCTGATAAAGTAATTTCAACTGAAGGTGTGGATCTGTTTAAGTTTTTGTGAGATATATTTTGTTGGGAGGATTTAATTAGCCTTGAATGAATATCATAAGCTCATAATAGGTGACCTTCAAGTGTTGTAGGGCAAAAAATTGTATTAAAGATATATTCAAAATTAAAAGAATTAAACAATTGAGACATATTTTTTGTATCAGGTATATGATTATTTAAGGGTTAAATGTTGTCAGTGACTTTAGTATGCCCCTGCAATTGTGGGAGTGGTGTGGGGATTGAAAAAGGGTGAAGGGGAGAGACACAACTAAAGTTGTTTGAACTAGATGGTGGTCACACTACTGTGTTATATTGATGATATCAACCAGTAAGAATCATAACTACAGTTATGGGACATCTTTTGTAATTACACGATTGGAGTTTCTTTGTTCCTTTATAACACCCTAGAAATATATGATTTTGTGTTTTTTTTCTAGATATATGTAACATTGTTAGTTTGTAATGTGAGAAAATATTTGAGGTTTTTAATTTTCTGTTGAAACATATATAACTAATGAGTTCTTGCATACTTAATGGAATATGTGTGTAAAACTGAGGAAACTAGTGTTTATTTGAGGCATTATGCAAAGCCTTTAGATAGTTGCTCTGTTGAGGTCATTGACCTTTATATTGATAACTGTCCAGTGGTGGAGATTAGTGAGCATTTAAAATACTTTTGATACTGACCTTGTTTAATGATATCAACCACATCAGAAGATTTGTACCCAATGGTTTAACTAGCACTGAAGCTAAGGTCTTGTTTGTAATTAATACTTAATGTGGTGAACTTATATCCTTTGATATAAAATAGATCTTGTTGAAAGCTTTAATGAAGCAATATTCTATAATATAGATTCTATTAAATATAAATTTCTTGTAACAAGATATGGTATGTACTCTTAGTTATAATCTTTCTTTTTTTGAGCCTTTATATACTGTTTATACCTTCCCAAGATAGCATGGTATCTTTTACTCGCAGATATTGTGATGTAATTTCTCCATATGATTGTGAAAAGCAGAAATGTAAATCAATGTTTTTAAAAAAAGATAAAACACTGTACTATTTTTTTTATGGAAGAAAATAGAAAAGAGAAATCAACATGCTATCAAAGAAACTGAGTTTCTAAGGTTGAAACGATCAAGATTGGGAGTAGAGGATTTTGAACCATTAAAAGTGATTGGACGAGGGGCTTTTGGAGAAGTTCGCCTCGTCCAGAAGAAAGATACTGGACATGTTTATGCAATGAAAATTCTTCGGAAGGCAGATATGCTGAAAAGAGAACAGGTGTGTTTTCTTTGTTTCTCATGCATCAGTGATACTAAAGACAGAAACTTAATTTAATAAATAATCTCAATGACTTATATTTCTAAGGAATGTTTTGTCATTTATATATAATTCTTTTTTAAAACTGCTGTGTAAACTATATTGTCTATCTTACATCTAAAGTTTACAATTTAAGACCTGTTTTTTTGCTTGATTATTAAGGAATGTTTGGTAATTATTCAAAACCTGATTATTAAAAAATTTGATTTCGTTATTCTTATTTTGATAAAAATATAGTGTGCTTAAAGACTCTGAAAATCATTCTTAAAAACTGTAGATTTTACCCAAAATGGCAAAATTGTAAAAGCTGAATGTGGACTTTGTTTTGTACAACTTTTAGATCCAAGAAATTGATTTTAGTTACTGTGATCAAGTATGTTATTTCTCACTGTTAAAATGTATCGTTGTAAGGCGAGGCTTAATTGAGGATTCCTTCATCCAATCTGTTTCTTCCTGATAAAATATCAATACTCTTGGAATTTTATTAACAACAAATCTGTACAAAATTTATTTTTATTTTGTTATACCATGAATAGTTTAACTGTATTTGTACTTGCTTTGTAAAGCCTTACATTCTCAAGATATAATAGAATTGATACAAAATTAAAAGAAAAGAAAAAATATGCTCAGTAATGATGTATGATTTGAACTGAACCTGTTTGGTAACTGTTTTTTTTGTTGTTTTCAAATTAATTTTGGTTTTCAACTACTGTTATTGAACATTGAACCTTTTGACTGTCTTAACCTGAATGTTTGAGACAATGACAACAGTTTTCTTCTGTCCCTTGAGAATGATAAGCTTGGACTTTTGAAACCAATTAAACATATAATAAACTTGTGTTGTAGAAACCAATTAAACATATAATAAACTTGTGTTGTAGAAACCAATTAAACATATAATAAACTTGTGTTGTAGCATTTAATAAAAAATAAATAAAACTTCTCTAAACGCTGTTATATGAGAATTATTTTAATGATTATTTTATTAAAAATTTAGATAAATTTTAGCTTTTTTAATTTATTGTCCCCCCTACAGGAACTCTGGGAAATACTTATCTTTTTCAGTGTATTATACAGATTATAGCTTTTTCTCTATCCAGGGTCAAACTTATATTTTATTTACAGAATTTTATTGTTAAAAACATAGAAGCAAGGCTGAGAAAAATATTGCTCATTTGAGGCATCATGATAAACCCCTTGCATTTTTAAAGCAGTATAGGGTAATACTATGGAATCTTCAAGTACTAGAGAATTGAGATTGTTGTATTAGTTCTTAATTGTTTAATCATATTGGTAGGCTTGCAGCTCTGGCTTTAAAGTGGAAGTTAAGTAGAACTCTGGCCATACATAATTATTTCCATCCTCCTTTGTCCGGTAGTTGTCATAAATTTACAGAATTAAATTAATGTACGAGTGACATTTCACAGCAAACATTTTGATGTAGAGAATTGGGAACCAAACGTTTGCAATATTGTCTCTATAGGAAGCTTATGAGCTTCCAATATGGTACTTCCCTCCCTTCAAGATTAACTATTCTTGTCCAGTGCTGCTCTCTTTATTTAAACATGTTTATTTACATGTGCCTTAACCCCTCTTGGGATCAAATTATTTCAACATGTCTCTCATTCAAATTATTATGCATCACTCTTCCACCAATAGGAGTGTGACATACTCGTATAACATCCTCTGTACACCTCTACTGAACTATTTGATAAAAGTTAAGAATGAATTACCTATAAGCTCCAGATAGATATAAACAAATATATTTTGATTTAAACCAACATTTTTGGAATGTTCTAATATCAAACAGTTAATGTATATTAACCCTAAAAAAATCTGTAAAGATGAAATATTGGTTTAAGTCAAAATATATTCTTTTATATTTATCTGGAGTATAAAGTTCTTTTTTCTTATCTTTTTTTAGAATGTGTACATCCTTCTACTGTGCATTACAAATTGTGAAAGACAGCTGATTCATTTTGACAGTTACAGGTTGGTAACGTGTGCCAATCACCAAGAGAGCACCCAGCCAAGATGTCCCTGTTTTTGTACATTGGATCTCCTGTATTGGTCACATATACACACATTCATCTCATTGTTTGTCACATTACAGATTATTTCAACCTTATTACAACAGTATTTTGGAATCTTAAAGAGTTTTTTTGATCATTTAAATTTAAATGACATTTATTTTTAATTCTAAAAATGCATATACCAGTTTTTATTATATTTACTAGGTTTATATGAAATCTAGGAACTAAATATAATTTAGACATTTGATGTTGTAAGTGATTTCTTTTATGCTTACAATCATTTCATTTCGTTAATGATATATTTCTGTAATATTTAATTTTGTTCTCTGTCTTTATAATTATATAGGTGGCTCATGTGAGAGCAGAGCGGGATATTCTAGTAGAGGCTGACCATCAATGGGTTGTGAAGATGTATTATAGTTTTCAGGATTCTATAAATTTATATCTTATCATGGAGTTCCTTCCTGGAGGTAAATATTGTTCTGTCCATGAACTCTATATGTGGCTTATACAACTTAGCTTTTATTGAATGAAATTTGTTCCTTTAGCTGTGTAACAACTCATTGTTCTTCATGCAGTATTAAAGAGGAACATCCTTGTCTGATATATCTTTAATTTATATGAAAGTATTATGTCTGGTTATCTAAATGTGTTGTTTAAGGAATGTAATTATTTAATAATAACTATAAAATAAGAGAATAAATGTGGGACTATTAACTGTCACATGTTTCATGAGTAACATCACATGTCAGATTGCACTCTGGTTTGTGATCTACATACATTGATAGCCTGCTTGTCCATTCCTCCCCATAATGATTTAGAAGCAGAAAAAAAAGGTGGTGTTGAAGAACAGTCTGAAATACCTTCTTTTTTCTCCTGTTCTTCTATTATACTTAGAAGTTTGACTGGGAACTAATGAGGCCTGTACAAGGACAAATTTGTAGTTTAAGGCAGTTCAAACCTGTGGACAACAGAATTCTCTAAAATTTATAGAATTTACAGACTTCCAAGAGAAGCAGTTAGAGAGACACATTTCTCAGATACTGATGTTTATTGGTATTTCAAGCAATATTTCTCAAATACAAACTTTTATGTAAAGCATTTCAGTGTTTTCCTTTTGATGGTTAGGATTTTTCATTTTCGGTGTTTGTTTTTTTTTCCTTCCCAGAAAGGTTATAATGGACAGGTTTGGTTTCAATTTTGCACAAAGTTACATGAGGGATATGTTTCAATTTAGTAGTGTAAGACAAGAGGGAAGGCAGCTGGTTATCACCACCCACTGCCAACTCGTGTGCTATTCTTTTACCATTGAATAGTGGGATTGATCGTAACATTATAATGCCTCTACACCTGGAGGAATGAGCATGTTTAGTATGGCAGGGATTCAAACCTGTGACCCTCAGATTGTGAGTTGGGCTCCCTAACCACCTGGCCATGCAGGACCATAATGGACAGTAATTGAATTCTTTACAATTGTTATCTAATGTAATGATGCTCAATAATAACCAAATTAGTTGCAGTATTTTTGCTTCATAGCTTAAACAAAATTTGTTTTACTGTTTAAGTGAAACCTGTTTGATAAAAGATAAACAGTTTGTGCAGATATTCCAATTTGTTGAAACTGATAAAAATAAATAAAAAATTAAATTAAAAAGTAGGAGGAAGAGAATTTCATTTAAAGTTAACTTGTTAACACCTGATTTGATGCTCTTTTTGTGTGTTGAATCAAGAGTTCATTCAAACAAATGAGTTAAAACAGTTGAATTTATCTACAGTTAATAGCTTTCACAAAATTTTAATTAAAAATGTTAATCAGCCTAAATTATATTAAAAGTAAGGTTGATTAACAAAAAAAATAAAAAATGAAGAACCTTAAAGAAAATTAGCTTTACTGTTCATTTATTTTTCTTAATTACTTCAGTAGATTATACGTACACACACACAGTTGAGTACATTACATTAAATGAGTTTTGAAAATGCAAATTACCAAGTCATATGACAGTCATATCTGGTATAAAGTCGTGATGGAACAGAATGTATCACAACTACATTATTTTGGCATTTCTTAAATAATGTTATGCTACAAAATGTAGTTGGTAATGTAAAATATTAACACATTAGCATCATATATATGTTCAAATTTATTTGGGGATTTAGTTACCAAGACTGGGATATCCCTTGCATTTCACGGCATTAGAAAACAATATGGATCATTCACAAAGAGACTTGAAAGATGTCGTACCCAGTCTTTGTACGCAAAGTGTAGCATATTGTAGTAGGTGAGAATCCATGAACCTAAAGATCAGTAACTAAAGATGCTCATGTGTTTCATCAGTGATGTCGAGAAACCCACTTGTTGTTGAGAAATTTATATGCAAAAACGGCTCGTTTGGGTTGAGAAAATATTTTACATAGAAGAGTGAATAACGTTTCGACCTTCTATGTAAAATATTTTCTCAACCCAAACGAGCCGTTTTTGCATATAAATTTATCATGTGTTTCATGTTAAAAAGATGCAACATAATCAACAGATTATGGATGCTTCAAAGTAAGGCCTTCAATCATACCACCTGTTCAATCTCAGGAACCTGGAGAATGAAATAGATATTTGTGCTGTTGCATACAAAGAAATTGTGGTCAAGCCGCTAGACATGCCACTAATGGATTGGACAGTTTGGACAGACACTGGGAATCCTTTTTTCTTGTACACCAGTTTGATTATTTAAGCCATTCAGTGAAGTGTGATGTACTTTGTGCTGGAGAACCTTGTTATGGAGGCCTTATGAATGAAAACTACAATGCAGGGTAGTTATTAAGACAGACCATGATCATATATGGCAACACTGACTGTGCTGACATGGTGAAGCTTCAGAGTAAACAAGTTAAATATTATTCACTGAGGTGGAGAAAAAAAAATCTTATTCCAGGTAATTGGATGAATTGTTTGATATAATGTGTCTACCTGATGTAAAAAATGTATACAAAGCCGATTATTACTGTAGATATTAAACACAGGAAATGCCTTGTATAATCATGCAGAATTTTAAATTGTTCTGCAGATGTCTCTTTAAAATGTCTGTGTATCTTTTAAACATGTTTCTGCAACATGTAGTATAACATGAATACATGAGATGTGTCTCATGAAGTCAGTTATATACATATGTCATTTTCTGTCTGCTTTTATGATCCTAGCAGAGAGAAAATGAACAGAAAATAACAACCTCAGGTATCCAGTATTATGTAAAGGAATAATGTAATTACATTAAGATTGAAAGCACAATGTTGTAAGTTCTCATATTTGTTTGACGGTTTAATTTGATTATTTTCTGTGATGATACTTAACCACCAATTTCAACTGATCCGTTTTATCTTATTATTTTATGTTAGCTCTTGAAACTGATTTTGAAATTCTCTTTGCTTCTGGTGATCTTTTGAACTGATGTTTTATGATTTATGTTTTGATAATTTAGACTGTTTTGAACAGATTTATTTTTTAATTAAATATTTCTTATAAGAGTATAAATATACTGTTAGTTGATACTATTTTTGATTAATTAAATTAATGTCTTAACAATTTCATTTGAAGTGATATTGAGTTTTTTAAGCTAGAGTTCCTATATAACTGCTTTTTGCACTAACACCTGAAGCTGCATTTTATATAAATGTTGTTTTTATTATGCAAAATATTATGACATTTAAGCTGGAAATGTGTTTTTTAATTTAAGTAATATTATTTCTATGGATGCTGGTAGTTGAGGTGATTTTGAAAGGTAATTTTTATTATACACTACCATTATGATATCTGAATTGGAAGGATATTTTGTGACTGAGGAAACTTTTGCTGAAGTGTTATAATGCATTGGTCTAACTGATTCAGAATCAGTCATTCTCTAACATATCTTCAGTAGCGATGCTTTGTGTTTTCAAATCTCATCACTGTGTCTTGCATTTCATTCCATTACTATGAATTACTACACGTTCTTCCACAACTTGGTACTTGAATCTCTAGCTATTGTAGTGATCAGGTAACTGTGTGTCTGATTCACCTTCTAATTGGTTAAGATGTTTATGACATAAAGTTTCATAGACCATAGTATTTTATTGTTTTTATTAATAGAGTAATTTACTGTATTGGATATCAAAGTGAAATCGTTGTTCCTAACAAACATGTGATATTTTATGACAGGAGACATGATGACCCTTCTGATGAAAAAGGACACTCTATCAGAAGAAGCAACTCAATTTTATATAGCAGAGACAGCATTGGCCATTAATTCCATCCACACACTGGGCTTTATCCATAGAGATATAAAGCCTGATAATTTGTTGCTTGATGCTAGAGTAAGTTTGTTGATCCAGTTATTAAATCCATTTTGTGAGTAAAACCAAGGTTATCAAACAAGAGAATTATGGATGTCTTTTGACTGATGCTCATGACAAACATTTATATCACTAATTTTTTAGCCAAGGTTTCTTGTTATTTCTTTATGTTTTCAAGAAATTGAGATGATAGTCTATAGCTGTGACAAAACTTTCATAAATCTAGTAGAAACTTTAAATATAAAAATTTCAGGCTTAGATACACAATTACTTTCTTTAAATCATTCACATGATAAGTTTGTTGTGACTGTACTTTTCACACAGGATTGTTAAATATATGTGGATGATTAGGGTTATTTGAAATGGTTTTTGTAACATACAGTGTTTGCTGAATCAGCCATCATTTGTCTGTGAACATAAAATGGTGACCACTTGTTATAAACCCACCATCACTATATGGGATTGTGCAAGTGAAAGTAACATTACAGTTGAATATTTGTAATTGAAAATTTTCTGTGTATTCTTTGTCATGTGACCGTAATTCCATCTAGCTATGGCATCGCCCGTTTGGGTAGTCCTTCTCTAATGATTTCTGTCTTCCACATCCTCGTGTGTTTGCCCATCTCTCTCATGTCTTGATCTGTTCTCTATTCCATTCATCTTTGACAGACATTCCAAATATTTTTCTCGCTGGTTGATTTCATCCCTTCTTTTCCTGTGTTCATATAACCCCAGTCTAACTTCATAACTTGCATACCCTGTGTCATACCACCCCCAGTCTAACTTCACATTTTGTTATCTTACATACCCTGTGTCATACCACCCCCAGTCTAACTTCACATTTTGTTATCTTACATACCCTGTGTCATACCACCCCAGTCTAACTTCACATTTTGTTATCTTATATACCCTGTGTCATATCACCCCAGTCTAACTTCATAACTTACATACCCTGTAGTTTATAAACATTAAATCACCAAATTAATAGCTTTAGTTTGCACCATTATTAGGCAAGACACAGTATAACTAATATTGAATTTAGTACACTGTTATAAAAATGCCCATGAATTTCTCCTGTTCCTGTGTTTTAACCGTTATTTATTCAATTAATCAGTTGTATAATGTTTTTAAAAATTAATCTTTTATATATAAAATTAGTTCGCTACCTAAAGGTAGTAATACACGTATATTTAAACAAATTAATAAGGTGTGGTGTTTTCTTTAGTTCTGACTGCTAAAAAGTACAAATGTGAATTTATATACAAACTACAGAAGTGAAAATCCTCCACATATAAAAATATTATAATTGAATTGAGTTTTATATCACCAACCCTGCTAGAGTAATGGAACATTTTATTGGCTGTAATTGTTTTTTGTGTTTAATATAAACAACTGTTTCTTTGAGAGCAAAGCCACATTAAGCTACCTGCTGTATCCACTGGGGGAATTGAGCCCCAGATTTTAGCATTGTAGGTCTGTAGACTTACTGTTGTTCCACCCAGGGTTGAACAAATTTTGATAAAACAACAGTGTACATCTCATAATATTGGGTGTGTTAAGCTTTTGAAAGGAAACAAATTATAATGAATTTCAGTTAGTACCAAGGCATTTTGGACTACCATTTTATTCAATTAGAAAATTAGACATACCTGTATTATTTTCATTAAATTGTTGCTTATAATGCATCTTTAAAAATAGTATTCGTTATTTCTTACAAAGTATTTATCAGGTAGACTTTTGAAATTTCTGATACAGGTTGTAGTTTAACCAGTTTATTGTGATGACTATTATAATAAAGTTTCATCTTTCTAGGGTCATATAAAATTATCAGACTTTGGTCTGTGTACAGGACTGAAAAAGTCTCATAGAACAGAATTCTATAGAAATCTGTCTGAAGCAAAGCCAAGTGATTTCAGTAAGTATTTTGTCATTGAGTTGTGACCAATTCTTCAAGTATCACATGTATAAAAAAGGTAGAGATTGATAAATGTACTTTAATGATTAAAGTTACTTGGATTGATAAAGCATTATTCACAGGGCTTAAATGTTGAAACCTAGTAGTACAGCTGATAAATTATTCATTATCCACAAAGCTTAAATTTTGAGTCCTAATAGTTCAGTTTGTAATTACAGCATTAATTAAATGTTATAGTAGTAGGTAAATGTAGTACTATTTATATACTGTTATAATCAGTAGTAGGTACATGTGTTATAATCAGTAGTAGGTACATGTGTTATAATCAGTAGTAGGTACATGTATTATAATCAGTAGTATGTACATGTGTTATAATCAGTAGTAGGTGCATGTATTATAAGCTGTAGTATGTACATGTGTTATAAGCAGTAGTATGTACATGTGTTATAATCAGTAGTATGTACATGTGTTATAATCAGTAGTATGTACATGTGTAATAATCAGTAGTAGGTACATGTGTAATAATCAGTAGTAGGTACATGTGTTATAATCAGTAGTAGGTACATGTGTATAATAATAGTACCAGTAGTAGTATGTACATCAGTGTTATAATGTGTCAGTAGTAGGTACATACGTAATAATCAGTAGTAGGTACATGTGTAATAATCAGTAGTAGGTACATGTGTTATGATCAGTAGTAGGTACATGTGTAATAATCAGTAGTAGGTACATGTGTTATAATCAGTAGTAGGTACATGAGTAATAATCAGTAGTAGGTACATGTGTAATAATCAGTAGTAGGTACATGTGTTATGATCAGTAGTAGGCAGGTACATGTAGTAATAGTCAGTAGTAGGTACATGTGTTATAATCAGTAGTAGGTACATGAGTTATAATCAGTAGTAGGTACATGAGTAATAATCAGTAGTAGGTACATGTGTAATAATCAGTAGTAGGTACATGTGTAATAATCAGTAGTAGGTACATGTGTTATGATCAGTAGTAGGTACATGTGTAATAATCAGTAGTAGGTACATGTGTTATAATCAGTAGTATGTACATGTGTTATAATCAGTAGTATGTACATGTGTTATAATCAGTAGTATGTACATGTGTAATAATCAGTAGTAGGTACATGTGTTATAATCAGTAGTAGGTACATGTGTTATAATCAGTAGTAGGTACAAGAATTATAAGCTGTAATAGGTACATGTATTATTTTGAGTCCTAATAGTTCAGTTTGTAATTTCAGCATTAACTGTAGATGTTAAACAGTTAATCCTGATAGTTCAATTGATAAATAAAACAGTAAATACAAAGCTTAAATGTTGAATCTTACTAGTCCGTTTGATAAATAAAGCATTAGCCAAAGAACTTAAAATGTTGAGTTTTTGTTAGTATATTAGTTTATAAAGCATTAACTTCAGTGCAGTAGCATGGTTTCGTGGTCCCATCTCAAGTTCACGTCAGGTGTAGTTTTCTTGGCATCCTGATTCATAAGAACATGCTCACACATCTAATTCATTATATTATGCTTACACATGTTCTTCAAAACAGTGTATCACCCAAAGTATGCCGAAAGCTAAATAAATGGGCTTCTTAAACATTTTTAAGATCCATAAATCTGATATAAAGAAAACCAAAGTTATAGAAGATGATTATTTTGTTTGTTACAACTTTAAAATTTTTTAGTGGTTCTGTGCAAATCCTGTGCTTGTAGTTAGATTTAAATTGAAAATTAGCTAGTGTTATATTGTACAGAAAAATGTTAAGAACGAATGTGTTGTTCTTTCTTATAAAACTTATAGAAATATTTAATTTTTACTTCACTTACAACTTACAACTAGCATCCAATCCTATGAATTCTAAAAGAAAAGCAGAAAGTTGGAAGAAGAACAGACGACAGTTGGTGAGTGTGGATAATGTGGTACATGTGTTATAATCAGTAGTAGGTACATGTGTTATAATCAGTAGTAGGTACATGTGTTATAATCAGTAGTAGGTACATGTGTTATAATCAGTAGTAGGTACATGTGTTATAATCAGTAGTAGGTACATGTTATAATCAGTAGTAGGTACATGTTATAATCAGCAGTAGGTACATGTGTTATAATCAGTAGTAGGTGCATGCATTATAAGCAGTAGTAGGTACATGCATTATAAGCTGTAGTAAGTACATGCATTATAATCAGTAGTAGGTGCATGTGTTATAATCAGTAGTAGGTGCATGCATTATAATCAGTAGTAGGTGCATGTGTTATAAGCTGTAGTAGGTGCATGTGTTATAAGCTGTAGTAGGTACATGTATTATAATCAGTAGTAGGTGCATGTATTATAATCAGTAGTAGGTACATGCATTATAAGCTGTAGTAGGTACATGTATTATAATCAGTAGTAGGTACATGCATTATAAGCTGTAGTAGGTACATGCATTATAAGCTGTAGTAGGTGCATGTGTTATAAGCAGTAGTAGGTACATGCATTATAAGCTG
This sequence comes from Tachypleus tridentatus, assembly GCF_004210375.1. Classification (NCBI taxonomy): domain Eukaryota; kingdom Metazoa; phylum Arthropoda; class Merostomata; order Xiphosura; family Limulidae; genus Tachypleus; species Tachypleus tridentatus. The sequence continues at coordinate 128,282,484 of NC_134831.1, read as the reverse complement.
TAGTAGGTACATGTGTTATAAGCAGTAGTAGGTACATGTGTTATAAGCAGTAGTAGGTACATGCATTATAAGCAGTAGTAGGTGCATGCATTATAAGCAGTAGTAGGTGCATGCATTATAAGCAGTAGTAGGTGCATGCATTATAAGCAGTAGTAGGTGCATGCATTATAAGCAGTAGTAGGTGCATGCATTATAAGCTGTAGTAGGTACATGTGTTATAAGCAGTAGTAGGTACAAGCCTGCATAACAATTTACTGATAGTAATGCAAGAAACATATTCAAACTTTCTTTGATTTATATATAGTACAGACCAATTTAAGATAACTTTGATAGATCTGAACCAGTATTAGCTTGATTAATCCTGTTTGTATGGGTGGGGTTTAAAATGAACCTACTGTGATCTCTTACAGGGTGCTATTCAACATAGTATTATGAATTTGATTTTGGAATTATGAACTATCTATTTTACTCTAGACTGCTGATTTAATGACTGTTCTTGATAAGAAAAGAGTAAATATCAAATACAAGATATAGGAATGCATAAAAAACTGTAGATATACATTTCAGAGACACTAGAGGGTGTGCAAATGATAGACACAAAATGTCTGAACGTAAGTACTTTTATTTTTCACATGAATATTGTCTTGCACTCTGACTTATCAGAATCTGAGTTCAGACTGAGTTTGTCAATTCACAGATGTGTCTTTTGTACAAATATGTTAGTAACACATCTAATTTATTATGTATAGCAGACTTGTACATTTTATTAAAAGTTTGCCATATTTTGTGTAGATACACTCAGTAAATTCAGAATTATGGTAAACATTTCTTCTTCAGTATGAAGTTGGTTAACTAATAAGGTTAATGATCACTTATTTGTTAGAAGTGTCTTGTGATTAGCTACCAAAACAAGAACTGGTAATTGTTGTGTTGTTTTAATCTCTTAAAATTCACATGTTAAAAAAAACGAAACTTTTTATGGTTAAGAACTTGGTTTCATTAATTTGATTTTGAAGAACCACAGCTGTACAGTCAATCACTAGGTGGAAAACTGTCTACCATTAACTTCAAGCCTCAGTAGTTTATGTGATAGATATTGGTCTCAGAGCCAGGCATGAATTTGAAATCTGAACAGGGCAGAGTTTATGGGCTTCAGGTTATTACAGTTTGTGATAAGTTTAGTTTTTTTAGGGACATTTAAGTTTTATCTGTAAACTAACAGCTGTCTCTACAATTACCTTCTGTGGTAAGCACTAGTTTTTACACCCTATATGGGGAAGATTTTTGCAACCACTTATATGGACTGTTCAATTTGCAAATTGGTAATCTCTGATTATGTGAACCTGAAAGCTGTAAACATGCAATCACAGAGTAATCTTGTTGCCACGAAACTTGCATGTATACTTAGGCCTACTGTCTGATACTTACGAACTATCACTTAGATTGAAAAGCTTAGAAGCATGCCTAGATTAAAGATGTACATTTCGGCTACTGAAAAAGCCTACATCTAGGCCTAATTACGTAATTCGATTGTTAAGAACACGAGAATCACAAGAACAAACACACAATTTGTAGGCCTGTGTTGCAATAAAACAATTCAATGATTGTATTCACCATACCCCCACCTAAAATGAAGGGGGGAGTTTGTTTTCTGGTTGATGGTTCTGCATGACTGAAAGTGTGTTTTTTGGTTGATGGTTCTGTATGACTGAAAGTGTGTTTTTGGTTGATGGTTCTGTATGACTGAAAGTGTGTTTTTGGTTGACAGTTCTGTATGACTGAAAGTGTGTTTTTGGTTGACAGTTCTGTATGACTGAAAGTGTGTTTTTGGTTGATGGTTCTGTATGACTGAAAGTGTGTTTTTGGTTGATGGTTCTGTATGACTGAAAGTGTGTTTTTTGGTTGACAGTTCTGTATGACTGAAAGTGTGTTTTTGGTTGATGGTTCTGTATGACTGAAAGTGTGTTTTTGGTTGATGGTTCTATATGACTGAAAGTGTGTTTTTCGGTTGATGGTTATGTATGACTGAAAGTGTTTTTTTGGTTGATGGTTATGTATGACTGAAAGTGTGGTTTTTGGTTGATGGTTCTGTATGACTGAAAGTGTGGTTTTGGTTGATGGTTCTGTATGACTGAAAGTGTGTTTTTGGTTGACAGTTCTGTATGACTGAAAGTGTGTTTTTGGTTGACAGTTCTGTATGACTGAAAGTGTGTTTTTGGTTGATGGTTCTGTATGACTGAAAGTGTGTTTTTGGTTGATGGTTCTGTATGACTGAAAGTGTGTTTTTGGTTGATGGTTCTGTATGACTGAAAGTGTGTTTTTGGTTGATGGTTCTGTATGACTGAAAGTGTGTTTTTGGTTGATGGTTCTGTATGACTGAAAGTGTGTTTTTTGGTTGATGGTTCTATATGACTGAAAGTGTGTTTTTTGGTTGATGGTTCTATATGACTGAAAGTGTGTTTTTTGGTTGATGGTTATGTATGACTGAAAGTGTTTTTTTGGTTGATGGTTCTGTATGACTGAAAGTGTGTTTTTTGGTTGACGGTTCTGTATGACTGAAAGTGTGTTTTTGGTTGACAGTTTTGTATGACTGAAAGTGTGTTTTTGGTTGATGGTTCAGTATGACTGAAAGTGTGTTTTTGGTTGATGGTTCCGTATGACTGAAAGTGTGTTTTTGGTTGGTGGTTCCGTATGACTGAAAGTGTGTTTTTGGTTGGTGGTTCCGTATGACTGAAAGTGTGTTTTTTGGTTGACGGTTCTGTATGACTGAAAGTGTGTTTTTGGTTGACAGTTTTGTATGACTGAAAGTGTGTTTTTGGTTGACAGTTTTGTATGACTGAAAGTGTGTTTTTGGTTGATGGTTCAGTATGACTGAAAGTGTGTTTTTGGTTGGTGGTTTCGTATGACTGAAAGTGTGTTTTGGTTGGTGGTTCCGTATGACTGAAAGTGTGTTTTTGGTTGGTGGTTCCGTATGACTGAAAGTGTGTTTTTGGTTGGTGGTTCCATATGACTGAAAGTGTGTTTTTTGGCTGATGGTTCTGTATGACTGAAAGTGTGGTTTTTGGTTGATGGTTCTGTATGACTGAAAGTGTGTTTTTGGTTGATGGTTCTGTATGACTGAAAGTGTGTTTTCTGATTAAGTAATGTGTCCTTTGATTCATTCAGGAGTTTAATTTTCATTTTGGTAAATGGAGTACTTTATTGTTTTGCCTTGTTAACATGAAGGTAGAGTCTGTGAACTGGAATTTTAGACTGTGTACATTTTTTGAGATTGCATAACAGAAATGTTTAATCACTAACTTCTTATTAATGAAAACAATTTTCTAAAGTAAGGCAGGAACTTTCATGCCAGTCAAATTAAGAATAATATAAATGTAGATGTTTATATTAACTAGAACATAGTTTCAGTTAACGTAAATCATTTCACAGAATAGTAAACTTTTCTTGTTGTTATTTCACAGTATTATAGAAGTATTGAAGTATTTTTTTATACCTTATCTGTCTTATATATGTAATTCAATATAATTCATTTGTTATAAATTCAGTAATGTATGACTTCTAGGATATATTAACTGGCAGAAATGTCACCCTGTTGTTGGCTGTTTGGTCAAAATCTTGGTGAGCTAAATGGTGTTTCTCTGTCACAAAATTGTTCCTAACTTCTTATGACTGCATGTAGGTGAACAGTTTTATGTGCTTCTATATTACAGGTTTCTTCCTGGCTTATTTTCTCACTGAATCTTTCCTCATAACTTGGTGAGCAAGGCCATCTCTTGTTTTCTTCCATAACTTACAACTCCACATCTCATTTTCTTTGTCAAAGTGTCAAACTTTCTTTGTGATAAGTCACTTTTCTGTTTGGCACTTTTTGGCATAGTGGTTTCCAATGTTCTCGATAGCTTTATACTTACACTGAGGTGAAAAAATACTTGTGTAGCTTAAAAAGATTGAGTTACTACAGAATTACTATAAACGTTTAAGCAACGAACTCTGTACAGAAGACATGCAGTTCCTTCAGTCACAAAACAAATCAATTGATAGTATAAACTTGGGTTCTATAGAAGAAAATGTAACTTTTCTCCAGAAATATAACAATGAGTTTTCACTAGAAAGACTTACCTTAAAATTATGCATTAAACTCACCTTACCAGAAGTTTAGAAGTTTTATTTAAGAGAAATTAAGTTTATTATTAATAATAAATGTACAAATTTAAAAAAAAGAAAACAAATATTATTTCTTCATTAAGAATGTGATTTGGGGAAGATGTTATAAAATAACATTGTGTTACTGTTTCAATTTTAGCAAGGGTCTGTTTTATAATATTTATTATTTTGGTGCAATATAAAGCTGTTATTGACTTATTTCTTTTAAACGAAGTGAACATATGCATTAAATAAACTTTCTATAGTAGACCAAATTGTAATGAAACTTTGGTAGGAACTTCCTCTTATTATATCAATACATGGTGAGAATTTTCATTCAAATTGGTCTTAAATTGTGGGAGGTGTTTTGTAGACAGTTGGACATTCACCTCTGTGTGTGTGTGTGTATATATATGTATATAAACAAGGCGTTTCTAACTTTGTTGGAAAGAGGAGTAAGGTGTGGAAGGAGCTAAAAGTATGCTGTCAACTTTATATTATGCTATGGTTTAGAATTTTATATAATAGAAGGAAATTTTTCAGTGTTATATCACAAAGAACAATAGGAATTACTTTGTAAAAGTAACAGCACTTTAAAATACTTTAAAACATTGGTATTAGAATCCAGTGGCAATTATCAAATTGTGGACTTGATCATTTGGTCAGTAGAACATATTAATATTGCCACCAGGAAACAAAATAAACTTACCAACATAGCTGGTTTTGAATAATAATGTACTACACCAAGGGAAAAACTGGACGTGGTTTATAATCAAAGTGGGACGCATGTCCCTTTTGTCTCATGTTAAAGAACCTGTGTATTATTTCTTTCTGTGTGAAAGCATTTTTGATTTCAGATGTGTATGTTTTCTTTATAACAGGCATACTCAACTGTGGGAACACCCGATTATATAGCACCTGAAGTTTTTATTAAAACTGGATATACTAGTGCTTGTGATTGGTGGTCCTTAGGTGTCATCACGTATGAGATGCTAATAGGTACACAGAACTTTAGCAGTTTTACTCAGTGCTATTAAGTGCATCTTTGTTTAATGGCCAGAGAAAGACATTTTTATTTCATTATTTAAATGCTTTGCATATGAACTTTGTAGACGTTTTCTAATATCTTCATAAATGTTCTAGTTTCTTAATGACTCTAACCAATAGCCTCTTAAAGTTTTGTGAAGAACTGGCCAACACTATCCTTAATTTAAACTTACAGATTGTGTATTTAAAGACTTGTACATATCTTATGTTATTGTACTAATCCTCACTTGTTGTACATTACTTTTCACAAAAATTTACTTTGCTAATTAATATCATTAAAGATAGAAGCTGTTTTATCTTTTCAGTATTTCTCATTTGTTTAAACCAATTATCTGTAAATATGTCTGCTTTTCATCACTGTTTGTTTGAGTAATTTCAGAGTTTAAGATTTTTTTGGTTTTTTTTTTAAATTAGCTGGTTCACAAACCAATTAAACATTTATTCCAAACTAGCTGTATGCTCTTTATTCAGTAACATGTGTGACATTATCCCATAATTTAAGGCTACTAATAATTTTAAACACACCATATTTTCAGTTAGAAGTTTGTCTGAAATGCATTTTACTCAATACCAAAATTTGTATCCATTGCAAAACATTTTATATATTTCATTCATCATTTATGAGATATCAAGCCTTATGGTGCATTATGTATAAACTAGAGAGGTATGATCCTTTAATACACAGAAGGTATAATGTCACATCTCAACAAAACTGGTAATAATTTTGACTGTTAATTAGTTATTTATGTTCTATGTTTATGTGATACATTTAATTTTCGACACCTTTTTTCTGAAACAGATTAATGTAGTGAATAACGTATATATATATTTCAACTTTCCAAGGCTATCCACCTTTTTGTTCTGAAACACCCCAGGAAACGTACAGAAAAGTGATCAGCTGGAAAGAGACTCTAGTATTTCCTCCTGAGGTGCCAATCTCAAGTGAAGCACATGACTTGATCCAGAAGTTTTGTAGAGAAATGGAGACGAGGATTGGTTTTATAGGAGGGATTAAAGAAATACAACAACATTCGTTTTTTAGAGGTGTTGACTGGGAACACATTCGGTATGTTAAATTTAAACAAATAGAAATACTGTTCTCTTTACACTGAAAAGTTATGTATGCATGGGTTTCTTTACCCTATTTTTTTCTGCTATCAACCATAAATTGGTATAAAAGTTGTTATTGGTTGCAGTGATAATGTAATTGGCTATCAGTAAGTAGACTTAAGGTTATTTTTTTTTATGACTTACAATCATTCAAAACTGCATAAAATTCTTCAATTCAAGTTGCTGAACATTATAGGAAAACATAAACATGGGTTCTAGAAAAGTATGTTCTAAAGCAAGTGTTATGAATCTTTTAATAATTCTAGAGAAAGACCAGCTGTTATACCTGTTCAAGTCACGAGTATTGATGATACTTCTAATTTTGATGATTTTCCGGATGTTGATTTGAAGATACGTAAGTATCTACTGAAAGAAACTTTTGTTTTTACTGGTTTATTTATTTGCATAAATTAGTAAAGGTGTGACAGTTCGATGTCACACTGGAACTGTGTGAATTGTTAGTAACATTTAAACTAGGCCTTTGAAGTTGTCCACTCATGACAGTAATGACACTGACAGTAAACTGTACCTTATTGTAGTGACGTTTTCGACTACAACAGTAGTGTCAAAACGAAACCTCATTTTGTGTCTCAAATCATTTTTCTTTTTATAGACTTTTGTCCTATTCAAAAAATAAAAATTCTACTGCTACAATGCAGTAATGTAATTGGATGTTGTAAACTGAAATAATAAATAATGTTGTTCCACTCCAGCTGCAGCTCCATCTACCGACACAGATGAACAGTCAGGGTACAAGGACTGGGTGTTTATCAACTACACCTTTAGGAGGTTTGAAGGCCTAACACAAAGAGGAAAAGGAACAAAGAAGACTTAAAAGTGGATTTTGAGTTAATATTTAATTCTAAAGACACTATCCCACCATTGTTCAGACGAAGAATTACTTGTGTACTGATTATTCTGAAGCAGTGTGTCCAGAGGATCGCACTCATTAGGTCTTTATTTTTGCTTGTGCATGAATTTGTCTTACCTTTATGTTTTATTTATTCTTTGCTCTGTTTGTAGGTAAAATAGACAAACAATTTCCTTAAAAAATACATAGATTCTTAAGTGTAATTTAAATATTTGACATAAAATGGTTAAGAACGGAATAACAAGAGAAATATGAAACTTAAGTGGTAGCAGAACATGCCACAGTGAGGACGTAAACAGCAATCTACGCACAAAAAACAACACAGTTTTTATTTTTAAATGTATAGGAGTGGTACACTTCTGGTATGGTATGCTTGTGGTCCAAGCATGTATTTTTTTTTGCATACTAATTAAAATGTTTTGTAATTCACCATGTTATAGTATCTGTAAAGTTGGAAAGTCATATCTGTTTTTATCGTTTCAGTTAAGTGAAGCATTCGGAGATTTTTTTCTGGTCCCTAAAGTTCTATGTATTACCGAATTATTTTAATTAAATCAGTTGGATGTTCCTCAGTAACTTATATTAACTAATCCCTTCTCTAAGGTTTAAGGCCTGGCATGGCCTATCGCGTTAAGGCGTGCGCTTCGTAATCTCAGGGTTGCGGGTTCGCGCCCGAGTCGCGCCAAACATGCTCGCCCTCCCAGCCGTGGGGGCGTTATAATGTTACGGTTAATCCCACTCTTCGTTGGTAAAAGAGTAGCCTAAGAGTTGGCGGTGGGTGGTGATGACTAGCTGCCTTCCCTCTAGTCTTACACTTCAAAATTAGGGACGGCTAGCACAGATAGCCCTCGAGTAGCTTTGTGCGAATTTCAAAAAAACAAACAAAAATCTAAGGTTTAATGTGTTGATGATTTAAGCCCTCCTCGCGAGCAGCTGGAAGTTGTTCTGCGTTTTCTCCAGAATTCATTAACGTAATTGGAAATTAAACTTCCCTCCACTTTGAAGGAGAATTTGTTTGTCAGATAAAAGTTTCTGAGGTGACTAGTTTTGTATTATGATAGATAGAAAAACGATTTATTCAGTAAGCGTAGAAGAAAATGTGTCGTTTGGTAAAAACCAAGAGCACGTGCCAAATCGCGTTTTAAGTGAATTGTGTGATCCCATAAAGAAACAAACAAAAAACTCCTCGAATGAAGCGTTTCGTTCAGTGAAGATAAACTGAGGAGAACCGAATTTACGTTTTCATTGAGTGTGTTGTCTGATAAATATAAGCTGCAAGCGCTACCCATGTTTATGGCTGTCGTCCTGGAAGCAAAGCAACGAGGGTCAGCAGAATGAAGTAAACTGGTTTGTTATAAATAGGGCGCACATGTGACCGCCCCGTCGTAGTCGCTAAGTTTTAGCTTTAGCTCTGTCGGTAAATATTGGTTAAAATATTATACTTGGTTGGAAACTAATCTTAAAAGTAAACGTACTTTAAGAATATTGCTTATGATGTTTTATTGTTTTCTCCTCTCTGATGGCGAAACCAACTAGTCCAACAGGTAATTCTTATAAGACGATGTCATTGTGTCGTTTTTCGTGTCATGTGATCGACATGTTTTGCTCTGATGGTAAAAATTCGAAGATATTTCACCAGCTTCGTGTGCATTTATCAAGTGACTCCATCTAAAATAATTTAGTCACTGTGTTAATAAATTTAGACAAATATTTTACTTGTTTTTGGCATGTAAATAAAACTGCAAATATAGGTAAAGAAAATAAAGTGTCGAGTTTTGTGTTTGTGGTAAATTTATACCAAGATAGTCTAGTCAGCCTCCTATGAATGGTTTTATCAACTGTTCTACTAAATGTAAAATATTTTTTTATTTATACCCTTGGAAAAATTAAAACAAGGGAATAGTAATAAATATATATATATATATAAATCTAGTTTAACTTACACACATACAGTAAAAAATCTCACGAGCAGTAAGTAAACTTCAATTTTGTCATCACTGTATCTTTAAATGTGCCTTACGAGATCAGCGGTATGTTAAAGATATTAAAGCAAATAGTTTTTTTTTCTTTTAATTAGAATAAACACAGTTTTAGAAAGATATACATGTATAAAGTGTTCCAGTGCTGATTTTTAGTTTTTGTAAGGGCCAGTAACATTTGGATAACGGTGAAATATTATAAAAGCTGACAAAGACTTCAGAATTTACAGTGTACATGAAAGGGGGCCTCAGAACACCTGGTGTCTAAACTTATAACTTTCAAACTTAATCATTTCATCTTGTGAACATGCAAGTAGGGGTTAAAATAAGGATTTGTTGATATATTTTTTAAAGCTGTGTACAAATAAAATTTTCTTTCTCACCAAACATAAAATGTGCGTTAATGATTTGTAGTTGATAATACATAAAAGTACTTTCAAAGCCATAGATTAATATAATTTAACCCTGGTTAAACTCCTTTAGCGCCATCTGTTGAAAACATTAAATACCACAGTTTTAAACACTGAATGTTGGGCCTGGCAGGACCAGGTGGTTAAGGCACTTGACTCATTTCTGAGGGTCACAGGTTCGAATCCCCATCGCACCAAACATGCTCGCTCTTTCAGCCGTTATAAAATCACAGTCAATCCCACTATTCGTTGGTAAAAAATTAGCCCAAGAGTTGGCGGTGGGTGGTGATGACTAGCTGCCTTCCCTCTAGTCTTACTCTGCTAAATTAGGGACGGCTAGTGCAGATAACCCTCGAGTATCTTTGAGCTAAATACAAAAACAAACCAACGAATAGTGGGATTGACGATAACTTTATAATGTTCCGACAACTGAAAGGGCGAACAAGTTCGGTAATGAGATTCACGAACCGCATATTATGAGTCTATCGTCTTAACCGCTAGAGGGATTCATGTAAAATATTCTTATGAATGTTTTTTAATCAGTTATGTAGCTTTGTGTGTGTGTGTGCATATATATATATATATTAAACAAATCACTGATTTTATAGATTAAATTGGAGATAAGGATGATAAAGCAATTGAAAAATAGACGTAATTTGATGAATGGAGCTTATTTAAGATTAAGTTAACCACATTGATATTAATACAAATAGTACTAGATTGCGTGCGTGAGTGCATTGTATTGATTAAAACCTTTTAAAAAATCCAGCATAATTCTCGTCATGTAGTATGAAGTTTATGCAACATTTTCACTCGTTTATTATCGAGAGTATACACTAAAGTACTTTTTTCCTGAGAGACGTTTTCTGTGTTTTGACTTTGTTTTAACGCTAATATATCGTGTGAAGTTGGAAATCGCAACTCCTCCGGCGACATCTGTTGGATATTATCGAGTAAATATGGTAAGCTACAGTAATAGCGCGGTTGTCACTCTTTAAATTTTAGTTTATCTTTAATTCAGGTCAGTTCTTGAAATTACTTGTAAATAAGTATGTTATCTTTGGATATGAAAAATAATAAAAATAGTATTTTTGAATCTATTTAAAATAAATTAATGAGCTGAGAAAACCGTAAATGAAACCCCACCTTCATAGATAAAATTACCAAAAACTATTTTAAATACTACGATGCCTACGTTGATTACTTTCTGTATGTGACTTTTCATCTAAAAATCAATCGCCTGAAATGATTTTTATATCTAAAATAAGATTGAATGATAATTAAAAAAAAACAGTTATAACAGAACTAACAACAAAAATATATTTACATTAAACTTCAAGGTTCTAAGCTAAAAGACTATGTACTGCTCGGACTCGTAATCTGAGGGTCGCGGGTTCGAATCCCGGTCGCACCAAACATCTTTGCCCTTTCAGTTGTGGGGGCGTTACAATGTGACGGTCAATCCCACTATTAGTTGGTAAAAGATTAGCCCAAAAGTTGGCGGTAGGTTGTGATGACTAGCTGCCTTCCCTCTAGTCTTACACTGCTAAATTAGGGACGGCTAGCGCAGATAGCCCTTGAGTAGCTTTACGTGAAATTCAAAAACAAACATATGTGTTAATACATGTATAATGCCATAAGAAGAAACACTCGGCATAAAACAGCATTTTTTTCAGTGTAAACTTCTGTCTCGGCGCCATATTTGAAGACATATATATGTATGTACGTACGTGTGTGTACATATATATATATATATATATATGTAACTAATGTATCATTGCGAAGTTATACATTTTAACACACTTTACTATGTATGGTAAATACAAGTAAACATCGATATAAAACGCATCGAAAAAGCGCGATAATCAGTTGGGCGCGATGGGGTCTTAGGCCCCAAATTTTTGGGTTTCTACAGAGGCCGCCGCTTAATATTACCACTGCTTAATGTAATCAGCCGGTTAATGTGATCAAAAATCAAAAACCAAATCCACTTCAATCTTTTTGTATGGTTTTCACGCCGCATATTGTGATCAAACCCCGGCCTGCATGTAATAATTCCTGGTGCTGTCAACTGCAGTAAAGTACATAATCTGCCAGTCATAGGATAGCTCTCAGTGCGTAGGCAAGAAGTATCAAAACTTTATTTTCATTAAAACCACAAGTCATCCTTGATCGACCGATGGATGACGAAGGATGAGTCATATACACTCATACACCAGTGACAGTGGCATGAAGTGCTGCAAACGATAGCGTCAATGTTGAAACCATATAAATTTTTGAGAAACAGCTCGCTCCCCAGAAGCTTTCAGACGAAATAGTTTCTTGGAAATCTCTGACGTCAGCTATTCCCTTTTATTCTAATATCGCCGAATAACTGAAAGGTCTTATAACACCAGCTCGTAGGCAGAATTTCGTCGACCGAATCAGTTTTGTCGTGAGTGAATGGGATAGTGACCATCCGGTGGCGACAGACTGCGATTTTCATATTTTTTCAACATACAGCGTATTTATACCCATGGAGAAGAGAGGCACCAAAAGGAATGCTTACACAGTACAAGAGAAGATACAGATTGTGCAGCGAATCCGGAACGGGGAAGCAAGGACCAAGATTATGAAAGAAATAGGAGTTCCAGAGTCTACACTTCGAGGTTGGCTGAAGAATGAAGATCAACTGAGAGAATTCTGCAACCAGGTAGACAGAATGACAGGACTACAGAGGAAGAAAGCCAAGACAGCAGCAGACCCAGCAGTGGACATGGAAGTTTATGATTGGTTTGTGAGACTTCGAGCAGACAACATTCCCATCTCAGGACCCATGGTCCTTGCAAAGGCAGAGAAGACCTACCAGCAACTATACCAGAAAGAAGATTGGTAGCCCACCCATGGATGGCTGCAGAGATTCAAGGAGCGTCACGGCATCAACCAGATCAAGATTTGTGGAGAGGCAAAGTCAGCAGATATAGCAGCAGCAGTGGAATTCATCCCTCAACTACAGGATTACATCAAGGAGAATAACTTGGAACTGAACCAGATCTACAATTGTGATGAGAAAGCAATAGAGAACCCAGCGGCAGCACCCACAGATTTTACCACTCCAGATGAAGAAGAAGAAGATGACCCCATTCCAGAAGAACTCAGGAATTGCATCACCTCAACTCAAGCAGTACAGTACACAGAACAACTTCTATATTGGGCAGAACACCACAATCTAGGAATTTGCAAGATACTACAGATCCAGGACCTCATGAGAACTGCGAAGAGGATGCGGAACCAAGGAGGAAGACAACAGACACTTTTGGAGGCTTTTGAAAGAAAGAAGACTACTGAGTAATTATAAATTTGTGCATTTCAACTTGTTTTATGTGCTTACTATATTTTATTGTTATTAAATTTTTTGAAAAATCCGTTTTTGTTTCAGTACTGAATTCGTATTTTAAACTTTGCCATGACATTTTTTTATCTGGTAATTATTTGACTTCAGTTTGTACTTAGATTTTAATAATTAGTAAATAAATTATCAAAATTAATTACTATATGTATTAACTTTTAAAATTGAACTAATTTTAATCAGCGTCTAATCGTAAAAACGATCACATGATTGCTCTGACGGAACTACTTTTAGAATATCATCCCCCATCAAAGTAATGAATTCGATAAATTTCTTTAGAATTCTGCTTTTTACATTTAATTTCAGTCTTAAAATTGAGTTTAATAAATAAAAAAAAATAAAAAAAGCTATATCATTGGTGTAAGTAGTTTTGTTTGTTTTTCTTTATTTCACTACAAAACGCGTAAATTTTGCATTATCGCTCACCCCGAGGGTCAAAAAAATATATAATCAAATCGGTATAAGGCGCAATCAGATACAACGCGGTCGAATTTTTTGGACCCCAACTAGCGCCTTATATCGATGTTTGACTGTACATGCCCACCGACATTACAATAATAATTTCTATATTTCACTTTTATTAAGTGAATAACCTGAAGAAAACAAAAACAAAACCTCTTCATACTTTTGATTAGTCTTGAAGTATTTATTCATGCAATACACGTATAAATAAAAATGAATCATTATCTGTTTTGATTGTATGAAACTGGAACAGGTACATATTGTTTGTTTGTTGTTTTAAATTTATTTTTGTCAAATTTAACATACAGTGCTAGTGCCCTTGATATAGAATTACTTTGTTCCATATTAACTTAAATGTTTGTTTGTTTGTTTTTTTACACTGTAGATTATTTGGTAGATTATTCAACAATAAAAGTTTCATAACTTAACTGAATATGTACAAGGGATTTTACCATCAAGGTAAAGATAATACATATTTATGTTACTTGTATCGCATCAGTGTAAAGAGGGTATTAGTATATTTTTGGACAACAACGGGCACAATAATTTATCAAAATAATTACATAAATTATCCAGGATTTGTCTTCCAGTCATTCAATACCTTGAAAACGATTATGTTGATAATCTGAAAGAATAAATCACGAATTAATTAATTAGTAAATAAGGTGCCAAATCAACTAATTATCTTCATAATTACTCCATATTTACAAGAATCGAGCGAGAAATTCACTTTTTTTTTTCTTTCAACAGTTTCACAGAAACGAGCCATTCTTAAAATCATTGATAGAAAATTATTTTAAACAAACTTTATTAATGTGGTGTAAATCCGTTATTAAAACGTCTTTATTTTTTTTTTTATTTATCACCCACGGATGAATCTTAAAGATTCAATATTTATCGTATTGATTAATAATCATAAATGAAAAAATAAAAGTTATTTTTATTATAACAGTTTTACAATTAAAACTTTAGGTAATGAGATATGTAAGACTGTACGACCAATCAATGTTCAAAATTATGTACATTAATATTTTAATATTAACATTACTGTTGACTAACTTTGCCATTTGGAAAAAAAATACTTCTGTTTATTTTTAAATGGATAAATTAAAAATTAATTTAGAAACTACAGGATCTATTTTATTGCAAAGATCAAATTCACTAAATATATATATTACGGTTTCAGAATTATATATACCTAAATTATTTAATGAGTACTTGGGTTTATTTTTAAACTTTAAATGCCATATCAGTATAAAATAATTACTTAATATATTTTATATTTATTTATTCTCTCCTTAATAATATTTGGGTTTCGTACAGTGTTTACTATTTAAAATTTATCACTCAGTGAGTTTATTTTTGTATTTTATTATAACTCTATAATTTATTAACTGTAGTACTTGAGTATCTCTATATATCTTGTTTTAAAAGTTTATGTAGAAATCTGTATTCTTTTTTATACGAACGACATAAAAAAGCGAAATAGACCAAGTATGCAATCTTTTGCTGTTGAAAACTCATTAAAAACTGAATTTTCTATTTCGTTTTTTTTATTCTTGTCGAAATAAATGAAAACATTTTGTTTATCAACAGACACTCAGTTTTTAAAAAGTTTTAATAGCTAGGAATTATGATTAAGTTCATCTAACTTTGACCCTAATCTTTCATTAATCGGTGCACAAGGTAGAAGACGGATGACAGTTATTTACATTCCAGATTCAATGTTTTCTATCATGCTTCGATAGATAAGTGAAAACAAAAAATAAATTGTCATCAAGAAATATCATTTTGTTCTCTCTACCTCTTCATGGTTTGGAGAAAACATTTTTTTTTAAAGAGCTATGAAAGAAATAAATACCAACACGTTTTAAAATATTGTAAAAACAATAACATCAAAAGGAAACTACTTCACTAATTTTAAAATTTTACAGTTTCGTTTCGCTAAAAAGAAAACAATACAAACTTTAGAATGAGCAAAGTATAATTGTTATTGTTGATTTTAGTTTATCAATGGGTCACTGAATTATCTGCGTCGCTACACAGTAAAATAAAGTTAAATCGGTTAAATAAAAAGATCCATCTGGTTATATGTTACTGTGGTCGGGTGAATCTCAAGACACAATTCAATAAAACAAGCTACAAGGACTTACCAGTTGTATTTATACCTTACAGTAAATGTTCAAAACATAAAAGAAAATAATGAGGTAAAACTTTACAAATCACTTACCCATTAATCTTTATAAAAGATGATTCAGTAAACGAGGAAACTTAACAGAAAGATAAATTAGGACAACAAGCGTTTACTCCGTTACTACTAATAATATTCAGAAACTTCAGACCGATTTCTAAATAAATTAAAAATACCAATAAAGCATTTTTGTTGACTATTTTTATGATTCAATAGGTAGCTTGCGATAAAACAGATGTTTCTCATTCTGTGTCCTTAGAAGAAGTGAATGAGACAGTAAGTTATAATTTACTCTGTCTTCAGATTGCTATCACAAAAAGTTTATTTTTGCTATTTTGTATGTGTGTGTTTGTAGTTTACAAACGATTCGAGAAGAAATTTGAGTATTATTCACTGAGGCAAGTAATAAAAAATATAAGAGATTTGTAAAGTTAAAATGTGATCACGTTATGTAAACATTATTATGTTAGCAATTAACGACATATCTTGAAAAGGAAACCTGGAAATGAAATTCATGCAAGATTTAATGAAAAATATCTCATCTGAGAATTAAATCTTTACATTTAACGTAATTAACTGGAGAAATATATGTAGTTTTGTAATTACTCTAAATGGTTGTATGTACATACACTCTTTATTTAGCCACTTATCAATACCTGTTAAGCCTTAGCAGTATTTTGGAATATATCAAATTGGATGGGCTGATTTCGTAATAATCCACACATAAACGATGTCATCAGCACTGACTTCTGCAGGTTCCGGAAATGATGTGATTTGACGGAAACGTCTTTTCCCGCTAAAATTAAACACTTATAATTGAGAGTATAATCTTGGGATTACCAGCAATAGCAGCCACAAACATATAATCACAATTAAATAGAATAAGTGAATGTTGTCGAAAATATAGAATCAAAATAAACACAACTAGTAGTATTCACTAAGTTAACTAAATATAAAAAAGCACAACAACAGATATATATGAATGGAGAGCTACTCCAGACTACTGCAACAGCAAAATTTCTAGGACTAACATTCGACTGAACACTAACGTGGATAAACCACATAAATATTATTAGAACACAAATTTGGCGAAGAACAAACTATGCTAGGAGTCTAACTGGCAAAAATAGTGGAGCTACGGCAGACAACATTATGAAAATATATAAAACACACATTAGACCCGTCATTGACTATGCAGCCCCTGTATAGATAAACGTAAGCAAAAAACTACTACAAACAATACAAAATACATTACTCACAAAAGCTTATAAAGTACCCAGAACAACATCATCTGAATTCATACATAAATACGCACACATGGAAACAATAGCAGATAGACTCCTACATAGTACAATAAATTATTTTGACAAAGATTGAAGAAAATATGAATTAGTAAGCGAATTTTACAGTTACTATTTACATGATGATGATAGACCTAAACACCTTTCACCAGTGAATATATATTTTCTAAATAAATAAAAAGCCACCTATAAACTGGATTCCACATTAGATTAGGAATTAATTACTAAACATTGAAAGGTTTTTTATGTAAATGTTTTATAGTTAATATCTAACTGATGAAAGTGCAAATAATCTATGGAAGTATAAGAGAAACAATATATTTGCACAAAGTGTATGTATAAATCGTGCATGGACATTGCCCTGAAGGGGGCCTGAGTAAGTGCGGGTTACTCTGGTCCTTGTGTACAATATATAAATGCACTTGACAGTTGTAAAACCAAAATTTGAAGGAAGGAGGAAGAGGTTAACGAAACCCAATACCCAAATACCCATACAGAGAGACAGCGATCTTGAGATTATGAGAATAGCTGACAAGTGTAAAAGAAATTCTAGAATTGTGTAAGAATGAGTTTGATAAATGTTGTTTAAAGAAAAACTCTTTTTAAGTGATACATAATTAAACTCGTTTCTGAATTATGTGCGATGTTTTACAGAATTATCTTCGAAAGATCTTGACTACAGGTTAAAGTAAATATTTTATGTGTAACTTCAACAAATGACAGCTATTTACATATATGATAAATTGTGGCGTTTATTAACCGTCGTCACGAACTCTTTAACAGTGTGAGAAAACGTACCACATGAGGGCGCAATAAATTACTGTTATAAATCTCATTGATATATTTCAAGTTTCTGTGTCAGATGAATGTTTAATACAAAGTAGACGGTAACCAGCATATGGAAACGCAGTGTTGGTATAGAGAATATTATGCTTGTTTCTTTTTTAATATCAACACACTGAAATAAATACTAAAAAATTATAAACGTTAGATTTCAGCAGGAAATGTAACTATAACTCATATTAAGTGAGTACAGTTAGATGAATCTAATTTTTAATGCAATGGCTATCGCGGATACTGTTAGAAAAAAAAAAAAAGCATTTTTAATTAAAGTTTTCAGTATACATTTACGGCCCGGCATGGCCAAGCGTGTTAAGGCGTTCGACTCGTAATCCGAGAGTCGCGGATTCGAATCCCCGTCACACCAAACATGCTCGCCCTTTCAGCCGTGGGGGCGTTATAATGTGACAGTCCATCCCACTGTTAGTTGGTAAAAGAGAAGCCCAAGAGTTGGTGGTGGGTGGTGATGACTAGCTGCCTTCCCTCTATTTTACATTGCTAAATTAGGGACGGCTAGCGCAGATAACCCTCGAGTAGCTTTACGCGAAATTCAAAAAAACAAACAAACAAAACAGTATACATTTATTTATATTACAGATACAACGGATAACCAAGCTTTATATCTCACTTTATTTTAGCGTGATGTTTAAATAAATATTCTGGTGATATGGGTTAAAAAAAATCATATATTGGACTTTTCTAAATCCTTTATAAAACTGTGGTGTTTAAGCCATATGCAGGCTTTAAATAATTAATTTTTTTCTGTTTAATCATTTACTTCCAATATTAATTTATATGTATAATAAATGACTTTACATCGATTATTTTATGTAAATAACTAATTGTTTTTTCAGACTATTTATTTATTCATTTTCTCTTTTGAACAGGTATTTTTGACCAAAAATGAACATATATATGTATTCAATTCAAAATTATATAAAAATGTAAGTTGCTATTAAAGCAATATAATTATTTTATAACATTTAAATATTAAACAAATATTTATCTAACGTATAATTTGTGTTATTTTATTGATATTATTGTACAGCAATATGATTGGTTTGGTTTTTTTGGAATATCGCACAAAGCTACTCGAGGACTATATGTGCTAGTCGTCCCTAATTTAGCAGTGTAAGACTAGAGGGAATGCAGCTAGTCATCACCACCCACCGCCAAGTCTTGGGCTACTCTTTTACCAACGAATAGTGGGATTGACCGTCACATTATAACGCCCCCACTGCTGGGAGGGCGAGCATGTTTGGCGCGACTCGGGCGCGAACCCGCGACTTTAGATTGTGAATCGAACCTCATAACCCACCAAGCCATGCCGGGCCCAGCAATATGCATTAATATATGTACATTTTCTTTTAATGTTCTCAATTTTTCCAACGTTTTATTTAAATACAAAACCTATATAAGAGAGGTTGCACTTTTTAATTAAATTAATTTTAACTATTATTTATATATATATATATATCATATTTAAAATATATAAAACAACACTTGGCCATCTGTCACAGTTTTCTTACTCGCAGCATGTTGTGTTATAACGTGAATGTATGTTTAAATTTTTTCTACAAAACTTACATTTTTGCTGGGTCGAAAATACCATGAGCCACTGGTTCTGATCTCATTTTGTTTAGTGATAGCTGAGTTTCTAGTTCGGCTAACCTAATGTCCGAAATCCCGCTCTTTCTTTGTCTGTTGAATAAAGACAACGGTAAGCCTTGAAAAACTTTGTTTCAACACTTTAATGTTAACTTTTTTTTAGTAGGTGCATACTGACAGTTAAAATAACGCTTTGACTGTTGCAGGCTATGTCGACAAGGTAGTTAGGCTTACCTTATTAGTAAGAACAACGCTGTCTGATGTCGTATAATATTGATAATTGAGCTGTGTTGTCGTTTCATAAACAGTATTTATTGTTCACTTTGTTTCATATTGTGTTTGGTCTTTTTCTTCAAAGCAGTCAAAGTCAGGAAATTCGTATTTATTTCTGAATAACACCCCCTAACGTTCCACTATCTACTACTGTTATTACTATTGCCAGAATGGGAAAATAATATATCTAGAGGTGGAACTCTGTAACTAACAGGTCGGATGTACAGCATCACAAGTAGCTCTAAGTTTAACAACAGTATTATAAGTAATAAAAATTAGTAAACATTAAGTACGATGTAGGGATAGCTATACCAAAAGTCCAGATACAAGGAAGAGATGAATACACAAATCCATACAAAATCCTACGTACGTTGTCAATAACTATCGGGTCAAACTTACAAAGTTATGGTTTTTCGTCACTGTAAGACTGTATAGCACTGTTCAGTTTAACTGGTTTTATTCAAACATGAATTCACGCGTCTCACAGAAATTCAACATTAGCTGTAGATAAAAGTTATTCTTGGAAAGATATGGCTACCTATATTGTGATTTTTTAATGATTTTGTGTATTTAGACTTATTTGATTTCTGTATCTCTTGACATTGACCCCTACATCATGTCCTCTGCTGGTACAGTAGTAAGTCTTCGAATTTACAACACTAAAATCAGGCGTTCGATTCCCCTTGGTTGAGTTAGCAGATAGCCCAATGTGGCTTTGCTATAAGAAAACACATGCGCCACCTACATCATTCCCGATTTTCACAAATTTGTTTTTATCACTTGCTTCCATTCTTTCTTTTTAAATAATTTCATAAAAGTAGGTTGATTAAACATTTCTTTTATATTTATAATTCGATGGTAATATATACTCTTCAAAAAAAGAAACGCAAAAGGCAAAATATGAGACAAATTGTTAACAAGTTTATTTCGGGTAGTTCTGTATGACATGTGTGAAACTTTGCACATTTACTGCTGAACATCCAAAGTCTGCAAAGGCGAAGTCCACGCTCACTAGGTGAAGTTTAACGTCACTCAACGTCAATAACAAGTATGCCCCCCCATGAGCATCAATAACTACTTGGCATCTCATGCCCATGGAAGAGATGAGATGACGAATCACATCCTGTGGAATGGCTGTCCACTCAGCCTGCAAAGCTGCTGGAAGCTGAGGTAGAGTCTGCGGTTGAGGTTGTCGCCGTCGCAGACGTCGGTCCAACTCGTCCCATAGATGTTCAATGGGGTTTAAATCTGGTGATCTGGAGGGCCAGGGAAGAACGTTGATGTTGTGGTGTCTCAAGAAGACAGTGGTGAGTTGGGCTGTGTGAGGACGGGCGTTGTCATGTTGAAAAACGTCGTTGACGTTCACCATGATGGGTTGCACATGGGGCCTAAGAATCTCGTCGACGGTTGCGTACGGTCTGATCAGAAATCCTACGCAGCCCTGGTATGGTTGAGGCAGTAGACGTCTCAGTGGTGGTCTTATCTCGAAGGTGACGTAACCGGATGTTGCGATCTTGTGCGGGCGTGGTCACACGAGGTCTGCCAGATCGTGGACGGTCACGAGTTGATCCATGTTGTTGGTGACAATTCCATAGCCCTGTGATGGTGCTTGGGTGGACATTCACAGCTCTGGCAACATCTGATCGAGATTCGCCTGCTTCCAAGCGACCAATGGCGTTGTTGCGTTGTGCTTTAGTCAGTCTTGGCGTAACTGTATTGTGTGTCGGTGGCTTAACACTGAGCTATGGAAACCGAAAACCCGTCACTTTTATAGGGATTTTGCACACGTTGCACTTGCAGAACATGCAGATCTCTCAAACAAATTTATTGGACACGCATGCGTTTTGGCGAAAAGTCCGATGCTTTCCTCCGTTTTCAAAGTGCACAACTTTTATTGCCATTTTGGTCTGACAATCACGTGTAACATCACATACTCTGAGCTTGTAACGTTATTACATATATTTCTCTTCAAAATAACAAAAATATCCCTTTTGCGTTTCTTGTTTTGAAGAGTATATATATTTAATATCATATCAATTTTATCAGTTTCTTTATTGCAAACCGAAATTTTATACCTAATCAAGAAATGATTTGGATTAAATTTTTATCAGGTGACTATGGCACGAAAACAAAATTGCAATCAATCGAAAACACGTAAAAGAAGGGAGCATATTTCATATAGCAGGCCTTCAAGATTCTTCAATCTTTAAAAATAATAATAAATATTTAGGACCACGTGTTTTTAGCTCTTTCCTACTGTGAACCCAAGATATCACAATTCGTGCTCTTTGCCACACACACACACACGAAAAAATGCGCTCCATGCTTTGGGGCTTTGATTGCTTTATTGTGGCGATGGCTTAAGAGTTGACAGTTGCTGCTGTTGATTTGCGGCCTTTCTTCTATTCTACACTATTAGTAGTGTAAGACTAGAGGGAAGGCAGCTAGTCATCACTACCAACCGCCAACTCTTGGACTACTCTTTTACCAACGAATAGTGGAATTTACCGTAACGTTATAACGCCCTCAAGACTTAAAAGGCGTGCATGTTTGGTGTGACGGAGATTCCATCCCGCGACCCTCAGATTACGAGTCGCACACCTTAACACGCATGGCCATGCCGGGCCTATGTAGAAGTGAACCGTGTGTGAAGAGTTTATTATGAAAAGTCTATAACCATTAATAAAAACACAAAGCTACACAACGGTGTATTTGCACTTTGCTAACAAGGGGTATCGAATCCTGATTTTAGGGTTTTTGTTTCTTAGTCGAGTTTATTTATGTAATAAAAAAACGGGTGTCTTTCGGGTAACTGGCTAACACGAAAATATCAAAATATAAAACGTTAAAACCAAAACAGTAACTTCCATTTATGAAGAACTGTACATTTGATGTTGTACTATATTCATCTAACACAAAGTTTCTCGAATAACTTCTATTTTAAATTATCTAAGGACAATACACGTAACAAGACATTTTTTGAGTAATTTTTCTTTTGTTTTCAGAATGCTTACTTAGAAATGATTTTAATTTCGACGTAAGTCGTTCTTACCTGGCATGCGGGCGTGCCATAGAAACGTTCACTATAAACAGTAGAACAATCGTTAATGTGACTCGTCTCCTGGAACCAGCATTCATTATACAGATCTTTGTTTTTTATGAATTATCAAAGTTTTTTTTTTGTTTCTTGTTATTGTTTTAAAACCACTGAATGATGATTAGTAATGTTTTGCAGATGGCTTTGTCTGCAGTCACAGATTACAGAATGCTGGTTGTCAGCCGAATAATTGCTTTTAAGTATCAATTATATTCGACAGAGGAAAAACAAGATTATCATCTGCCTACATTATTTACACTTGCCAATAAGAATCCAGAAGGTTATGACGTCAGAACTTCTCTAAACTACGTAGACCCTTTCCAAATCTCATTGGTCAATATATATAAGCTGGACAGTAAGAGTGAGCACTTTTAAAGACAAAAATTAGGAATAAATCTAAACACTAACATCACCGTATTTTGCATAAGAATGGTATCAACACAAATAAATCTAAACACCAACATTACCGTGTTTTGTATGAGAATTATATCAACAAATCTAAACACCATTACTGTACTTTATATAAGAATGGTATCAACACAAACAAATCTAAACTCCAACATTACCGTATTTTGTATAAGAATGGTATCAACACAAATAAATCTAAACTCCAACATTACCGTATTTTGTATAAGAATGGTATCAACACAAATAAATCTAAACACCAACATTACCGTGTTGTGTATGAGAATGATATCAACACAAATCTAAACACCATTACTGTACTCTGTATAAGAATGGTATCAAGACAAACAAATCTAAACACCAACATCACCGTATTTTGTACAAAAATGGTATCAACATAAATAAATCTAAACTCCAACATTATCGTATTTTGTACAAAAATGGTATCAACATAAATAAATCTAAACTCCAACATTACCGTATTTTGTATAAGAATGGTATCAACACAAATAAATCTAAACTCCAACATTACCGTATTTTGTATAAGAATGGTATCAACACAAATAAATCTAAACACCAACATTACCGTGTTTTGTATGAGAATGATATCAACACAAATCTAAACACCATTACTGTACTTTGTATAAGAATGGTATCAACACAAATAAATCTAAACACCAACATTATCGTATTTTGTACAAAAATGGTATCAACATAAATAAATCTAAACTCCAACATTACCGTATTTTGTATAAGAATGCTATCAACACAAATAAATCTAAACTCCAACATTACCGTATTTTGTATAAGAATGGTATCAACACAAATAAATCTAAACACCAACATTACCGTGTTGTGTATGAGAATGATATCAACACAAATCTAAACACCATTACTGTACTCTGTATAAGAATGGTATCAAGACAAACAAATCTAAACACCAACATCACCGTATTTTGCATAAGAATGGTATCAACACAAATAAATTTAAACACCAACATTACCGTATTTTGTACAAAAATGGTATCAACACAAATAAATCTAAACACTAACATTACTGTATTTTGTATAAGAAAGGTATCAACAGACATTGCTTGTTTGTTTTGAATTTCGCACAAAGCTACTCGAGGGTTATCTGCGCTAGCCGTCCCTAATTTAGCAGTGTAAGACTAGAGGGAAGGCAGCTTGTTATCACCACCAACCGCCAACTCTTGGGCTTCTCTTTTACCAACAAATAGTGGGATTGACCGTCACATTATATCGCCTCCACGGCTGAAAGGG
Organism: Tachypleus tridentatus; assembly: GCF_004210375.1. Taxonomy (NCBI): domain Eukaryota; kingdom Metazoa; phylum Arthropoda; class Merostomata; order Xiphosura; family Limulidae; genus Tachypleus; species Tachypleus tridentatus. The sequence goes on along the minus strand of NC_134831.1, from coordinate 128,258,078 downwards.
CAAGCATGTTTGGCGTGACGGGGATGCGAACCCGCGAGCCTCAGATTACGAGTCGAACGCCTTAACACACTTGGCCATGTCGGGCCATCAACATACATTTTCAGATATATTTGATACTGTTACATAACGTTATTCAAAGTTTATTTTCATTTATATAGCCAGTTGTTTGTTGGTTTTCCAATATTCACCAAGGCTACTGTGCTAGTCGTCCTTAATTTTGAACTGTTACCGTAGAGTGAAAGCAGATAGTCAACAGAAACCGTCGCCAATTCTTCTCTGACCAAATAGTGGATTTGTTGTGTTTTTTTGTTTTTTTCAATTCTGCGAAAAGCTACACGAGGGCTATCTGCACTAGCCATCCCTGATTTAGCAGTGTAAGATTAGTGGGAAGGCAATTAGTCATCACCACCCATCGACAACTCTTGGGCTACTTTTTTACCAACGAATAGTTGGATTGACTGTAACATTATAACGCCCTAACGCCTGAAAGGGCAAGTATGTTTGGTGTAACGGGGATTCTAACCCTAGACACTCATATTGCGGGTGCAGTGCCCTTACCACCTGACCTTGCCGAGCCTCCGAATTGTGAGATCGGACCATCACCCTGATAACCTGCTGTTGACCCTAAAGTGCAAACAGCGCTATTTATTTTTCTTTCACGGTACCAAAACGCGAACATATAAACAACAGTTCCATAGTCCGGCACTGGACTACGCTAAGCTCTTAACCATTGTTATAATACAATAAAACTCAAACCAGTAAAGTTACAAATATTACATGCACTAAAGTGCAGAGCCAAGTTAATACAGTAATTAGATGGAAGGAGCTCGAAGTTCAAAGGGTAATGATGGTACAGTTTAACGTTCTGTTAGATTTGTTGTATAAAATCACGTTTAATAGAAGTGGAGATATTTACAGAAGCATGGACATAAGGTTTCCATCACGATGGACACAAACATTTTGTAATGGTCACTAAATCATTGTTTTTATTATTATCAGTTAAGCAAGAATTACGACAAAGTTTATCTGATAAATCCACTGTGTAAGCACTTTGAACGTAGAAAGCGTTTAAATAATTTATTAGGGTTCTTGCTCATTGGTCGATTAGTTTATGCACAGAAAGTCAGTATGGTGTTTGCGTAGAAATAAAATATGCAGAATTGGTTTGTTTGTTTGTTTTGAACTTCGTGCGAAGCTACACTAGGGCTATCTGCGCTAGCCGTTTCTAATTTAATAGTGTAAGGCTAGTGGGAAGACAGTCATCACCATCCACCGCCAACGTTTGGGCTAATCTTTTGCCAACTAGTAGTGGGATTTACTGTTACATTATAACGGCTGAAAGGACCAACATGTTTGGTGTGACGGGGATTCGAACAATATTCAAAACTAATCAAAACCTTGTAAAGTAAACATAATTCTTTAGAGAAAAACTCTTTAAGTGCTTTATCTTTCTAGGGCATCAAGAGGTAGGAAAATACGACATAAAGTGAGCTAATTGGGAGCCCGGAAAGTTCATTAGTGAAAGCCAAAGACAAGCGAAACAGTTCCAACACATTCCCTATAGTTGTCGACGTTTACTGAGTTCTTCTGTTTTTAGGGTAAAGAAAATCATGAGGGCAGAATCAGGAAATTGGGCACCACTCAGGAGATCTGAAAGAGCACGAATGTAAATACGATAGTAACGTATGTTCTAAGTCCATGTAACCATGTCACAGGATGTAGATGGATCTTTACCAAAATTGGTATTGAGGTTCACTGGGTCCATAAAAAAATTTAATTTTGCGTTTTGCGGTTTATATGGTCGTGTTTTTGCGTTTTCGCATTCTTTACCACTACTCTGCACTCTGTTGTTGATGGTTCCTCACCAAATTTAGCGTGAAGGTTTGTTGGGTTTAGGCGAAAATGCATGTAAAACTTGCGGTTTCGTTTTTTTGTTTTCCAATTTTTAATGAGTTTATTATTATTATTTTTTTTTCAATTGGGCCTGGCATGGCCAAGCGCGTAAGGCGTGCGACTCGTAATCCGAGGGTTGCGGGTTCGGGCCCACATCGCGCCAAACATGCCCGCCCTCCCAGCCGTGGGGGCGTCATAATGTGACGGTCAATCCCACTATTCGTTGGTAAAAGAGTAGCCCAAGAGTTGGCGGTGGGTGGTGATGACTAGCTGCCTTCCCTCTGGTCTTACACTGCTAAATAGCCCTTGAGTAGCTTTGTGCGAAATTCAAAAAACAAACAAACAAAACAAATTTTTTTCAATTACTTATAAGGGAAGCGATTTTTCGAGTCCTAAGATAATCTTTTATTAACCGTGAATTTACATAACTTCTGTCCAGGGGGCGGGTACTACATCAAGTTGTAGAATAAATTAAAGTTTGTAGAGAACTGCAACGAGTATTATATGAAAAAGCTGGTCTTCACTGGTCATAACTGAAACTGAGGATAAATCGCCACAGTAGGATAGGTGGATCTGGCAGAAATGGGCGGGGCAAATTTCTACACGATTGAGAAAATTCGTACGACTGTGGTTACCGACACAGTGGACAGCGACTTAAAATTCAGTTTCCAGAAAAAAGAAAACATCATATGATTACAATGTTAATTGCAAAAATATCCTAACTAAGAAAGAAGGACTGCACTATCTAACAGGGCCATAAAGAAGGACTGCACTATATAACAGGACCATAAAGAAGGACTGCACTATCTAACTGGACAATTAAGAAGGACTGTACTATATAACAGGACCGTAAAGGAGGATTGCGCTATCTATCAGGGCCATAAAGATAGACTACAGTATCTAACATGATAAAAAAGAAGGACTATACTATATAACAGGTCCTTAAAGAAGGACTGCACTATCTAACAGGACTGTAAAGAAGGACTGTGCTATCTAACTAGATCGTAAAGGACTGCACTCTGACTGGACAATAAAGATAGACTACAGTATCTAACATGGCAAAAGAGAAGGACTATACTTTATAACAGGTTCGTAAAGACGGACTGCTCTATCCAATAGGATAATAAAGAAGGATTGCACTATCTAACAGGGCCATAAATTATGACTGTACTACTTAACAGGACCGTAAAGAAGGACAGCACTATCTAACAGGATCATAAAGAAGGACTGCTCTATCAAACAGGACTATAAAGAAAGACCACTATTTAACAAGACCGTAACACAAGTAGTGCGAGAAGTGTGTCTCTACCGAGCAACCCGAAAATGAAGGGGGGGGGGGTTAGTGGTGAGGATAGATAGATAGATTAAATGTTTCGGTATGGTCCGAGAGATGCCAAAGGCGCCAGGAAAGAATTATTATACGCGCCCTTCTCTTCTTCGGACCCAGATACGCTTGTACAAACTGACTGTCAGCAAGCTGAAATTTGTGATTTCGTAATAGAAATAATTCATCCAATCTTGGATTAAAAGCCTGCTATTACATACCGTCTTGAAAGATTTAAAATATCATAAGTAACCTACTAACCTACTGTGCTTTTGTTAAATATTTTACCGTTGGATATTATATTTTGAAGATTTGTGGGAGCAGTATTAGTGTAGACATTTTAGTCGTCAGTTAGCGGTAATTAAATAGAGCAATTTATGAACAATATTGAAGTTTTAGGCTTATTTTATAACACAAGAAAGTTTAATCAGTGTTGTATCATGTACATTTGTCATTCGTTGTTTACGTAACAACCAAATTGAATATATGTCCAAATTACTATCATCTTAACATTTAATATGAATTAATTAACATTTCAACAAATTAATCAAATAAGAATAGGTTAAGTTTTTAAGAAATCAATGATTAATTCTATCATCATAAAATTGATAAATACACCAACACAGACAAACAAATTCCTACCTCAGAGGAAATCACAAAGTGTCATTAATTAAGTTTGGTTTGAATTTCGTGCAAAGCTACTCGAGGGCTACCTGCGCTAGCCGTTCCTAATTTAGCAGTGTATTCATAAATACACTTAGATATTTCATAAATAAATATTCTAGTTATAATGTGACTAGAGGGAAAGCAGCTAGTCATCACCATCCACCGCCAACTCTTGGGCTACTCTTTTACCAACGAATAGTGGGACTGACCGTCACATTATAACGCCCCCAAGGGCAAGCACGTTTGGTGTGACAGGGATTCGAACCCACGACCCTCGGATTACGTGTCGAGTATCTTAACCACCTGGCCATGCCGGGCCTTGTGGACACATAAGAACAATACTTAATTGCACACATACACTGGTTAAATAGAAATCAGGTTTATAATTTTATTCTATTTTAATATTTAAGTGGGTTTATCATCATTAGTCCAAGTAAATATTTGCTGTCTGATTTTGATTATTGGAAGTGTACTTTCCTTGCCTGGAAAGGTGATAAGTATTACCGCTGATATCCAAAGTGAGGGCTAAATGGTTTTCAATTTCAAGGGTTCCCAGATGTGTAAGCTGATTTTGGGCAATAGTGGAACGCAGATGTTTTTTATTAGTTTCAGTTTGTTACAGAAACGTTTGGGAAAAGTCGATGTAGCTTTAATTTGTGCAGTTTGGTTAGAAGATGTAAAGGTCTTAATGCAGTATCACCGAAGTTAGCTTTGTGGATGGCCTTTAGATGTTTTGTTACTTCAAGTCTTCTGACACATTAGATTTATACCTTCCAACAAACTTCCTAGTTTTCAAATACAGATCATTGTTTCTGGTGTTCGAGATATGGTTTTCGTGCAATCATGCTATGCTTATATTGTTGAGACATTCCTCAGCTGTAAAGGGATTAGCTGAAAAAAGAAAGAAATATTGATGTATTTAAGTCACCAATATATATTAAAACATGGAACTGAATTTTAGGTTTATATATTTAGAAACACTCACTATTCATGACAAGTTTGAAAGTGGACGTTCGCAATAAATGTAACTAAGATTCAAGCATTTTTACTCCACAAATATGCTCGATCTTTCAGCTGTAGGGGCGTTATAATGTGACAGTCAGTCTCACTATTCCATGTGGTAAAATATTATCCCAAGAGTTAGCGGTGTGCGGCTGTTTTCCCTCTAATTTTAGACTAGTAAATTAGAGACGGCTAGTGCAGTTAGTCCGTGTGTAGCTGTACGCAAAATTCAAAAACAAACTAACACAACAGAAATTATTAGAACACACCTACATAATAAAGCGAGGAATAGTTTGGGGTATCGTACGGATTCAAACCCGGTTCACCAGCTCCCAAAGTCAGGGCTCTGTCACAAAGCCAACTTCCGCTCATTCGTTTACACTAAAGTACCTTTTCATTTCAGTCGTAGATTAAATCTGTCGTCAATTTATGCAAGAGAGCGAGCGAGATTAATATATAAATATGAAAGGAAGTATTACCATATAATAGGATTATTATTTCCTCTATAAGTCAAATGAAAATAAGTCTGTTTAAAACATCTTATAGTTACTATAGTTACAGGAAAAAATGCAGTATTCATATCAAACTACCCACATGCTATTGATTGTGACATCAAAAATAAAACTTTAAGCTCCCTCGATACGTATATGACAATATAATCTTCAAGAAATAAGCTTGCTATGTCGATATAATATGCTTTCTCTTGAATATGAAGTATTTCCAGGTAGTTCGTACATAAATATTTTGTGACAGCAATCTCAGTTCTAACTCTACAGTGATCGATAGGAGGCGCTAGACATATTTGTGTGCATTTTTGAAACAAATTCTTTCTTCCCACATGAATACAAAACTTTAAAAAATTAATAACTTTCGTTTCCAGAAAATAAAAAAAGCAACATATATATATAAACTAATACAATGTATCATCGTGTTGTTTTTGGTTGTTTGTTAACTCGTTAGTACAGTTTTCTGTAAGCACCCTATTTAATCGTTGGCCACTACAATGTATTTGGTTGTCCCTACACATTTTTTTTTCTTTTTTGTAAGCTACACCATTCTGTCAATTAAAACCTAAAACTGAATAATTTGGAATAAAGGTAAATCATTTATTGTATCTCTATTATCCAGGCATGTTTTTTTTGTTTTCATTCTTTTCAATAACAAAAATAAAACACCGATAAAAACAAACAAACTACAAAGCCAAGGTACCTGCGTAGTTTGTTTGTGGTAACTGTAATAGAGATGCGTTCGAGACGAAAGCCAGAACCGTAAAGTTGGAGTACATTCAAATTTGAACTTCAGTTGTTAATATGCCATTATCTCTTTCTGGTTATACAACCTCATTCTGCCAAGTACACGTAAGCCTAGAACTTCTTCTGTAGTTAACTATTTTAAAAGAAAACATTCTGTAAAGAAAGGGAGAACAGCTACTTAGAGAACAGTATATCTGTGGTAACCATGGATATCATAATTACCAGCATTTCTATAATATTGAACATTTATATAAATTCTTACAAACTTAAGATGCTTCTGTAACAGTTCAGTTTGCGGGTTCGAATCCCCGTCACACCAAATATGCTCGCCCTTTTAACCGTGGTGGCGTTATAATGTGATGGTCAATCCCATTATTCGTTAGTAAAAGATTAGCCCAGGAGTTGGCGGTGGGTGGTGATGACTAGCTGCCTTCCCTCTAGTCTTACACTGCTAAATTAGGGACGGCTAGCGCAGATAGCCCTCGTGTAGCTTTGCGCGAAATTAAAAAAACAAAACAGTTCAGTTTTGACTACTCTAAATCAGTGCCTAAAGATTGCGGTGTTTCTCCATAGGACACCAAAGTTTGCACTATCTCTTTGTTCTTACGGTACTGTGGGCCCGTTATTTGTGGGAGGCGACCCTCAAGTGATGACAGCTCAATTTTAGAATAAGAATATAAACTGGTTATTTTACAATCTTGTAAGTATTTTATTAGTTAATGTTCCAGAAGCGTAACTTATTTGTTCTTTCATTGGATATGTTCGTATATTTGAATTATGGTGATTGGAACAGTCTTGTCTTACCTGTCAGACCATTCATTTTCATGAATAAAAACCGAGATGAAAACTTACTGCCCTTTCATTTAATGACTGGAAAAAATAATTACTTTATATACATGAAGATCTTTGAATATACACAAATGAAAAGAGACTAAAATTTAAAATACGTTGGTTCTTTTAAGAAATATTGAATATGACAGTAAATTAACAAAGATAACCCTCACCAGAGGGACACGTATTTGAAATTCGTGGTATAAATAGCCCACGAATTTATCGATTTCTTTTTTTTTCCTTGAATACCCCCACTGCTAGGAATATATTAGACATCTTGCTTGCTGCGAGCTATTAGAAACATGAGGGAATTCTCAGTAGCCACTGCTGTAATTAGATCTCAAAACGTTTTTCTTTTTAATTTCGCGCAAAGCTACAAGAGGGCTACATTCCATAGCCATCCCCAATTTAGCAACAACAATGTTAATCTTTGGGTGGTAGCTAAAATAATTGAGAAATTAATAAATAGATAAGTCACCCGAAGCACACAATGACTTTATATAAATGGGGGCTACTCTTTTACCAACGAATAGTGAGATTGACCGTCACATTATAATACCCCTGCAACTGAAAACGCAAACATGTTTGGTGTGACGGAGATTCGAATCCGTGACCGTCAGATGACGAGTCGAGTGTTATAACCACCTGGCCATACCGGGCCTGTTGCAAAGGGTTCGGTGTAGTGATACAACTACTAAGATTATTTGTTTGTTTAGAATTCAGCACAAAGCTACACAATGGGCTATCTGTGCTCTCCCCACCACGGGTATCAAAACCCAGTTTTTAGTGGTGTGAGTCCACAGACATGCCACTTGGAGGCGTTTAGGGATGAAAGGGTTATTTTATAGGATTATATTAATTTTTATTTTTTTCCTGGGTAAAGGTGAGTGAGAGGTGATCATGTTGAAGCTTGCGAGGCAATTTTAGGAAATTTCTTTTTTGCAGTATCTTAAAGACAATAAAAAGACAGGCTAGGCTCCAATAAGGTGGTTTTATTCTTTTAACATGGCGACTTTACAAGGACAGCCTTGAAGGACCAAATGTTTGTTTGTTTTTTGAAATTCACACAAAGCTACACGAGAGCTCTCTACGCTAGCCGTCCCTAATTTAGCAGTGTAAGACTAGAGGGAAGGCAGCTAGTCATCACCACCCACCGCCAACTCTCGGGCTACTCTTTTACCAACGAATAGTGGGATTGACCGTAACATTATAACGCCTCCACCGCTGAAAAGGCGAGCATGTTTGGTGCGACGGGGATGCGAACCCGCGACCTTCAGATTACGAGTCGTATGTCTTAACACGCTTGACCATGCCGGACTTAGGACGAAAAGGTCCTTTGTTGTTTATGTGTTACGTGTCAGATCTCACATTATGATAAAAAGAAAGAGATTTAGGAAGTTGTTTTAATTTATGTATTTATTTATCAATACTCTCAATTTCAATTTTCAAATAACTTCTGTGTAATAATGTGTCAGTCTTTCATACTTACATCACAGTATAACAAAATTTTAACAAATATTCACATTAACAACCATATAATTATAGATACCTCTTATCGAATATATTATTTTTGAAAAGAATACAGTCATCTTCATTCTTAGAAAATCTCGCTATTATAATTTCAACACGTCAGATATATGTAAAAATATAGTTGATATATCTTCATTTATAAACTTTTTCATAATTTTTTACATCTTATAGCAATATAACATAAGTAATAAAATTGAACAGAACAAATTAAACTCTTTCAAATCAAACTCAAGCAAATATTACACCAGTTAGTAGCTTGTTTGTTGAATTTCGCGCAAATCTACTCGAGGGCTATCTGCACTCGCCGTTCCTAATTTAGCAGTGTAAGACTAGAGGGAAGGCAGCTAGTCATCACCACCCACCGCTAACTCTTTTACCAACGAATAGTGGGATTGATCGTAACATTATAACTCCCTCACGGTTGAAAAACGAGCACGTTTGGTACGATGGGGATGCGAACCCGCAACCCTTAGATTACGAGTCGCACGCATTAACCCACCTGGCCATGCCGGACCACCAGTCTGTGGCTGTATGCTGCATAGAAAAGCAGAGTAGAATATTTTATGACGTATCAACCACATGACATCTGTTGTAGACAAACGTTTACTCCATGCTTACAAACTTATATAAAAAAATAAACTATTGAAGGAGTTTTATTCAGTTAATAGTAACATACTTTAATTCCAATTAATAAAAATTAACTGAATAAGTCCAACATTAACAAATTATAGAAATAATTTATTTTTTCTGGATGGTTTCATTCAGTACTCTATTAGAATCACTCAAATTAGACAACTACATCAGTTTGAAACACGTTTTAGTTACTTTTAGATGTAAGAAACAATAACTTTCAAAATACGTAAATTCTAAATATGTTTGAAAATGATTCGAAGTTCAACATGTCAGTTTTTTCACACACACGTGTTACATTCTTCTAACTGATGACCACAAACGTGGACTGTTGCGTAAACTCACCATAAAAGGAAAATAAATCAGAGAGCATAATTAAGATGTTCGCAATCACAATGAAGGTAACTGTATTGAAATTAAAGGGCTTAATACACATCACGTAGACCTCTATTATGAAACTTAGGAACTATCTCTCTCTAGAATTCTGGGTTGTGAATTTGAAATATCATTCTTTGTTTTTTTGTGTCAATTAAATTTCATTCTTTTATATAATAGTAGCAGAAGTTCAAAAGTCACTGAAGAAATAACCTAGCCTCTGTTTTCTGAACTTTCACCTCTTGTACAGTAGTCGTAGTAACATTATATCTAGTTTGAACTTTTGAAAACGTATTTACCAAGCTATTCACATATTATTTCCTGTTTTGTAAGGGTTGAAGTGTTTTTATAATCAAGGTGATAAGTACGTTACAAGCCAATCATAACGTACTAAACTAAAACCTTTTGTTACCAGTTTATTAATTAAAGATACCTGACTTAATCTGAGATACAACTATGATTTTCATACTGTATCAAACATATTGGTGTTCCTAAGTAACAAACAATAATGTGACACTGTATGTTAATAAAGGAGACACACACACATTGCCTCTGTGGCATTTTCCCTTTTATTTACACATTTTTTGTGTTGTATTCTTTCTTTTCTCAGATTTGAGTCTCAGATCTATTTCATGCATGCTCTACTAACTGAGCTAACCCTTAAAATGCTGGAATGTTGTAGGTAGCTAGCAAGACATTTTTTAAATACTCAAACTAGTTATTAATTAATTAGTTATTAATCAGTCGTAGGAAATTGTCTGTGTATACTTGTTTACTAAATCCTAGAGGGACTGAACAAACACTAATAATTTTATTACTCTGAGGTAATTAGAATGTTTTTATAGAAAATCTTAAAAACTTTAAAAGTAAACATATTTGGGATAAGAAGGGAGAAATATTATTTTGTATTGATATTTTGAGATCATGTTTTATAAAAAGGAATAAAAATACAAGCAGGATATCAGAATTTGACAGAAAACCACATTTAACATGCCCAAAATGTTTTTGTTACTCTATATTGAAAGATGACTATAAATAAAATATATTTTTTTAAAGATAAACTTACACATTTATTCAACAATAACTTCAACAAAAATTTGGTCCCATTAAAATTTATAATAATATTAAACATGTTGTACAAAATACATGCTGCTATCTGAAGCACAATTAACACATTGAGCTCTTATATAAGTTTGGTGGCAAGTTGTCATGGTTGAGGGTTGATTTTTTTTTTCTTCATAATTCGTGCACTTCTAGAATTTGATTGCAGAACTATAATGGTATGTATATGCAGCACACATTGTTTTTCTTCTATTCTGTGCTAATTTTGCACATATGTTATACCTATTATCTCCATCAGGGAGTAATTCTGTTGGAATCGTATTTACTGTAATTTTCCAGTGCAAATGGACAGGAAGTACTCCTAAATGAAGACAATATACCATCACGATGAGGAGTCTTTTAACCCCTGCATATGCTGCTTGACATGTATTATCATTCATTTCAGGAGTTCCAGCACCATGAAATACAAGTTGCTGTCAAATAAAAAGGGGTTAAACTGTTGTCTGAAGGAACACTTTGGAAATGCACACTAGAGGGCGTATCATTTTCCACAATCTCTTTCAAATGTGAACTTGTACTCCAGAAAGAGAAAGCCAGCATCACTGCTCTGTAAGAGGCAGGGCTACAAAAATATGAAGGAATTTAAGTAAACGTAATAAGCATATGGCACAGAAACACTTAAACATAATCACACTATTTGTCAATGTTATTTCAAGTTTCTCTTACATCTTCCACATATTTGTATAAACATAATATTAATATTCAGAAGAAAGGGAAAACAAATTGAAAAACTATATCTGATAACTGTTGTATAAACAACACTTGACAATTCCACTGTGTGTTAGAAAAGTACCTAATTTTAAAACATGCTTCCATTATAAGAAGTATAATAGTTAGGTGAATATTTTTGGCATTAAAAAATGGATGCAATCTTTCTGTAAACTTTGGACACCGATGTTGAATTTAGTGAACCTAATGTAACAAAAGTAGCAGCCATATAGAATTTTCTAGGTGAAGAACTAGAAAATGGGCTATATGCTACACCTGACGAGTCAAAAATATTTAGTGAACAAAGATCATTTTTAACATTTTTTATAGTGTAGGGTTAAAAAATGGGCTATATGCTACACTTGACGAGTCAAACAATATTTAGTGAACAAAGATCATTTTTAACATTTTTTATAGTGTAGAGTTAAAAAATGGGCTATATGCTACACTTGACGAGTCAAACAATATTTAGTGAACAAAGATCATTTTAACATTTTTTATAGTGTAGGGTTAAAAAATGGGCTATATGCTACACTTGACGAGTCAAACAATATTTAGTGAACAAAGATCATTTTTAACAGTTTTTATAGTTTAGAGTTAAAAAATGGGCTATATGCTAAACCTGACGAGTCAAACAATATTTAGTGAACAAAGATCATTTTTAACATTTTTTATAGTGTAGAGTTAAAAAATGGGCTATATGCTACACTTGACGAGTCAAACAATATTTAGTGAACAAAGATCATTTTTAACATTTTTTATAGTGTAGAGTTAAAAAATGGGCTATATGCTACACTTGACGAGTCAAACAATATTTAGTGAACAAAGATCATTTTTAACAGTTTTTATAGTGTAGAGTTAAAAAATGGGCTATATGCTAAACCTGACGAGTCAAACAATATTTAGTGAACAAAGATCATTTTTAACATTTTTATAGTTTATAGTTAAAAAATGGGCTATATGCTACACCTGACGAGTCAAACAATATTTAGTGAACAAAGATCTTTTATAACATTTTTTATAGTGTAGAGTTAAAAAATGGGCTATATGCTACACTTGATGAGTCAAACAATATTTAGTGAACAAAGATCATTTTTAACATTTTTATAGTGTAGAGTTAAAAAATGGGCTATATGCTACACTTGACGAGTCAAACAATATTTAGTGAACAAAGATCATTTTTAACATTTTTTATAGTGTAGAGTTAAAAAATGGGCTATATGTTACACTTGACGAGTCAAACAATATTTAGTGAACAAAGATCATTTTTAACATTTTTTATAGTGTGGAGTTAAAAAATGGGCTATATGCTACACTTGATGAGTCAAACAATATTTAGTGAACAAAGATCATTTTTAACATTTTTTATAGTGTAGAGTTAAAAAATGGGCTATATGCTACACTTGACGAGTCAAACAATATTTAGTGAACAAAGATCATTTTTAACATTTTTTTATAGTGTAGAGTTAAAAATGGGCTATATGCTACACTTGACGAGTCAAACAATATTTAGTGAACAAAGATCATTTTTAACATTTTTATAGTGTAGAGTTAAAAAATGGGCTATATGCTACATTTGACGAGTCAAACAATATTTAGTGAACAAAGATCATTTATAACATTCTTTATAGTGTAGAGTTAAAGAAATGGGCTATCTGCTTACTTGATAGGTCAAACAATATTTAGTGGTCAAAGATCATTTATAACATTCTTTATAGTGTAGAGTTAAAAAATGGGCTATATGCTACACTTGACGAGTCAAACAATATTTAGTGAACAAAGATAATTTATAACATTCTTTATAACACAGAGTTAAAAAATGGGCTATCTGCTTACTTGATAGGTCAAACAATATTTAGTGGTCAAAGATCATTTATAACATTCTTTATAACACAGAGTTAAAAATGGGCTATCTGCTTACTTGATAGGTCAAACAATATTTAGTGGTCAAAGATCATTTATAACATTCTTTATAGTGTAGAGTTAAAAAAATGGGCTATATGCTATACTTGATGAGTCAAACAATATTTAGTGGTCAAAGATAATTTATAACATGACCTAAAGGTCCTGATTTATGGCTCTTTTAGTTATACCTTGCATAACAAGAACCCAAGTGAGTTAAAACAAATAGATTCACATCATTTTTGTTATTTGTGAAGAAACAAATAAGTAGGACAAGGAAAGTAAATATTTTTTAGAAGAATACATCTGGTGTTATGGGTATCTTTCTTTATAAATCTTACCTTTAAGAAATTCAAATCTTAAGAATCTTCTCGTATATAAAATAACAAACATTAGTGTTTAATATTAATATGGTGACCCACAAAAAAGAACATTAGGTCTTAGTAAAAACACTTAAAAATTTACTGATTTCAATATTCAATAACTTTGACTACACTTTGACTAAGTCATAGAAATATTACCTTCTTTTATAGCATACTCTCATAAAATCCTTTGCTTATCAGAAATGTAAAGATTACAACTTTAAACATCACAGAAAAGTGTAGTCTAACATAAAGTATTGTTGAAGACACGTTGGAATTGTTTTATTAAAATCTAAAGTGTATCAACTGGAAGGTCATTGATGATTACATAACAATAAGTTAAGAGAGTGTTTAATGTTCTACTATAATAACATAAGGGTTAAAAGTTTGTGAAAATATTTACGTCTATCTTAAATCAAAACAAAATTAGTTTATGGCTAATGAGTGGTAAGGTTCCCTGAATAAGTCTTATTTTTTTCCCATTTACAAAATTAAGATTTATAATTAACTTGAGCTTATATGTTATTAACGGTGGTTAGCGTGTTGCTAAAAACAGGATTTATTAAAAGTTAATTTAGTAGATCACACACCCTTGTACTCACTCCACTTGTGAGAATACGAAATCTGTAAGTGCTTCTGAAATACACACCAAGTGGTAGAGTCCACGAGGGGGTGCTGTTCTAGAAGTAAATGAAATAATTAGTTTTGATTTTGAATTACTGTTCTGAATGCTATTAATCAGGTTATATTCAAAGTCATATTAAATTCGCCTAGTTTGATTTTATGATTTTAGGAATGCAGAGAAAATGCTGCTTAACAAGAATTCATTTTAAGACTTTATATTTTCTCCCAATACTTGTACTATTAGCTCTTCATTTCTATCTAATGTAAGTCTAAACAGCTTCCTGAAGTTTTAATTCTAACTCAAATAACACAATTTTCTGTAAGTGTTTACAAACAGTTAATAAAGAGTGAAACTTCAAAACTGTACATTTTAATTTATATTTTATGGAAGGATTTAAGTCATTTAATGTAGATTAAACTTCATGTTTTACAGGTATATTAAACAATAATTTACAATACTAGGTTAGGCACATAATTTGTTTTATCATCTATAATTCAGTGAAAGATGAATGTAGTCTGAATGGAGAGTAAGGATTACCAAAGATGTGAGGTTCTCTTTGTAAACAATATCAGACTGTGCAGTTGAACAATGAACCAGTGCTGTATCAGATGTGCACATCTCCATGAAAAACGTTTGTGTCAAACTATTAAAAAAAAAGGAAAGGTTAAGTAATAAAACAGCCTAACTTAAGTATAAAATTAACAAAACAACCTAACTTAAGTATAAAATTAACAAAACAACCTAACTTAAGTATAAAATTAACAAAACAACCTAACTTAAGTATAAAATTAACAAAACAACCTAACTTAAGTATAAAATTAACAAAACAACCTAACTTAAGTAGAAAATTAATAAAACAACCTAACTTAAGTATAAAATTAACAAAACAACCTAACTTAGGTATAAAATTAACAAAACAACCTAACTTAAGTATAAAATTAACAAAACAACCTAACTTAAGTATAAAATTAACAAAACAACCTATCTTAAGTATAAAATTAATAAAACAACCTAACTTAAGTATAAAATTAACAAAACAACCTAACTTAAGTATAAAATTACTAAAACAATCTAACTAGGTATAAAATTAATAAAACAACCTAACTTAAGTATAAAATTAATAAAACAATTTAACTTAAACGTAAAATTACTAAAACAATCTAACTAGGTATAAAATTAATAAAACAACCTAACTTAAGTATAAAATTACTAAAACAATCTAACTAGGTATAAAATTAATAAAACAACCTAACTTAAGTATAAAATTAATAAAACAATTTAACTTAAACGTAAAATTACTAAAACAATCTAACTAGGTATAAAATTAATAAAACAACCTAACTTAAGTATAAAATTAATAAAACAATTTAACTTAAACGTAAAATTAATAAAACTTACAGGTAAAAATGAGTTACTAAATAAATCTTTGATAATGTAGGTTATAGCATGTTTCTGACTTGACACTATGTACTTTGGCTATTATTTTGTCCCATATGAAAAAATTAGATAATTCACATACATGCACACAGACATACAAAGAGCAATAAAACTAACTTGAACTGCAGGGTTACATAGTCCAAGTCCATATACCGGGACACAGGAATATCATACGTATACCAGGGACCACTGGTACACTGATGGACACAGTAATCAACTCCAATTGTGGTATTCAATTCCTTGAGTCTAAGAGATTCTACAACGCTTGTAAGTTTTGATGACTCTACTAAGAAATACCATAGAAAAATATTGAAATATATGTATTCTAGGACATGCATAAATAGATTTACTAGCAATAAACAAATACAGTTAAAGTATGATAAGGTCTGAAAATACAAAAAAATACAACTGAAATCTCTGCAAGGAGGGAGAAAAACAAACAAAAAATATTAAGTGGCTGATGTTTGTGCCAAGCAACCTCATGTTTGGCCAAAATGCATGACCTCTTAAATTCTTTTCTCCTAGTTTACAATAATTATAGAAATATTTCATTTCCTGACACGTTTTGTTTCATTGTTCTCAGTAGAGAGTACATTTAAAGATGTTTGTAAAATAATTCATGGATTTAAATATTTCTGTTTTTACCAGCATTTTATCTAAATCTTAATACATAAAAATCTTTCAGACAACCAATCAAATGTGGAAGAACATACATATAAAATGCTACATGACGTTTTCTGAACATGTGGATAGTATTCTACTCTACTTAGAACTGTCATGGTGAATATACCTTAATCTCATTTTGGTCATGATTACTGCAGTTGTTTCTTGTTAAAGATCATATATAAAAGAATATTTTTTATCTTTTTCTTCTAATAAAAATGTATAAATTTTCATACATGCATATGAAAGTATGTATGTATTTCTGATATACAATGTAATGAATAATTTAATCTTATTTTTGTCTTGTGAAGCTATTCTTTCAATGTGTTTAAAAAATAATAGATTATTATTCTATACTACACCATGAATGTTTTTATGTAGTTGAGTCACTCAAAAAAACTAGTTTAACTTTATAGCCACATATTTGAAGCATACCACAAAACTACTCACTCTGATGACCAAGTTGTTTAGAGTTCATTTTCATTGTTTCAGTAGTTTTTTCCTGTTTAAAATGTTGGTTAGAGTAATCAGAAAAAACAGGACGAATTTTAAATTTTCTTCCTTTTGTCACTCTTTGCTCAGTATTTAGTCTTATTGGACTTGTAGACAGTTCACGAGGGCTGTAATTACGGTTTGAGGTTTCTTGAAGATACCTAATGCCTGATCTAACACTAGTATTTCCAAGAGATCTTACAATATCATAGTTTGGAAGACTTGCAATATCACTGGTCACTTTTCCCTGATAGGTTTGATCAAAATGTCTAAATGATGCATTTATCTTTCCTCTGCTAGGCATTGTTACATGGTCATTTGTTCTAGATGACACTGAAATGTTGCTAAAATCTAGAAATAAATAATAAAATTTTAATGTGTTTATTATTTACACCTGTGCTGTGATATAAGAAGATATAACTATATTTATATATATTAAACAAATATTTCTTATAAAGTGGCAACTATAAAATAAACAAAAAATTGAATATTTTTGGTACTTTATTATTATTTTTTATTATAATTTTAATTATCCAAATAATTTTATACTAAATATAGGTAATGTTTTAACAAACAATCTTAAGAAAAATATATTTATTAAAGAATTTGTTAAAATCCTTAATTATAACTAATAAAATCTTTGTAATGAATACCAGGATGTCACATGAGAAAACATTTTCCATTTTACATAACTGTTTATGCACGTATCGAAAACTATTACATATTGAAGTGCCAGCTATACCATAAGTGTAAAAATATGGGATGTGTGGAAAATAGCTAACAAATTGGAGTATAGTATTAGTCACGACTTACAAATGTCTTTGAATTAAAAGAGCACCAAACACACAATTTTATACTATAAACTATCTTTGCTGATGTTTTACATCTATAGACTATAAAGAACTCACTCATGGAATGTGGCTCTTGAAGTTGTATTCTATGCTCAACATCTGTGGTTTTATTTGACCTTAAGAAGGTAAAGCCATAGCTTCCCTTCTCTAACCAAGCTTCACAACAGACCACTGGACAGTTCGCTGGAATAAAACTATTTTTGACACAGCTTGATGGAAGACCTACTGGAAGGTGATTTGTTTTGTTAGGTTCTCCAGTTTGCAAAGAAGTTGAACTTTGTACAAGACTGTTTTGTGGTGCAAGAGAGTTACTTTCTGAATAATGTCGTATGCCATCTATAAAGAAGGTAGAACATTACTGAAAGATACTCATTTCATTTGAATAAACTAACAAGTCTAGATTTTGTAGAATTCAGTTAACACTAAAAATAAACTTTTCAGTGTAATAAAAAGTAAATATTATAATGATAGTAATACTATAATAATCAAAATAATCTTTAATCTTATGAAAAATATCAAACATAAATTTGGTCATTAGGTTTTATCTAAGTAAATTTATTGAATAAAACAAAACTGCAAAAAATATATCAAAATACAAGAGCTACAAGAAATCGTCCATCTTTAAGATAAACCAAGCACTTTTACTAGATATAAACGTTAAAGTTTTCAATTTTCATCCTCACAAATTATGCAACTAGATTTTCTATAGAATATTGGCAGAGATAATAAAATTTAATGATTTTTATAACTTTTTTGTTTTAAGGCAAGCAGGACTGGAGGTGTGTTACGTTTATATGCACGGGGCAGTAAGTTCTTGAGAAGATACTTGCATAGAGTTCCTATAATGGCAGAAGAGCTTGGACAGAAGGGGGGGGGAGTAGCACAGTCAGCATTTGTACAAGAGGTAAAACACATCACACCATGAATGGTTTCTTCTTGAAACCATTGAAAACTTTCATAATACATTTAAGTATAATTTTTTTTCAACTCTTTAAGTACTAAAACGACAAAAAAACAGAATAAATATAATCACCATTAGATGGAGGAAGTAATGTGGAGGAAAGAAAAGCTTCTGCTTCTCCAGAATAGTTGTTTTGTGTAATACCAGGTCTGTACCTAAAACAGTAAGTAGTGGTATTCAGACAATGGTATTTGAGATAATTGGTACTATAAAATTGTATTAAACATAACATAAATGACAAATCACTGGCAGTCAACTAGCATATGTAGTTCTTTCTCTGTAGTTATTCATTTTATTATAACAAAGTATTTTAATATTTATACAATAAGCTTTAATATAAACAGATGTAATTATTTGTTTCTATTTTTTTAGTTACGTGCAAAGCTACTCAAGGGCTATCTGGTCTAGCTGTCCCTAATTTAGCAGTGTAAGACTAGAGGGAAGGCAGCTAGTCATCATGACTCACCTCCGACTCTCAGGCTACTCCTTGACCAATGAAAAGTGGGATTGACCGTCACATTATAAAGCCCCTTGTGGCTAAAAGGGCAAGCATGTTTGGTGTGACAGGGATTCGAACCCACAATTCTTGGATTACGAGTCAAGTGCATTAATTTAAAAACCTTAAATATGGTATCATTACAATAAAACCATAAATGTGGTATTATTAATTTAAAATCAGTTTAGTTTAGTTTGAATTTTGTGCAAACCTACATGAGGGCTATCTGTGCTAGCCATCCCTATTTTAGCAGTGTAAGACTAGAGGGAAGGCAGCTAGTCATCATCACCCACCATCGACTCTCAAGCTATTCTTTTACCGATGAATAGTGGGATCGACCATCACATTATAATGCCCCACAGCTAAAAGGGCGAGCATGTTTGGTGTGATGAGGATTCGAACCCGCAACCCTTGGATTATAAGTAGAGTGTATTAATTTAAAAACCTTAAATATGTTGTCATTACAATAAAACCCTAAATATGGTATTATTAATTAAAAACCTTAAATATGATATCATTTACAATAAGAGCATACATGTAGTATCATTACAGTAAAATCTTAAATTGGAGAAACAGTAACTTTTACAGATTGTGTTTATACACATGATACACTATTAAGTAAATATTAATTCATAAAACAGTTATTGCTGTGAAAACAACTAGATAATATCTTTCTGAGCTACTTACTATACGGTAAAAATGTTTTAAACGTGTACCTGTTAAATTTTATCCCTTTTCAAACCTTCAATTGTCATTTTGATACTTAAATCTCTGTCATATTTTAACTTATTTAAAAGAAATCTGAAATAATATTACATCGTAAAGATGTCGTGAACAGCTTTGTATTTTCCATGAATATTCATTTTTGTCAATTTCAGTTATAAAAAGAAATATGTTACATATATAATAATGTTGCACTGATTTTAGTTTTCTTGTATTCAGTTCCACTATGAAAAATAAAAGGATATAAAGAAGTTTTGATTGTCTTTCATCAGCATTAGTCTGTGTTATGTAATTTCACTCTATAGTAACTATACAGTACTGAGCAAAAATGTTAGGAAAAGAGAAAATTTTGTCATTCATTCCATTTTATGGGGCTAACTCTTACATCACATTACAAAATGTAAATTTCAACACTACAGAATGCTTTACTGATCCATGTTGATAACTAAATGAGGTAGGATGAGAATACATGTTCCTTAGAAGTCCCAAATACTTGGACCAAGGGCATGTCATAAGGGTTCTGCTTGAATGAACATACTGATCACGTTTAGGGTCTGAAATAACTGTCATAGTACTCTATGTAGCGTCTTAACTATATATATAGAGAAGCTAGAAAGGAGCTAGCATATAGTACTGGTATATGCCAGATGAAACCACTTTAGTAGCAGTCCACAAATAAACCTAGATAAAGACAATGTTTAACACTATGTATTGAACTTTGTTATTTCACAGCCAAACAAGCAAACAGAACTGTCAGTAGAACAGAAAGTTTGCACAAAAGCTACACATGATTGCACACTCTGACAAATTGCTGCAGACTTAAAATGCTACCCAAACACTGTCAAGTACACCATAGATCATGAAGCCAAGACAGGTAAACTTGAAAATGGGAAAAAGGCAGGACATCTAAAATTAATTACACTGATGTTAAGTATCTTTATTTATGCAGCCTTCAGGACAGAAAGAAGACTGCTACTGATCTCAAGTATGAGTTAAATGACCATGTATGATATATGACAGAAAAGTGTCCAGATCTACAGTTTCGAGAAAACTCAATAAGAATGGAAAATTTGGTCGTGTAGCAGTTAAAACACCATTTACTTTGACTCCAAATATTGTCAAGAGACTGAAATTTGTTAAAATGTACAAAAACTGGACTGCTGATAAGGGTGTTCTGGACAGAAGAGTCCAAGCTTGTTGTGTAGGTTGTTATGTCTCGCAACAGAAAGGTGAAAGACACTTACCTCAATGCATAGCACTTACCATGAAGCATGAGGGAAGTAGTGTGATGTTTTGAGATTGTTATTCTGCTGAGGTGATCAGAGATATTTGCAAAACAGATGAAATAATGGACCAGCACAACTACCATCAGATACTGATGCATCATTGTATATTCAGTGGTTTGCATATTATTGGTAAAGGATTCTACTACTAAATAGATAATGATCCCAAACACTGATCTGATCTATGCAGGAATTACATAGCTAAGAGAAAAGCTAGTGGTGTCTTTCAAATGGTCCAACGGCCCCCACAGAGCTCCAGTCTCAACCCAATTGAGCAGATCTGGGATTTGGCAGATCAAAAACTTAACAAATCAAAAGTTATTTTGAAATAAACTTTATGGGAGTGTATTAGAGACAGGTGGAGTAAAATACTAAAGAACTTGATCAAGTATATTAAAACAAGACTCTGCAGTTATTAAAACAAAAGGGGGACACAGAAAATATGAACTGTTTACTAAACTCAAACATTTCTACTGAGTTTATGTTGTACTAAATGTGAAGATTAATAACATTTGATGTTTCAACTGTAATTTAACTTCTATTGTTCTTTGACAGTAGCCTGAAATCTAATGTTTGACTTTGTCCTAAGATTTTTGCATATTGTTGTACATGAAAGAAAAACGATAATTTATCAAATTCATGTTATGATTACTGAAAAATGGTTCTATGTGATCTTTGAGAAATGTTTTCAGTAGCAAAGAACTGTTCATATTTTTAAAATTCCTAGTCTCCAGTTAAATGGCATTAAAGCATTTAGTATTATGTGTCCCCTTGAGTGGCACAGTACTGAGTCTTAAGACTTATAATGCTAAAAATTGAATTTCAAAACCAGTGATGGAAACGGCACGGATGGTCCATTGTGTAACTACATACTGAAGTACACGAATAAGTAAGCATTGGATAATTATTTTTATTTCTCCCTCTCTGTTTGTGTTTATACAACATAAACAGTTAAAGTGTAATGTATTTTTAATTGTATCATACTATGTGTAAGACACATTTTCTCGAACATGATCCGTACTTTCATCAACCCAAGTATTTGTCAAACAGGAGTACCTCTTTCTCAATTAGCAACAAAAGAAAGACGTTAATACAGTGCTTCATCCATTGTTCACAATGTGACCTTAAAAGCTAATAATCTTTCACTTACACTGAGATGTTCATCAGAATCGTCTCTTCAGTGTTATGTTTCTTTTGCCATTCAATGGTATAAAGAGCTGCCATAGCAACAAAACTGTAAAACATATTAAAAAAACAACAACAAAGAACTTGTTCAATAAGTTCAAACAATATTTCATGTTTATAATGCACATTTGTTGTTTATATTAGAAAAGGAAAATTAAACACGATGGTATTACTATTGGGCAGAGTTGCTTGAGAAGATGTTGCTTGAGGACTTAATATCAAATTACAAAAGTTCTTCTTAAATGAAACTATTGAAATTATGAAAATGCCATTATAAAAAACACATTAGTTATTCATTTAAAATATTCTCAACCTCCAGGGAGTCTGGAAATGTTATCTATACAAAAAAATTAATGTATTTACACAGATATGAGTAAAATACGTTTTTAAGTATTAATTACTGCTGTAATAATAGAAGGCTACCTCTGTATCTTATATTTTTATATATAACAATAAATATGTACCTTAAGAAGCCTAATGGTAAGCATTATTTATATGTAGTTTTTAAAGAAAAGCTGTATATATATTTTTGCAGGATTTTTTCAGTCAGAAGATCGGAAACCAACAACCTACCAAAAAGTCATAATCAAAAGCACAGTGATGACGGATCCTTGAAGAAAACTGTTCACGCACGAGGCCTGATCATCTCGTTTTCTAAGAGGCCGATGATGACGTGCTTTCTGCAATCTAGAAGGAATGCTTGTCTGACTGAAAAATTAGGAAGTTCAAAGTGTAAACAGGTCTTAATAAACTCTATTAAAAACTCTCACAATAGAAATAATTGCTTTGTTTCACCTGTTTCATAAACAGAAGAATTACGTCTCATGTCATGTGAATATAATACTGATGTAATTTACCCTTACTGTGTGTGGAAACAATTGATTGAGGTGATTTTTGAATTTAGTCCAGTTTACTATATTGAAACCTGGAAGCTTAGGGCTATAATCCTAATTAGGGGAGTTTATACTAGTGTGGTTGTTATTTAATGAGAAATATTCAGATCAATTTTTGTAAATTATCACACTACCACAACTGACTGGTTGAAGTTAAGCAAAAAGCTACACAATGGGCTATCTATGTTCTGCCCACCATGAGTATCAAACCACAGTTTGTAGCAGTGCGAGTCTGCAGACATACCACTGTGCCACTGGGTGTTGGATTACCACAAGAACATTCCTTATTATTGGATATAACAACTTTTTTCAATTATTTTAAAATAAAAAGGGAATTATCTGAAGCTTTATCAAACATTCATGATTTCCAACATTTTGAAAAAAAGCAAGTTATCAATTTTGACTTATGTATACTTAGCAGACAATAATTTATAATAAAAACAAACTTGTTCTTACTATGGTCTTTCTTTAAACTCAGTTATTACCATACAAGTTTACACGGTTTTAGATGTACAATCCCTCACTGTTAGATAAAACAAAAACAAACAAACAATACTTCAGTGTTAATAGTGATAGAACACAATCACAGTTGAATCCAATTGGAATGTATTACTGTTTGTTTTATAAAAATCAAATCTGAAGCTATATAATAGTTAACACAAACTTAGTAAAACAACTTTTAGACCTATTGAAAGCACTTTTTGAATCACGTTTACAAATGCTATGAAGAAATTGTTATGCAAGTACTATAGCAATGTTTTCTGACTTAGCTATAATCTGTTATGTGATCTATGTTAAGCCTTGTTAAATTCCATCAAGAAATTCAGCTTTATTTTAATACTTCAGAACTGTTATTATAAACTAGTAATGAACGGTTTTTTTTGTTATACTGCAAGTTTGAAAATCAACTCATATATTATTGTTGTTTTCTTAGTGAAAAGCTACACAAGATATCTGCACTTTGATCACAATGTGGAATGGACTTTAGTATTGTAAGTCCATATACACTCAGTGAGAGATCAATCTTTTTGTATAAAGATGTTGAGAATATATAATAAAATTAAAATTATTTGCAAAACAAACCTAATTTCAAAATAAGATAAAGACTTGATTCATCATACTGTTGTCACAATTTGGTGGTTTCACTTTGAACATTCAATCATAATTTGTTTCGTCTTTAATTATTTAACACAGTTTAAAAATGTTTCACTTCAATGATTTGTCATATTTCATAGTTTTCTAGTTTAACCATTCAATAGTATAAAGGGCATTTCAAGTATTCATCATAGTTTAAATGTTTTTCACTTTAACCATCAATCACATGTCACATTTAATTTTTTTTTTCAACTACTCATCTGTGCTAACTGACAAATGAGCATAATATTTTGGGACAGCATGGGACCTATTGGTCTCTCTTGGCTGTTCCATCTTATAAACTTAACTAGTATAGTTAAGAAAAAAATCTTAAAGCCAACCCTTATCATTCATATACTAATCAAGCTTTCTTTTAAACTCATTTAACTTTACTTCCTCTGGAGCATTTGAAAGCAACCAATTCCAAAGACCAACCACCCTGTCAGAAAAATGAAATTGTCTTAATTGAAGATGACTCTTACTCTGCCAAAACTTGTGTGTGTCCTCTAGTTCTACTATTCTCACTGTTAAATATGAAAACATATGATGCATCAACACATAACACTGTCAATTCCTTTTATAATCTTAAACACCTCAATTAGATCCCCCAACTCTTTTTTGTTTTTAAAGAGAAAACAATCTGAGAGATTTCAGACTACTTATATGACAACCACTGAATTCTGGACACAATTCTACTAGTCCTTCTTTGAACCTTTTCAAGCAATTCAACGTCCTTCATAAGGTAAGAAGCCCAAGACTGAACACAATATTCAAAAATGTGGCCTAACCAGTGATCTGAACAATGAAATTATAATTTATTTGGACTTGTATTCAATGTTTCTGTAAATACAACCTAAAATCATATTTGCCATACCACTAACAACAGTACACTGCTTGGATGGGTTAAGAGACTGATCAACCATTACACCAAGATCCCTTTCCTTTGTAATACTGTATTTATTTATTTATTTATATATACAATGGAACCCCTCTAAGTGGCCACCCCTCTAATCAGGCCAGTTTGTCTCAGTTCCGAGGGTGGCTGCTTCAGACTGGTTCTCCTGTATATATATTCTTTTTTTTGGTTTTTACTGATGTTATGTGCAAATATAGACTGGCTACACATACTAATTTTTTTTAAACATTTGTAGTAATAAAGAATGACTTGATAAGAATTTTTGGCCAACTATCTGTTCAGAACCAAATAACAGTTAGGCTAACCTGATAATTGTACTTCCACTCGATGTGGACTTAAAGCTATCTAATCTTTTAAGTCTTTTTAACTTGCAGTTGATTCGTTCCAATTCACCAATCCTGGCTTCTAAGTTGTCTGTAACTCTACAAAGCTCCTTCACAGCCCCAACATTCTCCATAAAGATTCGTTCCTAGGATTTAAAACTCTAAATCAATCATTATCATTGACAAAAGAGACCAGAAATACATACATCTACTTGGTAAAACTAAATAAAAAAGTGTTACAATAATATACACACAAACATATAAACATCAATTTTATGAAATTAAGGCTTCACAATGAAGTAACTTCATACAATAAAATGTATTCTTTTTCCATTACTGAGAAATAATATGACGAATGTTGTCTTTTTTTTTGTATTATTAGTTTATTTTACATGTAAATGGTATTTACAGTTAAGGTATGCAAGACAAACGTTTAAGATAACGTTTTTAATACACTTATGACATACCTTACTTATTTTTATTTAATTATCTTTCTTTCCATATTTATAAAATATAACATTGGTATCAAATCAAGATAGCTCTGTGATTCATGATGATGAGAAAACCCACTTGTAGAGAAAAATATATGTAAAACGACTGGTATGGATCAAGAAAAGCTTTTATGTAGAGGAACAAACAACGTTTTGACCTTCTTCGGTCATCATCAGGTTCACAAAAACAAACAAACCTGACAATGACCGAGGAAGGTCGAAACGTTGTTTGCTCCTCTACATAGAGTTTTTTCTACCCATACCAGCTGTTTTTACTTATATATATAAGATAGCTCTGACTATTTCATTTTCTTTAAATACATACTGTGTACATATCAGTACAAAAAATTAAAATTAGCTACCATTCAAATATGATTGTGTTTTTGTTTTGTTTTGTCCTGTTTTAAGAATGTAGAAGACGTGAAATTTAGAAAGAGCAGATTTAAGAAATCTTTAAAGCTACAATGACAGTTATTTTATTACAGCTTACAATCGATTCTTGTTAGCATTTATAACATTAACAAAAAATTAATATTTTCTATTTCTGAAAGACCAGTACCTTGTTTACAACAAGAAAGTTTTCAATTCTTTCTCCATTTGGAAGAACAATGTCACCTGTTTCTTTCACAGCATCTGGAAGAATAGAACTAATTTCTTGAGCTATGACTCCTGTGTCTGACATTTCACTGCTTGATAAACCTGCTTGTTGAGCAAACTCTGGTGTATAACAAAACTTCATAATTCTCATGTTTGACACATTCTGCAGTTGCTTCCGTGAATCCAGCTGTTGCAAGATGAATGTTAAATCATGTTTAAAAACTATTACAAAATAAATTGGAATAAGCAAACATAAGATAATGTTATAATTTATCATCAGTTTGTCAAAAATAATGCAATGTTAAGAACTACATATTTAAATATAAAACAAACTGCCAATTGACTATGAAACTTACAGAAGTTGTTGACAGTCTTAGTTCAAATATTTTTTTACCATGAAGCTTCAGTTTAATTTTCATAACATTGTGTAGTTCCTAAATACAAGAACGATTTATTCTTACCTCAGTCGTATTTATCTTCACTCTGAAATCTGAAGGTTGAATGATGTGACCAGTGATTTTTATGTTTCCATGGACAACAAGAGGATCATCTGGTCTGTCAGTATTTATTCCTACCCGGCCCTAAGATTCAAGAAGCTGCACTGTTATTATGAATTGCTTTTAGATAGAGCCAAAAAAACATAAACAAGTGAACCTTTTTATATTAGTTTCTGTTGAAGTAAAAAAAATATTTTGAACAAAATATATATAAATAAAATCTTGAGTAAATATAACAAAAATGAAGAATAATTCATCTTCTTACAGAACCCAATTATCTATGAATACAGGCATATATATATATATATTACAACTGGCTGGATATTCTGAATAAAATAACATTTTTTGATACATTAATTATTACATTTTGAAGTTAAAATGTTAGCATAAAAACCTGTAGGTTTCCAAGTATAACAATATTATAGTTTTAAATATTTGACACACCAATCAGCTTTCTGAGTTTGTTAATTACTATCCATAGGTATTTAGAAACCTAACAGTTTCTAAGATTATTTTTTGTTCATCTTAAGACAGTAATTTTCTCATACATCTAATAACATACAAGGACTTTGAGAAATCTTTTATAAATCAAGTTTGAAAATGGATGCTTACTTTTCTTAACAATTATTTCTTCCACTAATGATTGTTTATTGTACAGAATTATAATTGTAAACATGGTTACAGGTATATTTATCCATACCTATATTATCAAGTGTACTTCCTAATAAACATTTCACATGTTAAAGAAATCAGAACATCTGATAACAAGACTAAAGTTTGAAACAACAAATCCCAGTAACTCCATTAAATGAATGTACATAGAATCAGTTAAGTAAGTGTATCCATTAAATGAATGTACATAGAATCAGTTAAGTAAGTGTATCCATTAAATGAATGTACATAGAATCAGTTAAATAAGTGTATCCATTAAATGAATGTACACAGAATCAGTTAAATAAGTGTATCCATTAAATGAATGTACACAGAATCAGTTAAATAAGTGTATCCATTAAACGAATGTACATAGAATCAGTTAAATAAGTGTATCCTTAAATGAATGTACATAAAATCAGTTAAATAAGTGTATCCATTAAATGAATGTACATAGAATCAGTTAAATAAGTGTATCCATTAAATGAGTACAGGTCTGTTGTACACAAAAAAGTCAGATGTGTTACTGAAGTTTTGTACTAAAGATATGTCTATGCAGTGTCAGAGTTAGTCTGGGTCAGCCTCTGACAAGGTGATATTTATGTGAAGGATACAAATTCTGTCCATTGCACAATTTGTAGATCGTACTTGCATAACCTCCACAGCTTATTTAATGTATATCTAAAGTTTTTCAGGATCTGCTTTTACTTTATTTGGTATTTTCTGTACTCTAACATGAACTGTAGTAATCAGCAATGTAGGGTATCATGAAATATTAACAACTCTCTCATCAAATGCATAATACCATGTTGAATGGCACACTGTACAAAGTTGGTGAATGTATACTTTAATCTCCAACTGTGCACACAGGGATAAGTATGAACGTCACAGTCAACTGTTAATTTTGTTCCACCATAACTAGTCTTAGTGATATTCAAATAATTCTTCTAAAATTTCACACATGTGTTCAGCATCTAGTTGTGATGTCTTTGCAAATAGGATGTACAGATGTTGTAAAAGGCTCTAATACTTTTGCATACAAGTAAAATTAACATACTTCAATGATTATCCAACAAAACCAATTTAATCCTATTTCTGGGTCTACTTTCTGGGATGGGGTAAGCCAATTTTCAGAGATGACACGTATTTGTACACAGTGCCTACCTTAGCCGCTGCAGAGTCTTGGGCAAGACAAAAAGTGTTTTGGGCCTTTCACAGTATTCTATAATTAAAAAAAAATTAAAAAATGGTGAAAGAAATCCTATAAAAGAAAGATGTGGTATGTTCATCAGTAAGTCAACTATATGTTTTTTTGGGTTTTCAGCTGCACTAAGAGGTGGGGTTCTCTCTCTTGTACACTTTATTTGGAATAGTCAATGAGCTAAGTATTTCAAGGATTATGGGATACTGCAGAGTTCTTGATCTGACATTCTTCATCTTGTGGAATCCTCTTCCTAGCCTCAGTAACCACAACAAGAGTCAGTAAGTGTAGTATCAGACAAAAATATTTTGTATAATGTGTTTAGTTATGTCATTTGTCTTCCTATGTTGTTCATATTCACAATATTACTCTGAATAACATCACCAAAACCTGACTTTTACACGTGCTTGTAACTATGTTTCAGATATCAGCGTACCAGAATACCATGTATGCCTTATGTAATTACAAGCTTGAAAATGTTACCAAGTTCTCATATTCATCTTTCCACATGTGCAATCAAAACAAAAACGTTTTTTACCATAACACACTCTATAGTAATGACTCTTAAAGCTACCATGGCTCTAAAATACTACACAGCCTTTTTATTTCAAACTATTTTGTCACTTATGCAATGACAGAGTATCTTTGTTCGTTTTGAATTTTGTGCAAAGCTACATTAAGGCTATCTGCATTAGCAGTCCCTAATTTAGCAGCGTAAGACTACAGTGAAGGCATTTAGTCATAACCACCAACTCTTGGGCTACTCTTTTACCAAAGAATAGTGGATTAACCATCATATTATAACATCCCCATAGCTGAAAGGAAGGGCATGTTATTAAATTTCTATCTTGTCCCAGCATGAACCTCCAACCAAATTAACAAAAGCCTATGGACTGTGTGTTCTTGTTCAGAACTCAGTATAAGAAAAAATAAAATATTGTACACTTTTTGTCATGCATGTGTATGAATACTTTTATATATACTGATGTATTCCTACACATGTGTATGGACACTTTTATATATACTGACGTATTACTACATGTGTATAGGTACTTTTACATATACCGATGTATTCCTACATGTATATGGATATTTTTGTGTGTTTTCTTATAGCAAAGCCACATCAGGCTATCCGCTGAAGCCACTGAGGGGAATTGAACCCCTGATTTTAGTGTTCTAAATCCATAGACTTACCACTGTACCAGAACATGTGTACCATACACTGATGTATTCCTACATGTGTATAATACTTGTTATCAGTCTTATGCACCACAGAAATAACAAAATACTTGTGTGTTTGTATTTTGGCAAGCTTCTAAACAGAACCGACTGTTTTATGTGTGAATAAATCACATATTTGACTGAAAACAATCTAGAAGATGAAAAGTTTTGTTTTTTTCCCATTAATGTGATAAAACAAAATGTTATGCATTTGAAAATATAAACAACATCAAATTTGAATGTTATTCAATAAATAAAACGATTCAGTGCAAAAGAAGGACATTAAAAACTAATTTGCAAAAGTTCTAATTCGATAGTGAATATGTCCCCACATTTCTTTTAATGTATATGATTTATGGATCTGAATTAGTACACACATATAACTTATAGATCTATACATACATTTTAAATCTGTATTATTTATTCTGGTTTATCATGTTTTGGCTTGTCTCCTCTACACTATATTAGCAAACAAAGCCCCTGAATTTAAGTACAGTGAGTGGATATCAATAAATGTCATTAGTCAGTAAAGAATAAAACTTACTGCATGAAATATAGAATCTGGTGTTTGGCCTTTCTGCCAAGAGAGTTCTGCATCACTTTCAAACTGTCCAGGATTTGATGCCTAGAGAAAAAAAAAAAATTATTATTTTGAAAATATATGCTTAAAACTGTGAGTCATTGTGATAGGTTTCTTTTATATTGGGCATGATTAATCTTTTAAAGTACAGCTTAGTATTACAGATCGTAAAGATAATAGTAATGATTTGCAAGCTAAACATTCACTTAAGCTACAGTTTCATGAAACAGAATAGTTCAATGACTGAAAACACCAGATAAAATATAATTTTATTTTGATTAATCATGATGAGATATATAATATCCTTATTCACCAGACAACACTAGATAAAATATAGTTTTATTTTGATTAATCAAGAAGAGATATACAATGATATCCTTATTCACCAGACAACACTAGATAAAATATAATTTTATTTTGATTAATCAAGAAGAGATATACAATGATATCCTTATACACCGGACAACACTAGATAAAATATAATTTTATTTTGATTAATCAAGAAGAGATATACAATGATATCCTTATTCACCAGACAACACTAGATAAAATATAATTTTATTTTGATTAATCAAGAAGAGATATACAATGATATCCTTATACACCGGACAACACTAGATAAAATATAATTTTATTTTGATTAATCAAGAAGAGATATACAATGATATCCTTATTCACCAGACAACACTAGATAAAATATAATTTTATTTTGATTAATCAAGAAGAGATATACAATGATATCCTTATACACCGGACAACACTAGATAAAATATAATTTTACTTTGATCATTAGATATAGTTGGTTGGTTGATTTAGTGTTTTATGGCACAAAACAGCTAGGCTATCTGCCCAAATATCCGGTAAAAAGTTAAGAGGAAATTTAGTAAAATTCATAAAAGGAAATTAAGGTAAAACAAAACAAAGTTAAAAAACACATAAATAGAATAAAACCAATGTTTACATCTAGTCTGCAACGTTAAGAGAAAAACTACAGTAATTCAAGTTGTAAAGGACTTTCTGTAGTGTAACTGTAATTATCATAACTCGCCAATGAGACTAACAGGTAAGTACAAAAACCACCGTCAGTCACCTGAAGTTGGCCTTTCCATCCTGGTTCCGAGTTATTTGACATTATGGCCATTTTCAAAAGGGAAAGTAATAAAAATGTTTTAAAAGACGTGTATCAAAAGTATAATAATAACTCGCCAGGATGACAAACTGATAGTTCAAACAGAAGCGTTAGTCATCTGAAGTTGGTCTTTGCAGCCCCGGTTTCGAGTTATTTAATGTTACGTCCAGTTTCTAATTTCAAATTGAACAAGATAAACTGTGATTTTTAAAAGAGCACCACATTAAAAAAGGTTTAATGTATAAAATAAAATAAAACTTAAATGGCATTAAAAAGATTAATGGCCTTTAAAAACTAAAAAACATTACCAAGGTAGATAGTGTCACCATCACCAATAACACTGTCTCACGTTATGGACAAACTTTGGGACACAACATGTTTAAAATGGTGTCGCCGTTGTGAGCAGTAACGACGGCAAGACAGTAAAATGCGACTTATTGTGTGACCTTAGTGTTACACAGACAACACATTGGTGCATCAGTCCCAGATAAAAGAAAACGATGAGAAAAACTGTGACCAATGCATAGTCTAGTCAGAACAACTTCCTCTTTCCGATCCTTACAGAAACAAGATGGCCAAAGACCAATATGAAGTTTTATTTGGGAAAGCTTATTTTCGCGTTGATCACTCCAAGTCGATTGCCAGTTGGCACGGAGCCGAGCCTTGAATACAGGACCATAGTCCACGTATGGAATAGGCACAGCGGTGACAGTGCCAGAGCAGATAGATTTAGATGCCGTGTCTGCAAGCTCGTTCCCGTGAATACCAACTTGGTCCGGCATCCAGAAGAACTGGATAGAAGTAGATGTTAAAGAGAAATGGGCCAGTTGGTTTTGAATATCAGCGAGAACAGGGTGTGAACCAACGTGAAGCGATTCCAGGGCTAGTAGAGAACTAAGCGAGTCAGTATAAATCGTGCAGTTCGAGTACTGCTTAGCTTCTATGTGATCCAGGGCAAGAGAAATGGAGTAGAGTTCAGCAGTGAACATATAAGCTGTAGAGGGGATGCTGCATGCAACCATTGAACCACAACAAACCATGGCAGAGCCCACACAGTCACCTGATTTTGAACCATCTGTATAAATAGGAATGGAAGGATGATTCAAAAAATGTTCAGCAAATAACAGACAGTATTTCCAATCAGCAGTGTCTACTTTTCTCAGATGACTTAAAGATAGATCACAATAGGGGACTGTAAGAAGCTATGGTGGGATGAGCTGAACAGTGAATACAGCAATGTTATCCAAGAACAGACCCAATTCATCCAACTGCGCCTGGATACAAAGGCCAAAAGGAGCAATGGCAGAAGATCTGTTCTGAAAAGTATGGCTCACTGAGGAAGGAAAACACAACCCCAGGTGGGATGCTTTGGTAAGGGATGAAGTTTTGAAGCATATAGTAAAGACAGCTGCAAACAGCAAAGGTGCAAAGAAGGTTCATGAGACTATGTATAAGGTCTGAACTGAGGAAGTGCAGAAAGCCCCAGTGTAGAGCCAAAGTCCTTGATGATGAATAGGGTCCAGCATCTTTAAGGCCAATGGTCTGGCAGAGCCATAGACCAGTGATCCATAGTCGAGTTTTGATCGAATAAGAGCACGATATATCTTTAGCAAAGAACGTTGATCTGCTCCCCAAGTGGTGGAAGAGAGGACACAGAGGATGTTCAGTACTCATGTACATTTGACCCATAGCTGCTTGATGTGTGGTATAAAGGCCAGCTTACGGTCAAAGATAAGCCCCAAGAACTTTGTCTCAGGGACCACAGGCAGCACAACTTCACCGATATGGAGTTCAGGATCAGAATGAATATCCCATTGGCAACAAAAGTGCATGCAAATGGTTTTAAAGAGAGAGAAGTTAAAGCCATTTGCTGTGGTCCACTTCAGTAAACAAATAAGGGCAGTCTGTAGCTGCCACTCAATATACCTCATGTTCAACGACTGACATGAGATATGAAAGTCGTCGACATACAGCTCATTTTTTGCAACAGTGAGAAGGAATTGTTCACTGATGGCATTAATTTTTATACTGAAAAGTGTGACACTCATAACACAGCCATAAGGGACACCAAGTTCCTGTAGAAAAGAATGGGAAAGCGTCGAACCTACACGAACTTGCAATCTCCTGTCCACTAAAAACTTTTTAATAAAAACGAGCAAATGGCCACGTAACCCATATACATGGAGGTCTCGCAAAATGCCATACCTCCATGTTGTATCGTAAGCCTTCCCAATGTCAAAGAATATTGATACAAGATGTTGTCGTTTCAGATAGGCTTCTCTGATTGACGTTTCAAGTCGAATCAGGTGGTCCATGGTGGAGCACTGTCGTCAGAACCAACACTGGGTGGGCGAGAGAAGGTTGTTTGATCCAAGGAACCAAACAAGACGAGCATTAACCATCCTCTGTAAGGTCTTACAGAGACAGCTCGTCAAAGCAACTGGGTGGCAGTTTGAAGGAATCTTGGGATCCTTCCCAGGCTTAGAAAAAAGTAGGACAATAGCCTGGCGCCAGGAATCAGGAAAAACATTTTCCTGCCAGATCCAGTTAAAAACAATCAGAAGAATAGCAAGAGAAGTAGGAGATAGATGGCGCAGCATGTCATAGTGTACATCATCAGGTCCAACCGATGCACTGCCAGTCCAATGAAGGGCCAGTTTGAGTTCAACAAGTGTAAAGGGACAATTATGGTCATAGAGACAATCAGCTCGAAAGGAAAGAGGTGATCATTCTGCCCGAGTCTTGATGGCCAAGAAAGTGGAAAAAAGAAGCAGAAGTGCTACATACTCAACAAAAGCTTTTACCGAGAGTATTGGCAATGCTCCAGGTATCAGCTACTTCCTAGCCATCAGAAAGGGGAAAGAATTATTTTGCCCAACTGACCTTTTGAATCTTGTCTCACATGACTTTGGTACTGGTGGTAGAAGATATGCTGGTTGTGAACTTAATCCAAGATTCCTTCTGGCTTTCACGTCTTACTCACCAAACATGTGCATGGGCCCACTGGAAAGCGATGCAGTTTGAGAGTGTGGGATATCTATAGAAAGTATCCCAGGCCTATTTTTGAGCCTTCTGTGCCATGTGACAGGCAGGATTTCACCATGGACGAGGATATAGTGGAAAACGTGTCGAGGTTTTATGAATACATTGAGCAATTATGAATACATTGCTTATATAATACAGTCAGTTACTGCTGCCACACAATCGTCTATTGATGGCTTACAGATGATGGCAGGATCAAGTTCTGCAAGAGCAGTGAAAAAGGGCCAGTTTGCCTGATCCAGCTTCCACCGGGCCATGCGAGTCAGGTGGCATCGACCACGGCCAGTCTCTCTCAAAATTATAGGAAAATGATCATTGCCTCGCAGATTATTGTCAATCCTCCATGAAAAATGGGAGAATAATGAAGGAGAACAAATTGAGAGATCAATAGCAGTAAAGGACTGACTAGGTGCATGAAAATAAGTAGAAAAAATAAGTTTGAAAAGTACTTTTCAAACCAGTATTGAAAAGAAAAAGGTTGTGATCAGAGAGCATATGCTTTACAGAGCGACCCCTCCTATCAATATCAGTACTTCCCCAGAGGGGATGATGTCCATTAAAGTCCCCCAGGATGAAAAAGGGAGACGGCAATTGTTCAATGCGAGCATCAAGGTCTGATTGATCATATGCCTCTCCAGATGACAGCTAGAGAGAACAAACAGTGATGGTATGTCCCAAGGAAATACGGATGGCTATGGCCTCCAAGAGTGTGTTGAGTGACAAAGACAGGGTGGGCATATGCTGATCAACCAACAGTGCCACCCCTCCATGCATTCGTCAACCACACAGCCTATCATTTCTGTACAGAGAAATCTGCCAAAAGGTGACTGTATCGGCAGGTTTCAGAAATGTTTCCTGTAAGGAAAGACATACAGGATGGTAGGAAGCAATCAATGTTTTGATGTCATCCAGATTAGAACATAAATCTCGACAGTTCCATTGTATCAGGGTGGCCATTTTAATTTATATGCAGGCGAATTGGGTGGAGAATCCTTGTGTGTACCACCACGTCTTTTTTCCTTACTGTCCTTATTCGAGGGAAGTCTATGGATTTCCGTGAATCCTGCAGTGGGTCGATTGGGCAGATCTTTGCTGTTGGAAGGGGATTCCAGTGAATGAATGATTGTTTTGCATCTTGGGGTTGGAGAAGAAGATGTACCCGAGGAAATGCCTGTACCCAGAACCAAAGGATGTGGATTTTAGGGTTTGTTGAAATGTATGTTAGGGACAGAGATGGGTGTTGAAGTTGTTTGGAGAACGATTCTTTTGGAGGCACAGAGAGATCCGTCTGCACTCCCACTGTAGTTGTGGAATGAAGTGCAGCAGCATTTGTCTGAGATGAGGTGGTGGACAGCAATTTTCGAGCCTCAGGATAAGTAATGTTATGAATCGTTTTCAAATGCTGCACCTCTTTTTCTTCCAACCATTTAGGACAAGAACGAAATTAGAATGGGGAGAGCCATTGCAATTGATGCAATGAAGGTCCGTTTCACACTCGTAGGCATCATGATCCTTGCTTTCGCGATGAGCACACGTCAAGGAACCACGACATGACGTCTTTGAGTGACCGAACCACTAACACTGGAAACATCAGAGAGGGTTTGAAATGTACGGCCGTACTCTGCAATTAAGATAACCTGCCTTGATGGTGGCAGACGGACGCGGTGACGTAAATGTGAGAATAGGGGCATTGGCTGGCATCATAATTCCATCTTTGTGAGTGGATATATACCTCACTGCAGAAACTCCTTGGGTGGAGAAACCAGCAAGAATCTCTGACTCTGGGATGTTCTTCAAGTCCCTCTCAACAATAACTCCTCGTGATGAATTCAAAGTAGCATGAGGTGTAACCTCAACAGGTACACCTCCAATTGCCTTTGAATGCAAGAGGAGTTCACTGTGCTGAGATTTGGATGTTTCCACCAATATGTCACCAGATCAAAGCTTCTTTACTGACTTTGGAGAGCCAGCAAGTCCCTTTTGTCCCTTATGAATGAAAAAAGGAGACATTTGGCCTAAAGGCTTGTCTCAAAGTGAATGCAATATAAGAAAATGAGGTACAACAGGTGGTACAGATGGTGAGGATTGCTGCTCAGAATCTTCAAGATGTGGTCGTTTACCTATAGACTGTTTTTACACTATTTTATTAATATTTTTATTTGGAGTATCCATAATAAAGAAAGGGAAATTTCGGAGCCCAGTGACCCCATCCACCATGAAGTCATACGAGGGGACGCACTACAATGTCAAACGAGGACACTGCAGCAATGCCAGGGTTTCATGAGCACTATACTCAAACACCAGCATCAGATACAATGTCCACAACACCTGTTGAGAACATCCAACTTAGTTGATCCTAGCCCGAGTGGACCAGCCGATTGACCCAAGAGGGGCCACCCCAAGGCCGCCCGTCTACAGGAATTCAAGGCCAAAGTGGTGTGTTAGGGTTGGACCCCTCAATCGCCAGGATCCTCTCCTCCTCTTGCCGTGCGTGGCAACACACACGGCAAACACGTGGGTGGGTGTTTAAATCCCAGAGGAGGTAAACTGTAATAATAGAACCTTCCCTGGGAGGTCCCCTCACCACGTACAGGAATCCACACCGAGGGGAGATAAAGATATAGTGTTACTTGTTTTTATAAGTTTTACTGATAAATCTCAGACTGTGATACCTCAGTATTTTAAATATTAGATTCAAAGGGTAAAGCTCTTAAAAAAACACAATCTTAGACAAAGTTCATGTAAGTTTATTAAAGATCTGAATGAACAACAATTCAGTCAACATGTTTTGTCTTACTATAGTATACATGTCTTGAACGTTGCTTATTTTAAGAATTTAATATGGTTTTATCATTCCCAAAGACAAATTAAATTTTATTTAAAATTAATATTCCTAGTAAGCTAAATGGATTGTAGTTTTCATTATAAATATAAAACAAAACATTTCATAAACATTTTGAATATTGTATTCAGTGCTTTAAAATAATAAAAAATCACTAATTTAGAATGACTTTGATTTTTCAAGATTTGTTTACAATAATAAAAAGGTTACACCTAAAGTGACTCTTTCCTTAGTTAATAAAAAAATGTCCTAAATTTTCATTATGATTCTTGTCTTCTTACTTTCCTTAAATGTTTTATTAATAGAAATGTTGTCTTACCCTAACAATAATTTTGTCAGAAGAGTATGCTACCACAGGATAAGCTTGTTCTCCAACATGTGCACAAATACTGACAACAAGATTGAAGAAACGCTGGTCAGGATTGGGTTTCCCCTTTTTACGCATGTTGTTGGTTGTGGTTTCACTGAAGTGAAGCCTTCCAATAGTGATTTTTGTAACATGATCATGCATGAGATCAAGTCTAGAAAATATCCATAAATAACTTTGTAAAGTTCAACATATTAAACTGTAAACGAACTAACAATCTGATTTATTTTTAACTTATTTTTAGTGAAACAGCTTATTGAGCTCGAAACCTAAAATATTCCCAGGAAAGAAGCAACTTCTACGTTTCACATTAAAAGCGTATGTTACAGAGAAGACACTATTCTTGATGACGAGAAACCCACTTGAAGTAAAAACGTATTTTTAAGAACTAAGAATATCGAAAAGTTGTTCTGTAGTTTATTTTAATTAAAGTTTTAATAGCCATGACAGTCGTCTTGAAAAGAAACTATTCTGTTGTTATTGGTCAAATAAAAAATAATTTTTCTCAGAATCGAGGATAGGTGTATACAGTAATTCAGGAGGCCACTACCGTTAAACATGAGAAATAATAGTTGATATGATTTTCTGTTAATTGTGGCAACAGAAGACACCATGAACTCTTGAATTCACAGTTTGAAACTACAGCCATTACGTCACTGATAACCTGAGTATACTACAACATATATCAAAATACCAGTCTACGATAAATATATTTTACAGATAATCTGAGATACATAGACATGGTGACTGTACCCGTGAAGCTTAAAGTTATGTTTTATTCTCACCCACTTGCTCTTGTCCAGAGTTATCGACGAGAGATGAAATTCCTCAGTATTGGTATAACTTAGTAGTAAATGGCTAATCAAGTGATAGATTAAGCGTCATATTTATTTCTACATGTGCTTTGGTTTTTTGTCATTATTGTACTGATTTTGATCTAAAGTTGTAACTAAAATATTACCTATGTTAATGTTCTAAATGTAAAATTCATATTTAGTGTACGTATAAAAAATGCAATGAATTTATAACACTGTTCATCAAAAACAAATATTTTTCCTCACTCACTACACTCTGAAGCAACTTTAAAAAACAACCAACTTACACAGCTGGCCGGAATAACTGCTTGCTCCGATCAGACTGAGACTGCTCAATTTTGATTGTCTGAGATGGTAGCTCTACCTATACGTATCAAAGAGAACTATTAATAAATATTACACATAAATTTATAATTTATGTATATATCATAATGAGATTATTTACTAGGACCCATGTTCGAGGTCTTGTAATTCCAAAGATCAAAGTTCAACCCTTATGGTAGGCACAACCTATTGCGCAGTCTTGTGCTTAACAGTAAAGTTTCAACACTGCATAAATTAACTTTAATAAAGTCCAGAGATGTTTTCTATTTACTGAAGACAGGTCAAAGTGATTTGGTCTCTTTGAAATCATTCAGTTGAGAGCTTACATGGACCCTGTAGAAGGATTGGTATATGGGCCCATCCAGAACTAAATAAAGGACTTCGAAGATCTGGACATAAGTGAGTTAAATATAGTTCACTACTATTTATTAATGCGTGTGTTTGTGTGTGTTTTCTTATAGCAAAGCCACGTCGAGCCATCTGCTGAGCCCACCGAGGGGAATCGAATCCCTGATTTTGCTGTACTAGCGGGGGGCTATTTATTAATTACAGTTTAAGTAATACACAAACTCAAGCGATGGCTAACTCTAATATTTATAATAAATATACAGTAATGATAACGGGTTTTTTATTAAGCAGTCGAGCAAATATTTATGAAAGAACAAACTGTAAAAATGTGTTAAATAAACAATTATAAAGTAATAGGTTTATATGAAACGACTAAAACTGCCCTTATTGTAATTACACAGTTATAAACACATATATTTCAGTGAAACATCCAGTTTACGATATTTGTCTCTTAGTCTGGAAAAGCAAAGGTGCCAAAGCAATTGCACCTATTTCTTACCCTGTTCCCGCCACCCATTCACGCCAGATTACAATATTTATTTACAGCTACATACAATCTTATTACATATTTATGCCTATGTAGCCTGCTAGTATTGTTTTGAAATTAAATTGCAATTGGATATCCACTATATTTCAAGGGTCCCCCAGTGACTCAGCGGTATGTTTGCGGACTTACAATGCTAAAATCCGGGTTTCGATACCCGTGGTAGGCAGAGCACAGATAGCCCATTGTGTAGCTTTGTGCTTAATTCAAAACAATAAACAATAACATTTCAAGGCTATTTAGAAGTACATATATTCACAACTGACATTAGTTTTATAAGTATTTGCTTTGTTAAGATTGCGAAGTCCAGAACTTTATTCTCAGATTTTATTACCTACAATTACTCATATTGTTGCCCATATCCCATTTAATACCAAGAAAAGTCTTGCTGGTACCATACTCGTGACGTTAGAATATTAAAATCCATAGAATCGTTTTTTTTTAGTTGAAAACAAGACTACAACATAAACCCACTGCAAGTAAAATAAGTGTATTGGGTAGAACTGAAAATATAAGAATTAACAAACTTGATTTTTAGAAATGATTTAAGAAAGATTGTACAAACAAATCTATCCCACGCATATTAAGAAAATCTTAAGCTTCAACAGACGCGTCAAAAAACATTGGTTGACTAATTTTCGAAACACTTAAAATTTCAACGTGTTTGTGATTCAATAATTATACGAACTTATAAAGTTGCTAAACGCAACCAACGTCTTTGGATTTTTGTCCAAATGGACTGTTGAAACAGATGCTGCAAAACCTTCGTCTTTGTACACTTGATATATTATGGAAACCATGTAGGGATGAGTGGTGCGCTTTGAACGTAACAGCCTTACGCCGGAATATTTTGCATTGAAAACTACGCTGAAAAGCTGTAGTCAATATTCACGATCATCGCGCAGAACGTGGACTAAACGATGTTGCGAGGCTCCAAAATTATGTTAATATAACATATTCAACAATCTATAGATGTAAACGAACTTTGTTTTAAATTTTAAATTCATCTCTATGTTTTTGTCAGTTACGCCACCCATACATTAAGTTAAATGATATTAATTAGTTGTTCGATTTAAAAGTTCACGCCTTCTGGGTTCAAAAGTGGTAAATGTCAAAGTCCACAATAAGAGCTGAAGGACTTTATATTAACATTGTTTTCAGATATATCAGCCGAGCTTCACTCATCTTCAACTTGTTAAATGATCCTTCCATGATGGTACCTGGGATTGTACTGGAAATGCAGAAAGTACACCAGAGTTTCGAAAGAGCGCCTGAATAAGGCGGGTGAGTCAACAGTAATGACAGTCTAAATGAACTGTCACACTACTGTGATTGAGCACAACACGTTGTTTTGTTATTAATTACAACGCTATACAAAGGGCTATCTCTGCTCTGCTTACCATGGGTATCGAAACTCGGATTTTAGAATTGCAAGTCCGTAGACATGTCGCTGTGCCACTGGAGGGTGAGAACAACACGTTGGTCGAACTGAACAGAAAAACTGAACTGTATTTGTCAGCACAATTATAGTTGGGAAGTCTATATTATAACACTATACAACACGAATTTTGTTCCTGGATAGTATGTGTTATTTCTTAATTGCTTATTTTGTAAAAGTACAGAAAATGGCCATTATTCCCATCAAACTTTGCTTTTGTGACCTGGATAATGAAATTTGGAAATTAACCTATTTTCTATGTAAAAATGGGCAAATTTGCACATTTTCATTTACAAAAGGTCTGAATAAAACAACATATGAATCAAGATTTACATGTATTTATGCTAAAGTTATACAAAAATGTTTAAAAGTGAGTAGTTTTTCGAGATTTGCGACTGTAATGTAAATCGCTTTCACGTGTCAACCCCCAAATATAATCTCCCATCATGTTTTCGGTATACGCTCCCAGGTCACAAAAGCAAAGTTTGAAGAGAAAAATAGGACTTTTCCTTTTACTTTAGGCATAAGCAATTGGGAAATAACACTTTCTGTCCAGGAACAAGAAAAAGTAAAAAATTTGTTACATAGTGTTATTTGTTTGTTGACGATGGTAACTTTGATTTACGAAACTGTTGATACAATTTCATCCTACTTGAAAACTTGACACCTAATTCTGTTGACTATGGGTTAACCTTTGAAATCAGGTCACGTTGCTTTCAAATATTTGGAATGTAAGGACACGAAAGTTGAGACAACAAGATCTCAAGTTCAAGTGTCAATTTAAGAACTTGAAAGTAAGATAAATGAGGAAAATTTTGATATAACGTTTTGAAACAGCTGGAAAAAATAAAACCCAACAAAACAGATGCGAGTTACTGAAAATCTTACCCTGGAAATGTTTTCTGTATACGGGATCCACACTTTATAATTTAGGTAATATTAACTGATAAAGGTTGTTTCCTTTTATGAAGTATTAGTTTTGATGCTAAGTTCTCTCAGAATTTGATTTTCTAAAAAATTATTTTTGACGTTTATTGGTTGTTTAATGTTTCCAAATCCAGAGGAAATCTTTGTGCTACAACCATGGCTGCGAACTACACATAAAGAAAAGAAATCAACTGTGAACTTCTGGCTTATGAATACAAGTTGTTTACTCGATAACTTACAGAAGCCGTCCAGCTTCTTAAACTGAAAGTAATTCATCAGATGTAACTGATATGGTAAAAAATGGGTTTAGAGAAACGTATCCTAATTCGTATCATTCGTTGCTCGATTCTAACACTGCCAATCATATTTTGTTCTCGCGAGTGTTCTTTCACCGTTTTGTTTGTTTTTTAATTTCGCGCAAAGCTGCACGAGGGCTATCTGCGCTAGCCGTCCCTAATTGAGCAGTGTAATATTAGAGGGAGGGCCTGGCATGGTCTAGCGCGTAAGGCGTGCGACTCGTAATCCGAGGGTCGCGGGTTCGCGCCCGCGTCGCGCCAAACATGCTCGCCCTCCCAGCATAGGGGAGTTACAATGTGACGGTCAATCCCACTATTCGTTGGTAAAAGAGTAGCCCGAGAGTTGGCGGTGGGTGGTGATGACTAGCTGCCTTCCCTCTAGTCTTACACTGCTAAATTAGGGACGGCTCAGTGCAGTGGGCTAACAACCTACTCACTTAAATACTTGTTGAAGAATCCGCAAGCGATGGAATCTAATGGTGATAACTAACTAACTAATATTAAAGGGAACTCCTGAAAGTGCAAGCATATTTGGTGCGACGGGGATTCGAACCTGCGACCCTCAGATTACGAATGGAGTGGCTTAACCACCTGACCATGCCGGGCCTAATCGTTTCGAAGCTCGTCGAAAGCTTCATAATGTTAAAATCTCGGGTTCGATACTCTACACTGAACATAGTACATATAATCTATTGTGCATCTTTACGACAAAACAGTAACAACGACAAAATCTCTTGATACAGTGTGTATCAAGGTGAATAAAGGTTAATTAATTAAGTTGGAGAAGTTATTTTAAAGCATTAAAAATATATATAATAAACAAAGGTTATTCAATGCTCCTGTGGCTGTTTAATGTTTTACCTTTACTCCGTAAAAGTGTACGTAAAAATTGTCTATCTTTCTGAGGCCTTCTGGGGTTTTGACAAACTGAGGACTTCCAGTTGGATGGACTTGAACTGTAACTTGAAAATGATTTTTCTTCTGACAGACAAAACATTCATCTGTGTTACTGTAATTAAAACCTTTGTCGGCATCAACTCTACAGCTAAAAGGTGGTCTAAAAAGAAGATGAAAAATAATATCAACCAGTTTGAAAAAACAACAACAACGAAAAACAAAAAACGAGCGCTGGATGGCCCTGTGGTTAAACTCTGGATTTCCAAGATGGTGATCCACGTTTGAATTAATGTGCAATCACAATATACCCCCACCCCAATTTAAGCTGTAGGTGCGTTATAAGTGTAACAATAAAATACGTGCCACAGATGATGGGTGGTAGAGTACGTCTAACTAGCTGTCCTCCTACTGGTCAGTAGTTCAGAGTTAGGAACGCCAGTCCATAGTCTCAGTAGCTTTGTCAGATGATGGGTAGTAAAGTACGTCTAACTAGCTGTCCTCCTACTGGTCAGTAGTTCAGAGTTAGGAACGCCAGTCCATAGTCTCAGTAGCTTTGTCAGTTGATGGGTAGTAAAGTACGTCTAACTAGCTGTCCTCCTACTGGTCAGTAGTTCAGAGTTAGGAACGCCAGTTCATAGTCTTAGTAGCTTTATCATAAAGACAAAATATAAATTCCGTGAAAAAAAGGTAATGTTTCGAAATATAACCGACTCACTATATTTTAGTTTTAATATAACTACTTGAATTAATAATTCTAATACTGTTTTGGGTACTATGTATGGTATACTATGACGAGTATAGATATATTATCTATACTTTTTAGGTATACGCTAGTTTAACTAACATTACAAAAATACATCACTTTTAAAACGTGTAATAAATATTCATTCCCATTATGCACAGCTGTGCAATATTAAAACAAACCTATAGATTAATCAATAAAAATATAAAAATACTAATAAGTAACGGGAATT
Organism: Tachypleus tridentatus; assembly: GCF_004210375.1. NCBI lineage: Eukaryota > Metazoa > Arthropoda > Merostomata > Xiphosura > Limulidae > Tachypleus > Tachypleus tridentatus. Next base: position 128,213,317 of record NC_134831.1, on the reverse strand, counting down.
AATATCAAAATATGAAAGAATTATTGATATAATAATTTAACTGATGGGTTATTATACTACGTATCATAACCTGGTGGATTTTATACAGAAGTTAAGAGCACAGATGATTTAGATAAGAGTGACTTACAGTTCTTTCAGAGAAGCATCACAGATGACATGCCATGAAGTTTGTTGGAAAGGTTGAAATCGTATACACTGGAAAGTTGTGTCCAACAACATCCCCCCTGTCTCAGACTTACTAAAGCTAACGGATACTCATCTTCAGGTTGTGAAAGAACATTCATTGCTGAAATATTAGGGGGGAAGAAATAGTTAATAATGCAATTTCTCAACTTCAACAACCAAAAAATACGTTCGAAATACAATTGAACAAAGTTTGTTTGTTTTTGATTTTCGCGCAAAGCTACATGAGGTAAAAACCCGGCTTTTAGTGTTATAAGTCTGCAGACATACCGCTGTGCCACTGGGGGGCATGCTAGGTTCTGTGTGGTCTGTCCTAGTGACACTTTTGGGTTTAGACATAGCGATATAAGATTTTTGTGCAAACTACACCTGGCTCTCCTAAACTTTTAATCTTATCCAGATGTGCTAATTATAGATAATACTGTAATTAAAAGTAATGGTGATAGGTGGAGTAGCCGTGATGTATTATCATGTCTAACTTACAACTAGCATGTTAAGATCAAAGCTACATTAAACTCACCAGGCTCTTGTTTAATGGAAACAACTCCATTGTGTAAACTACTGCTGAGAGAAGCTTTAGTGGACTCAGGAAACTTTATCTTCTTTCTTAGATTTCCATCATCATTATTAGTTAAACCTTCTTGCAACATGTTCTCACTGTAAGTATACAAACAAATATGAAAACATAATAAAGATAGGATGATATTTTCGACTCCTTTTGAAGATGTCAAGTTAATGTCGGGAAATAATCAAACACTGCTAAAGATTTATTTTCATTGTGAAAAACACAAACAGCACCTTTCTTTTTACAATTTCTAATAATAGAAACACAAGAGATATAATATTACATACTTTTCTGGTGAATATGTATACTAATCAGCCCGAATTTAGGGTTGTTCTAGGGTAGAATAATCTTTTTAGATATATTATTTTATCTCATCAGTGGTTTACTTTATAATATGGAATGAGGTGGTGAAACTGATTTGATAATGTTTTAAGAACACTTCATTATTTGTCAATGATAACTGTTATGAGCCGATAAGAAAACTGAATCTATTTTATAAAGAATGAAGTATATTGAAGGTTAAAACTTTATAAGTTTGATGTCACCCTGATTCCTATGGTGGAAATCTTGCGCAAGAAGTGAGTACACTTTTATGGACCACATATCTTGAAAAATTGAACGTGAACGTTAGTGTCAAAGGCCAAGTTTTATCACATCGAATGTGCCAAAGTCCAATGGCGGGAATAAGCAAGTCTTGTAGTCGAACAAGATTATTGTAATCTGAGTTTATCAGGATTATTGTAATCTGAGTTTATTAGGATTATTGTAATCTGAATTTATTCTGCCATTTTTATCATGTAGACAGTTATTCATTTTGAAATGGTCTGAAAAACTGTGAACGTTTTGGTTATGAACCTCTATCCTTTTAAAGTATCACTTTATTAAGAGTGCCAGAAGGCGCTCCCAGTTTTGATACAATGATTTGGGGTAGAAGGATTCTCTTTCAGAGACATCGTTTTATCTTTATCATCGAAGGTCTTTGCTTTGGATTTGTTTAGAGCATGGTTTCAGAGTCAGTTTCTGTTCTAATCGTCTGCTATGCGAGGCTTCTTCTTTGAAACATTGGGCTGTACATTGCTTAGCTGTCTGGCTGTACAAACAGCAATGTGATAGTTTTACCTCTGATAACCTTGCATTGTTGAATGATTGAAAACTCGACATGTCGCCCGTGGCACAAGATGCGATGACACACCGTTGTATTAGTATTTAAAAACTATTGATATAAAGTGTCATTAACCCCCTCTATGATCTTTTATTAAAATAAGAACAACAGAATTTTCAACAGCACAATAAAATGTATAAAATAACTTTAATATGATTAATAGTTTCGTTCTGAGTTAATTTACTGATTAAGTGTTATTTTATTACAATCTTTACTGTAAGAAAGATTGTTATAGAACAATTACAACGCTTCGATTACTAGCGTGACCATCTTGAAGTACACGAAAACAAATCTTCGTTACTGTAACAGTTATTACTTGTAATAAAACTATACTTATTATCATTAATTTAATAACATTTTATCTGTTTTCTAACTTTTTAAATCGTTTTCAACATATTATTTGTACGATAAAACATATTTTCGCTCACTGTTTTCACGTCTCCCAGTTTGTGGACAACAGTATCATTTGTCCAGAATTTCACTTTTAACTTCTGAGACACTTTGGCACTCCGTCACACCAAACATGTTCGTCCTTTCAGCCGTGGTGGAGTTATAATGTGATTCTCAATCCCACTATTGTTTGGCAAAAGAGTAGCCCAAGAGTTGGCGGTGAGTGGTGATGACTAGCTGCCTTCCCTCTAGCCTTACACTGTTAAATTAGGGATGGCTAGCGCAGATAGCTCTAATGTAGCTTTGCGCGAAATAAAAAAAGACAAACACTTTTGTAGTTTTCTGAATGATCTTTTTCTTGATTTGTGGTTATTGTACAGTTTTAACCTTCTGAAAACACCAACAAACAAACTGCTGTTATGCAGAAAACCGGAGAAAGGTTACATTACTGAAATGAGTCTGGTGTTGTTACATTTAATATTTTATCGGGTCTAAATGTTCAAGTTCATATTGACGTTTATTTAATTTGTGGTTTCCACAATAAAAAATATTAGTGTTAAGTTACTAAAAAGATGATCGTAAATCCCACTGTAAACATTCATACCGAAATGTCGTATTATTACTCATATTTTCTGTTATTACTTTTTAACATTTTGTTTTCTCTATTCGATTAGTGTTGTGCATCTGATCTGAAAATGTATATAATAAATATAATATCCTTAGAAAATGTTTCCTTACGTCTTCCAGTTGTTTTAAATGTGCACAAATAGTACAGAATGCTGTCATAATTAATGTAATAATGCGATTGTTCTCCATTTATACTTAATAGGCCTGGCATAGCGTGGTGATTAGGAATCCCCAGAGGGAATCGCGGGTTCAGATCCCGTCACCGAACATGCTCGATCTTTCAGCAGTGGAGGCATTATTATGTGACCACTATTTATTGGTAAAGAGTAACGCAAGAGTTGATGGCGGATGGTGTTGACTAATCGTTTTCCCTCTGGTCTGTTACTTCAAAATTCGGTACAGCTAGCGCAGATGGCCCTCGAGTAACTTTGCACGAAATTCAATCAACAAACGAACAAATAATCTTTTACAATAGTGCATCAAAATATCAAATAAAGTACGATTTACACAAGATAGTTAAATAGAATATAGAATGATTCTTTATGAATTGCTTTACTGTATTTTTACGAACTTAAGTGTGCCTTCCTCAAAACTTCCTCGTGATCTCTCTCCAAATTTTGACTGGAATCAAAGAAAGCACTTCGCGATGACGAGACACCCTCTTGAAGTTAGAATGTATCTTTGTTAACCTGAAGATGACCTGAGATGGTCGAAACGTTATTCTCTGCTTTACTACTAAAAGTGTTAATACCCATACTAGCCGTCCTGAGATACAATGGAAGCACCTGATGTGTCTCGCAATAATTCAGCACAGATAGTTATTTTTATTGTAAGAAATAAGTCTGAGGAACAATAAACACCAATAATTATTATAAGTGGCTTTTCACACAAAGTGCATATGACATTTTTTCAACCACACATTCACAGCTTTGTTTGTCAATTAACAGTGTCACCGATTGAGAGAATCGAGTGATGTTGAACATCGTGGACAAATTCCCAGTTTATATGTTTTTTTCTTATCTTAATCTGTAGTATTTTGAATTAAAACAAAGCGCTTATTAGTAAATACTAATGGATTATCCTCTAGCTTAGTTAAAAGAACATTTATTTGAAGTGTCCCGGGTTTGTGTTCTGTCCGCGGGAAAGGCAGAAATGGGATTGCCAAAGAAAAATTGAAGCTAAATGTGAAGTCTTCCTAAAATGTATTAGAGAGAAAGAACATGACAGTTTGTTATTACAAACCTCACTAGTATTTCTATGTAAGTAACCCATCAGCCCAATTAGTTAAGCAATGGCTTATAATACGAGAAGTCGTGCGTTGGAATCCTGCAGACTGGAGACAAACTTTGAAAACTATTGTTCACAAAGCCTGGATGATACAATGGCAGCATTCCAACAGCACAGCATACATAGTGTGTATTATAATAGCGAAGTACTTGTACTGGGCCAGTGAGTACTATAGTGTATTACAAAGATAATATTAAAACCTGTTATAGCCCATATCTTCATGTTTTGTTTGACGACAATGCTTATTTCCATTAGCCCTGCAGCACAAATTCAATTGCACAAAACTCCCTCATAAGGCTATTATGCCTAAGACACATCCCTTCTTCCTCAATACTTTTCATAATTCATCTAGTATACAAGAACGACAGTTTTCTAGCGTCTATTACAACATTCTAATCGCACAGAAATCCATAGAGACGAAGCTTCCAGCATCTTATTACAAGATGTTGCAGTTTAATTACCAGAGCCGGGGTAGTCTTAGCAGGTCTTTTTCTGGATGGTCCTGGTACCCCGCACTGATCCATATTCCCTTGTGAAAAGGATATTCACATCTTAGAAATACTAAATCCGCGATTTGAACAGATCTTTATTATTTGAGTGCATAAAAAATTTGCGCCGGAAATGGCTGTTACATACCCTTCATAAAAGCATTCAGTTTTCGGTGGTGTGACATTTACGGAACATCGAACAATTTCAAAGTGGAATTCTGACAGATGTCGTTCCAACGCGATTTTATATTGGCTATGGTTGTCATCTGATTTGTTGGATTGCATATTCAAAATTTTTTGAATATAACATAATTACCCTCTGTAACGACAGCATTATACCTGTGATATTTTACAGGTTTAGGCTTCACAATATAATAGTACTTCATTAAATTTCATTTATTTCAAATGCTAAAGGACTTTTGTCAGGATTTGTAATCAGTGATTAACTAATAATCTACAAATTTTAACTGTAAATGAAATTATGGGGAAGTGAACAAAAATGAAGACTGGCAACAAGAAATGAAAACAAAGACATTAATAAAAATAAAACAAAGTGTAATCCGTGAACTGTAACTTGGTTAGGTTGACTTCACACGAGTATGAACCTTTACTCTACAGGGTGGCCCGTAAGTCCCTACCCATCCATATATTATTATGTTATATTCAATTATGCATGTATTATAAAGTTGTTTGTTTTTTCTCACAGAAATATGGCTGTTCTAAGCCCATTTACACTTGAAAGGCGTATTGTGACAAGTACGTGGGTACATGAGCGCAAGCATACTGGTGACAGCACAGAGATACACGGGATACATAAGATATATGGATGGGTAGAGACTGACGGGCCACCCTGTATATTATAAGTCCCCGAGTGGATCAGCGGTAAGTTTACGAACGTATAACTTAAAATTCCGGGGTTCCATTCCCTTTGGTGGACAAAGCGATAAAACAAGCCATTCATTACACACTTCAAGAGTATAGGTAACAAAACGGAACGTAAGATACTTTATTTTTTTCTTACGACAATAAGATGATGGATAAAGCCATTAATATGGACCCTACCAATTTGACTCTGGCTTATTCGGAAAGTCTCACTGAACGGCCAAGGATTTTGTATATCTATTTAAGTAACATGATATGAAAGTTAGTACGCCTATACAATAAGATTGTTTATTTGTGTTGAATTTCGCGCAAAGCTACAAGAGGGCTATCTGCGCCAGCCGTCCCTAGTTTAGCGGTGTACGCAGACATACAACTGTACCACTGGGGAGGGGGCTCTGAAAATGTTTGCTTATAACTACAGAGAGACATGAAATACAGATGGTCTACATCTGTCGTTTCCCAGCTGGCCTGAACTGTTCTGGTACTTAACGAAAAGTCTCGTCGGTACTGGATTTAGCAGATATAACGTTGTCGACATATTATTATATTTTCTTTACTTTCACTTTATCGTAATCTGCGGGTCACGGGTTCGAATTCCCCTCACACCAAACATGCTCGCTCTTTCAGGCGTGGGGGCGTTATAACGTGATGGTCAATCCCACTATTCCTTGGTAAAAGAGTGGATGGTGGGTGGTGATGACTAGCTGCCTTCCTTCTAGTTTTACGCTGCTAAATTAGGGACGGTTAACACAGATAGCCTTCGTGTATCTTTGCGCGAAATTTAAAAACAAACTTTCACTTTAATGCATAACGTGACATATGGCGTTAATAAACATTTATTCTACTACATTACAAGTTAGTTACGTTACACTGTGGTTCAGCAGATCATGTTACAATATTTTACCTGTCGTATAAAGTTGGTACTACATTACTTGCTCTCGTCGACTGATAAGGTGATATACCAAGAGTTGCAGCAAGACAATCAGTGATAGACTGTGATAGGGGCGACACCTGATGACCACATTCCAAACTTGTTTGGGTAAGGAGATGTGGAACTCGATTTTCGTCGTGGACTGAAAGTAGATCTTGTCTCAGTTGTTGAGGCTTCACCCGATTTGAAACATAAAGAAAATATCTTGGTCACAATTCAGTAAATATTTAATGGTAATACAGTGTACTTCTTATAAGATACACTGTCAGTTACCGTAGAAGACTGATATACAGTACTATATGTTTAGGACACACTGTCTATTACCATAAAAGAGTAGCATATAATACTATATTTTTAGGACACACTGTCTATTACCATAAAAGAGTGATATACAATATTATATTTTTAGGACACACTGTCTATGACCATAGACGACTGATATATAGTACTATATGTTTAGGACACACTGTCATTTACCATAAAAGAGTAGCATACAATATTATATTTTTAGGACACACTGTCATTTACCATAAAAGAGTAACATACAATATTATATTTTTAGGACACATTGTCTATTACCATAGACGACTGATATACAGTACTATATATTTAGGATACACTGTCTATTACCATAGAATGATGTAGAATACTGTTGTTTTTTTTCACAAAATCTCCTAAAACACATACAAAAGATGAACAACGAAAGCAAATATTTGATTATTACACAATGTTTTAAAATCTCCAGTTCCAAAAATTGTAAAACAGACACTTTTATATTCATGTTACATCCTAAGTATGAAAAGGCAAAAACGGCAGTACATTATCACAAACAAACAAGTCAATTACAACTATTATTGTGTTAAGGCTCAAACTGTCTATCCTGGATACGCTACTAAAATCAAGAAAATATTTCTAAAAACTTCGTCTTCTATTCTGTTAAGCTACGAACATCGTAAGGTGAAATGACTAAAATGTTTCCATGTTCTCTTAACATGATATATCTGTTTCTGATTATATTTTATTGTCAAACATAGTGACAAACCATTGGTAAAACTTTTGTATCTAGATATGTATCGTACCAGCCTTAATATACATACATGCTTTACTGAAAAATGGTCATATCTGTTGTTTCATCTCTTATCTTTATGTTTCCGTCGTATAACTCTAACTGACCACACACAATTTAAATAAAAAGTGAGTTACAAGATAACTGATGAGTAGGTATTAATTTAACTGTCAAAGGTCAATACTGTTATTATTTATTTCTAAATCTATCACTTACCAATAATTATTCGTTTGGTCAGCTGCTTGATGCAAGGCTTTAAAATTCAAAACTATATCTTGTAAATCATTATAAGGAAGTTCCATTTCGCAAAGTAAATCAACTCGTGTTATCAGAAGATCTTCTCTTTGATTTATCTGTGTCATAGTTATCCAAATTCGAGTCCAGTATTTAAGAGATGTAGTAGTGACACCTGTTTAGGTTTAATGATGACCAGAAAGTATAAAATAATGTTGTTGTTTTTTAAATTTCGCCCAAAGCTATACGAGGATTATCTGCGCTAGCCGTCCATAATTCAGCAATGTAAGACTAGAGGGAAAGCAGCTAGTCATCACAACCCACTGCCAACTCTTGGGCGACTCTTTTACCAACGAATAGTAGGATTACCCATAACATTATAATGCCTCCACGGCCGAAAGGGTGAGCATGTTTGGTGTGATGGGGATTCGAAACCGCAACCCTCAGATTACGAGTCGAGCGTCCTAACCACCTGGCCATGCCCGGCCCATAAGAATAATTCACAGTTACTTACCACTAATTCCAAATTGCAGTCGAATCAGACTGTCGTCTGTAATATCTTAAAATTATTTTTAAATCTTCATTTCGAGTTCATGACACGGTGGCAGGTTAAGTGATGTACAATTAGTTTCAGTTGTTACATTATCACTTGTGGCTTTTACTTGAAAAATTTTATCGCAACCATAAGATTTTCAGTATTAAAAAGCAACATAAGTGATACTCAGGTAAACTGTATGCTATTGCCGAAGCGACCTATCTTGTTATAATTTAGTTGCTTGATACAAAATTTACCATTTTGTTTGACAACCTTTCAGCAGATGAATAGAAAATTTATGGATTGTGCGAGTCATTTATAATCTTGCGTTTGATGTTAACTGGCCAATTAATGCGTAATTTTGAACATGATATTATGTAGGTATTCAAAACTTGAAAACCTTAAAATATTGATACAAAGATCATGTACCAGTAACATACAATGTAACACAAAGACCCAGAAGTGTAATCGAATGCATTACTTTCTGTGTAGGGAGAAAGTTAGATGTTACTGGACGTTATATAATGGGGTGGCCATTAAGTTGAGGCTAGATCTTACTGGCTGTTATATGAACAAGTGACCCTTAAGTTGAAACTAGAACTCACCGAATGTTGTATTGGTAAGTGACCGTTAAGCTGAGATTATAACTCACCAAGATGTTATATGATGTAGTGACTATTAAGTTGAAAGCGGTGCTCACGAACGGGCCCGGCATGGCCAGGTAGTTAAAGCGCTCAACTCGTAATCCGAGAGTCGCGGGTTTGAATCTCCGTCGCACCAAACATGCTCGCCCTTTCAGTTGTGGGGGCGTTATAATGTTACGGTCAGTCCAACTATTCGTTGGTAAAAGAGTAGCCCAAGAGTTGGCGGTGGGTGGTGATGACTAGCTGCCTTCCTTCTAGTTTTACTCTGCTAAATTAGGGACGGCTAGCGCAGATAGCCCTCACGTAGCTTTGTGCGAAATTCAAAACAAACCAAACCAAACTCACCGAATGTTCCTGAGTAGAGTGACCGTTAAGTTGAATGCAAAAATCATCAATGTTGTATAGATGGACTGGACTGACCATTATGTTCAAAGTAGTACTCAACAAGTGTTGTATGGGTGGAACAGACTCACCGTTACGACCAAAGTAGTACTCACCGAATGTTGTATGGGTGGACTGGACTGACCGTTACGACCAAAGTAGTACTCACCGAATGTTGTACGGTTGGACTGAACTGACCGTTACGACCAAAGTAGTACTCACCGAATGTTGTATGGGTGGACTGGACTGACCGTTACGACCAAAGTAGTACTCACCGAATGTTGTACGGTTGGAATGGACTGACCGTTACGACCAAAGTAGTACTCACCGAATGCTGTACGGTTGGACTGGACTGACCGTTACGACCAAAGTAGTACTCACCGAATGTTGGCCGGATGGGGTAACCGTGAAGCTGGATTCAAATAGAGCGTGTTTCAGAGGTTGAGTACTGTTATAGCCAGTAAAGTACTCAGGTGGCGGCTGCATCGTTAAAAAGTGTTGATTTCTACTGCTGGGGTTCACTTTGGATTCTGAAATAATAAGAACAGTAACGATCATTTAACACAACCAAATTAACGAATCATAAAATAATTAAATCTTTTATAATAAACAAAATTGACCTGGTATGGTTTGATACTCAGGGCGATTGACTCGTAACATGCAGGTAGCGAGATCAAAACCTGTCACCAAATAAGCTTGACCATTCAGCTGATAGAGCGTTATAAAGTGACGGTCGTTGGTAAGAAGCGACTCAAGAGTTGTCTGTGGGGTGTGTTAACTAGTTCCCTTCCATCACTTCAAAATTAAGGACAGTTTAAAAAAATACAGATCTACTAACTCTGCGCGAAAAACAAACAAAACAAACGAACAAAGTTCTCAGACAAGTCTCAGTAAAAAACAAAAACTCTGTCGGTTCAGTACAAACAAACGGTTTGTTTGTTTTGAATTTCGCGCAAAGCTACCTGAGGGCTATCTGCGCTAGCCGTCCCTAATTTAGCAGTGTAAGACTAGAGGAAAGTCTTACTAGTCATCAACACCCACCGCCAACTCTTGGGCTACTCTTTTACCAATGAATAGTGGGATTGACCGTCACATTATAACGCCCCCACGGCTAAAAGGGCGAGCATGTTTGGCGCGACGTGGATGCGAACCCGCGCCCCTCAGATTACGAGTCGCACGTCTTTACTCACCTTGCCATGGCGGGCACAAACAAACGGACCTTATTTATTAGGTCAGAATGAGCTTATCTATAGGTTGATGGAAGTTAATTATTTAACAACGTTTTAGTGTACGACTTTTAACGAGTAATTTAAAAGACTGATCCCTAGGCATAACTTATAACTCAGACTAACCTAACTTATAACTCAGACTAACCTGACTTATAACTCAGACTAACATAACTTATAACTCAGACTAACCTGACTTATAACTCAGACTAACCTAACTTATAACTCAGACTAACCTGAGGTAAGCCTTCTTTATAACTCGTCATGGAATATCTATGTATAATCACGAAACTTTAATGGTCTTTGCCCTCAATACTGTTTTAGACATTTCATGTGATTTTATCATTTTTGTAGCTAAAACAATCAGTTAAACATCTTTTCAGCATGAAATTTTAGAAACCGCGACTATATGATTTTCACTTCAAATATTTCTAAATGTGGGCTGGCAACAATTTGCTTTTCATGTCAAATGTTTGTAAATTTGGCAGCTGGCAACAACTATTTTGTTTATAATGACATATGGACATTAACTAAGTGATAAAGCTACGATGATATATCTATTCTTTCATTTTAAAATATATACATTACGTTTAGTTTCTAAATATACGGCTCTTTCATTGCAGGGTTCAGGGAGTTTAATCGCTTGAGGCGCGGGTTGCTACGAATTTTAAATTTGGCGCACCCGGTCCGAACTCTTGCGACACCTCAAAATTTTTTTTATTTAAGCTGTAGGTGCGTTATAAGGGTGAGAACCAACCTCTTAACGTTGATGGTGAGTGCTACTGGGTAGCCACTTTCCCTCTGGTCAGTAGTTCACATTTAGAGACGGCAACAGAGAGTTTTAGTTGCCACTTTTCCTCTGGTCAGTAGTTCACATTTAGGGACGATAGCAGAGAGCTTTAGTAGCCACTTTTCCTCAGGTCAGTAGTTCACATTTAGGGACGGTAGTAGAGAGTTTTATTAGCCACTTTTCCTCTGATCAGTAGTTCACATTTAGAGACGATAGCAGAGAGCTTTAGTAGCCACTTTTCCTCTGGTCAGTAGTTCACATTTAGGGACGGTAGTAGAGAGTTTTATTAGCCACTTTTCCTCTGGTCAGTAGTTCACATTTAGGGACGGTAGTAGAGAGTTTTATTAGCCACTTTTCCTCTGGTCAGTAGTTCACATTTAGAGATGGCAGCAGAGAGCTTTAGTAGCCACTTTTCCTCTGGTCAGTAGTTCACACTTAGGGACGGTAGTAGAGAGTTTTATTAGCCACTTTTCCTCTGGTCAGTAGTTCACATTTTAGTAGAGAGTTTTATTAGCCACTTTTCCTCTGGTCAGTAGTTCACATTTAGGGACGGTAGTAGAGAGTTTTATTAGCCACTTTTCCTCTGGTCAGTAGTTCACATTTAGAGATGGCAGCAGAGAGTTTTAGTAGCCACTTTTCCTCTGGTCAGTAGTTCACATTTAGAGACGATAGCAGAGAGCTTTAGTAGCCACTTTTCCTCTGGTCAGTAGTTCACACTTAGGGACGGTAGTAGAGAGTTTTAGTAGCTTTCTTATAAATACGAAAGATCTATTTACTTTATTTTCTAAGCACATTGTTCCTTAATTAAATCTCTAATCGATCTTTAACAAGTAATAGGTTTTACCCTGTAAAGAGGAACTGTAAAAGCAGCAAAAGTTGAAGAATTCTTTAGTGTAACAATAATTTTATTTTGTACTTTCTTGTTTACCACCGTATATTTTTTCTAACTTCAGTGATTGGTCGCATTTGTGGTACATTTTATTGGCTTAAAAGTAGACAGCATGTAGATAAAAACTATACACGGACTTGACCTTCAATGTTTATGGCCAGGTGACTGGACACCCAAACCACTTCCTGTAAATGACAAGCCTGTACAGTGAACATACAGATTTCATATTACCTCACTGTTTGTAAAGTTGCAAAATTCATATGCTTATTAGAATTATTTGATGCAGCATTTCCATGGTCAGGTGGTTACAGTGCTCAACTCATAATCTCAGGATTGTGGGTTCGAATCCCCTTCACATCAAACATGCTCGCCCTTTCAGCCGTGGAGGAGTTATAATCAGTCAATCCCACTATTTGTTGGTAAAAGAGTAACCCAAGAGTTGGCAGTGATGACTATCTGCATTCCATCTAGTCTGGCTCGGCATGGCCAGAAAGTTAAGACACTTGACTCTTAATCCGAGAGTCGCAGGTTCGAATCCCGGTCGCACCAAATATGCTCGCCCTTCCAGCCGTGGGGGCGTTATAAGGTGTGGTCAATCCAACTATTCGTTAGTATAAGAGTAGACTAAGAGGTAGCAGTGGGTGGTGATGACTAGCTGCCTTCCTTCTAGTCTTACACTGCTAAATTAGGGACGGCGAGCGCAGATAGGCCTCGTGTAGCTTTGCGCGAATTTCAAAATAAACCAAACCAAACCCATCAGTGTTACACTTCTAAATTAGGGATGGATAGCGCAGATAGCCCTCGTCTGGATTTGAGTGAAATTAAAAAACAAACAATATTTTTGATGAACTCTTAAAATGTAAAAGTCTTAAAGTTAATCGCCTGTTTTCAGAGAAATGGTGTGCTTATTATTAGAGGAAGGGAGCTAAGTTGGTTTGCTTGTGAGATTTAATAAATTTCTGGTTGACCGTTAACTGTATCATAACATTCGTTTATTTGGAAGCCTTCTATTGATAATACGTATTAAGATTTAAACAGAAGTGAAGTTTACACGTCGTGCATGCAATAGCGCCCTATATTGGCACAATAACAATATATATAACCTACTTATTGAACGTTTCCGAATGCACACATTCTCTCTTCTGTGAGCGTGCGCGAAGTTAACGAGTATGAACGGGCTGTGTTACGTTATTTTAAAATTTGGCGCCCCCATCCCGAGAGTTACACTGATGTTTTGCTCTAAAACAACCAAGTTTAAGAAAATATGAAAATGTTCTATGTATTATTTGATATCAATTATTATTTATATTTAATTATATATAATTATTAAATATATTTGGTCAGTTTTTTTTTTTTTTACTTAAACGGAACACAGCTCGTTTGACAACTTCCTATGTTCACCTGCGAATGCAATATCCATTTTAAAGTTGTGGTTGAATTAATATTAATTTTCGATTAATATTTTCATAATAATAATAATTTTCCACATAAATTTCTTCTCCTCGATGGACTCAGCAAATAGCCCGATGTGGTTTTGTTTACGAAAACACACACTCACATACAAATGTCACGTACGGATGAAATCCAAGATTAAGTAGTTGGTTATATCGAAATAAAATACATAACTATAAATTTCTGAATATGAGGCTCGTAGCAAATATTTATTTATAAATATTTCAAGAATATCAGACTTTATTTGACTTTAAAAACGTTAATAGATAAATTAACGCCTATAGTTTAAAATAACAAAATGTTTTAGGTTGAGAACTCTAGTAAGTTTATAACTGTGTTTTTCACTTGTCACGCATCTTTTCTGTGTTATTAAATTTGTTTATTGTTAAGCCTAATGCTACACAATGAGCTACCTGTACTGTGTCCACTGCTCGTATCAAAATCATACTTAACGTGATCTACCGGAGAGCATTTTACTAAATCAAACCTAAAAATATTACGTAAAACTTTACGACACAATGTAAAAGTCAAGCAACATTAATTTATTTGAAATTTAATCTTGTCTTGAAGTGATTTTTATACAATTTCATTTGGATGGAAAGAAACGAGTAAAACAAATAATTATTCTGAACGGAACTAACCTTCGCGAGAAGATGGAAAGGAGAGGCCTGAAATGGATACTGTTGTCCTGTTAAGTAATTTCAGTCTGTAAATGTCAAGAAATGATTTTTGTTATTATTTTCTTTTATTACCAGAAACAACAAAAAAACAAACGATATTTGGACATCTGACTATTTTCAAACAAATCTAAAATATTTTTTATGATGTGTATTTTGTAAGCCAGCGAAGAATGATCAGAAGAATATTTGTGATGAAACATTGAATAGCTCTGGATTGAGCAAAAATGCGTCGACGGCAAAAATTAAGGCCAATATAGTGGGTTGGAAATACTATTATCACACTCTTCATATTTTGTAAATCCCTAAGGAACGATATTAAGCAAGTTGTGTTTAAAAACGTAATAGGCCTAACAGTCCAATACCTTTTGTTTATATCCCTCTGGGATTCTTATATATCAAAAGTTTAACAGATACCGAGAAACAGATTTATTTTATTTCTAAACAACAGTTTTAATACTGATGAATTGAAGTTAAACATATTTTAACATGATAAATTAAGTTTAAAACTGTTGATTTATTAAGTTATGATATTGTAAGTTCAAAGCAAATAACAATACAACATCATTTCAAAGTTTTCTATTATAAATTAACTTTTTCTATGCCCGCCATGACCAGGTGGTTAAGGCCCTCGACTCGTAATCCGAGGGTCGCGGGTTCGAATCCTCGTCACACCAAACATGCTCGCCCTTTCAGCCGTGGGTGGTTATAATGTCACGGTCAATCCCACTATTCATTGGTAAAAGAGTAGCCAATGAGTAGTTATAGTAAATTAATCTATAACACCTTTGGCATGATCAAATACACCATTTGAAAGGGTTTGATCTTCTAAGTCCAAAACTTCAAACAGATCTCAAATCGGTCAACATATGACGGAGATAAGACCTAAAGGTGTGTATTTGAAGAAAACTTAAAGCCATTCTATGAGTCTTTATGCCGCGGCTAAAAATATCAATTGGACAATCGTCAATATTTTATGTGACAGAGGTTATATAAACACTGAACTTTACTAAAGTTGTGTGTGACAGAGGCTATATAAACATTGAACTTTACTGAAGTTTGTGTGTGACAGAGGTTATATAAACATTGAACTTTACTGAAGTTTGTGTGTGACAGAGGTTATATAAACATTGAACTTTACTGAAGTTTGTGTGTGACAGAGGTTATATAAACATTGAACTTTACTGAAGTTTGTGTGTGACAGAGGTTATATAAACACTGAAATTTACTGAAATCTGTGTGTGATAGAGTTAGGATAAACACTAAACTTAATTAAAGATAATATTTGTGTTGATGCACTTTCACGTGGTATGCAATTTTATTTGTATTGAATGTATTACAGACTGCCATGATTGTCATTATTACCTTATTATTATATTCAATATATTTTTATCAATGTATATTTATATAATATCTTTGTTAAAAATTGACGTTAGACAATTTTTAATTCTTTAAGAAGGGAAGTGTAACGGATTTACTACTATTATATATTTATTTTGATAGTGATGCTTGTTTTAGTTAAATATATATATTTATACATGCATGTAACTTTTACTGTTAAATGTGTATTGCGAAATTCTTTCCTATACACTTAAAGTTGTAGAAGATTCTCGAGTGTAAGAATCAACAATAGATGTTTTACGAAAGTAATAGCGTATTGTTGGGCGAAATGAAATTTCTATAACCTCGCCTTAACGTTTATAAACCGACGTGCCAAGAGACACTGTTAATTTGTTACAGTCGGTATAATATATACCTCTGAAGTTGTAATTGTGATTAACGCTTATGAATCGGGAAACTATACATATTTGACGAAGAACGTTTACAGATTTCGAACGTTACAGAACATTCAACTTTAGTGAATTTACATTCGACATCAATATTTTTTTGATGTTCAGTGAAGTATATCTATTTTAAGATCCTAGTGGCGCAGTTGGTTAGCGCACGGTACTTATTAGAGAGTACTTGTGGCAGATACCGGGGTTGTGAGTTGGAGCCTCACCTAGGGAGTGGATATTTTATTCTCTACTTTAACACGTATGCAAACAAACAAACTCGAAATTAATTCACTCATCGTGAACCTTCAGTAAGATATGAAGAACCTTTTAGACTGGAAAGAAGACTTTATTATTATTCGAAACTTTGTAAACCCATTGTATGTAAATCATTATTTGTATAAATTATTTATAACAACTGTTATAGAAAACTGTATTATTCTTCGTATATTAAAATATATTTGTATTAAGTTTGTTTTTGAATTTCGTGCAACACTACAATAGGGCTATCTGCGCTAGTCATCCCTAATTTAGGAGTACAAGTCAATTAGTCATCACCATCGACACCCAACTCTTGGGCTACTCTTTCACCAATGGATAGTGAATTATAACGCCCCTACAACTGAAAACATGAGCATGTTTGATGTGACAGAGATTCGAAACCGCGACCCCTTAGGAGTCGAGCGCCTTAACCACCTGGCCATGCTGGGCTACGTGTATTAAGAAAGAAACTGTGCGTATCAGTGTTGTCAAACATCATACATTTGACACATCTCTAAATATAATTCACTTTTAAATTAAATTTTAATTCAGTTTCAGACTGTTTAATACGTAGCGTAATACGTTGGAGGCTAGTCCGAAATAAATTATAACACATAACAGATCTGATTACAGTCTTGGACCAATGGGATAAAACCCTTTCCACTGATATAATTGATCATATCCAAGGTCTCACAAGAGAGTATACTCTAAGCCTGCCTATAATAATTTCAATTTGAAGGTAGGCTGGTAGAGATCTTCATGTGTAATAAAATCGAATCAGGTATACGTGCATTCCACAACTGGCTCACATTTGGCTCACAAAAATATAGTTAATGAAGATCTCATAAATTACTTTAATCCTTCCTAAAAGAATTTGAAGTGCCGGTTTTACTGAGGGCTATCTCTTCATTTTCATGTACAAGTTTTCAATTCATAGCTCCGTCATCTCTCGACCGATTCGAGATCTAATTACAGTTTCGAACTCTGAAGGTCAAACTTTTTCGACTGACATATTTCGCTATACCCAAGGTCTCGTAGATTAATTTACCATAATCCTGCCTAAAACAAAAAAAAATTAGGTGCCACATCTATCGAGATTCCTTTTTGTTTAGTTTAATAAAGCTATTCGTTAGTACAGAACAATTCGGTTTGATTTGAATTTCGCGCAAAGCTACACGAGGGCTATCTGCGCTATCCGTCCCTAATTTAGAAAAAGCATATCCTTTGTAATGCATTGAAAAGATTTCTTGTTTGTTCGTTTCAGGAGTTTTTCGCAAAGTTGCACAAGTTTCAGCTTTATCTAAGCAAAGCCGTGCCTAATCGTGACGTGGTATTGAAGGTAACCAATCGGCAACATCCACTGCCTCTGGTCTCACTAAATAATAATATTTTAACGTCACTCCTATAACGTACCCAAGGTATAAAAGCGCTTGCGGCAACGGGAAGCGAACAGCGGAACCCTAGGATTCACAATATTGGTACGTCAACTTCTAACGTTGGCCAAAAATGAAGACCGTATTTTAGCCTGTGGAAGGTAGCTGTTGTTAATATTACTCACTGAACTGGTAAAGTTAGATACTTGAAGTTAAATGAAAATAAAATGTTACAATTCTGTTATTTGAGAGTAATATTAATTACATAACAAGAATTACAACATTAATAATATATGTCTTTCAAACACGTACAGCTGACATTAACTACATAACATGTACAACATTAATAATTTGAGTCTTTCAAACACGTACAGCTGACATTAACTACATAACAAGTAGAACATTAATAATATATCTCTTTCAAACAAGTTCAGTTGACATTAACTACATAAATACAACATTAATAACATGTCTTTCAAACATGTACATCTGACATTAACTACATAAATACAACATTAATAACATGTCTTTCAAACAAGTTCAGTTGACATTAACTACATAAATACAACATAATATATGTTGTATGTTAATAATATATGTCTTTCAAACACGTTCAGCTCGCATTAACTACACAACAAGTACAACATTAATAATATATGTCTTTCAAACAAGTTCAGTTGAAATTAATTACATAACAAGTACAACATTAATAATATGTGTCTTTCAAACAAGTTCAGTTCGCATTAACTACATAACAAGTACAACATTAATAATATATGTCTTTCAAACAAGTTCAGCTGACATTAACTACATAACAATTGCAACATTAATATATCTTTCAAACAAGTTCAGTTGAAATTAATTACATAACAAGTACAACGTTAATAATGTGTCTTTCAAACAAGTTCAGCTGGCATTAACTAGATAACAAGAAATACAAAATAATCCTGGTGTCGAACACCAAGCACTATGTCCTAGTTAATACTTAAATTTTTACTTTAAATGATAGCTAAGGGTTACTCTACTTGGCTTTATCAATTGCGAACAAGTTCTACTTGCGTTTGTTAAAGTTTAAAATGTTTTTCTTTGAACTCTTAGAAGTCTAATGAGACGTAATGTAAGATGTTAATATCCGTAATTCGAATATTAAGTAGGATTATATAAATAAGCTTAAAATATATTTACCAATCTTTTAATTTTAATATCTAGTCTGTCTATAATCCAGAGCATGTCAGAAACTGTAGTCAGGCTATTATATCCTATAATGGAGGATTGTCATCCGTATTCTATATCACAGAACAGGTTTTTTAACTGGGAGTACAATGATTTGATACGATATGTTGCCGCTATTTTTATAATTGTCCAATAAAACGGGTAATTTTCTTCCTTTTTCCTTCTCGAACTCCAACGACTTTTTGAACACCAGGTGTCATATAAAAGTATAAAGAAGTGATATTCGAAGATCTGGTGTGCGTATAAAACAAAGAAAGCAAGATCTCAGAACAACACAACTTCCCGAAGTCTCACTTTATGATAAAGAACGCGTTTAAAGTCCAAACAATATTGTCATGTTTTCCAACTTAAGCTTATTGGTATAAAGAAAGAAAGACGACGTAATTCATGGATCAAAAATGTTTAGTTGTTTCAAAAGTCAAACCGAATCCTCAGAAGTCGAGCTTTGTTGTTTTGCTGGTTTTCAACACCATGGGTAACGAACGAATTGTCGTAAACATGTGACATCCTGCTTCAACGTGTTTGGTCAATGTTTTTATTTGGGTCACCGTTAAAGTTGAGCAACTAAACTACGATACAGTGACTAAAGTATCTATCTATATGTGTATTAATAGGTTCGTGATTTCATCAATAATAATAATGCATATAAGAAGCTGTTAATTCGGTCTAAATAAAAACATGAAAATAAAAGAAACTCATTAACCGGTATATTTTCTAAGGTCAGTTACCTTACATGATAAATAAAAGCTTAAAAGCAAAAACTTTACTCGGTTATTTGTTATCTCAGTAAGACTATCTCTTTAGCTATTTGTTTGTCTTCTGTCTGTTTTTCTGTGTTATTTTCTGTATATCTGTACCATACATTATCAGAAATAAGAGGACAAGTGCGTGTAGTATTTTTATTTCCGTAAAGGAATAAAATATAATACATTAAGCACATGCTTTCTAAACATGCTAATGTTAAAGCCCTAAACTGAACTTTGGTTTAGAGTATGTTTGTTAAAAAGAAATACCTCTGCTAAGCCCTACACTTTCTACTTACGGTTTAAACACCGAAAGCAGGCGAAACATTAGAAACACATAGGCCTAAAATTTGTGATAATAATTGTGGAAACTGCAGATGTATTTTTTTTTTTTGGTTTTTACAAGTTCTTAATTTGTCCACTTCGGATTTAAAACCTGAAGCGTGTAAAAAGAGTATTTTAAAAATGAGATTAAAGAATTTTACTGAACTTTAGTTTTGGTGTTATAAAAAAAGATAAACATGTTACTTTGTTGTTAGTTAATAATCCCCAAACACAAACAATATCTTAAACATTGTTACCGGAGATAATCATGTTACTTTGTTATTAGTTAACAATCCCCAAACACAAACAATATCTTAAACATTGTTACCGGAGATAATCATGTTACTTTGTTATTAGTTAACAATCCCCAAACACAAACAATATCTTAAACATTGTTACCGGAGATAATCATGTTACTTTGTTATTAGTTAACAATCCCCAGACACAAACAATATCTTAAACATTGTTACCGGAGATAATCATGTTACTTTGTTATTAGTTAACAATCCCCAAACACAAACAATATCTTAAACATTGTTACCGGAGATAAACATGTTTCTTTGTTATTAGTTAACAATCCCCAGACACAAACAATATCTTAAACATTGTTACCGGAGATAATCATGTTACTTTGTTATTAGTTAACAATCCCCAAACACAAACAATATCTTAAACATTGTTACCGGAGATAATCATGTTACTTTGTTATTAGTTAACAATCCCCAAACACAAACAATATCTTAAACATTGTTACCGGAGATAATCATGTTACTTTGTTATTAGTTAACAATCCCCAAACACAAACAATATCTTAAACATTGTTATCGGAGATATTCATGTTACTTTGTTATTAGTTAACAATCCTCAAACACAAACAATATCTTAAACATTGTTTATTCAACATTAGTTACTCAAACACAAACAATATCTTAAACATTGTTCGGAGATGTTACTTTGTTATTAGTTAACAATCCCCAAACACAAACAATATCTTAAACATTGTTACCGGAGATAATCATGCTACTTTGTTATTAGCTAACAATCACCGAACGATATATTTAACATTGTGGCTGAAGTAACTACACTACTTCGCTTTTTAATGTAAAGATGACACATTTTGTGACTCAGAGTTGGCTGGCTTGATTACCATAATGTTTTGTATGGTAACTGGAAAATGCCCAACAATGTAAAATGGCTATTTTGGTTTAGGATATTTCTTCCCGAGATATAAGGAATTTTCCACATTTTTATAGGTTTTCTGGTTTCCATCACCCACATTTCGTTGGTTCGATTGCCGTAACTTAGCTGGGTTTGTAAAGCAGAAATTTTCTCTCTCTTATTTTACTGCATGTTTTTGTGTAACATAATTACAACATTGTAGTCATTATTGTTTGACTAGACCGTTAAAGAAAAAACTCGTATAGGTGAGTAATATGCAGATAAGAGTACTGCTAATATCATATACATTATAAGGTAGATTACGTGGGATTGGAAAGTGCGTTACCTTTAAGTGTGTTACATTTGTTAGGGATTTATCTTAAACATGAACAAAATTAACTATGCGAATAAAAGTGACCAGACGAAGTGTAGGAGGGTATTTTTTTATTTTTATCATTCGATGTCCTTTGCCACTGTTATTGTAGCATGCTTTCAAGAATATAAATATGTGTTTACAACTAAAATGAATCTGTTTCAGCTAAGACTGAATCTAATGACTCTTGTCAGTAGCACTAAGATTAGAATACATAAAAAAAAACAGAGGAGAGATAAAGTTTGTTTGTTTGTTTTGAATTTCGCACAAAGCTACTCGAGGGCTATCTGTGCTAGCCGTCCCTAATTTAGCAGTGTAAGACTAGAGGGAAGGCAGCTAGTCATCACCACCCACCGCCAACTCTTGGGCTACTCTTTTACCAACGAATAGTGGGATTGACCATCACATTATAACGCCCCACGGCTGGAAGGGCGAGCATGTTTGGCGCGACGGGGATGCGAACCCGCGACCCTCAGATTACGAGTCGCACGCCTTAACACGCTTGGCCATGCCGGGCCAGAGAGATAAAGCCTGGATTCGTTGGTGGTTAAGTGTTCCCATTGAAAACCCTCAATCCAGCGTTCGCTATTGTACTTAGTGTCTGTCATTTTGTGGTGTTGCTTTTTTTATAGCGACCTATAATGGTGATGTGCATATTATTTTGAAATATACATTAAGGTATATTCTAATTTCTGATAATTGTTTGATGCGAAAATGCGCACACTAAGCTTTCCATTTCATATTCGTACCAATAAGAGGAAAATTGAAGGCACTGAAAATTTTGAAATTTTCTCTAGGATTTGCCTGTATTTTGTTTTGTACCACCTATCTTCCCTCAGTTTTGACAAGCTTCCCAGTTCCTGCTGATGAGGATCATTCCCATAATATCATACTGCCATCACTATGCTTGACAGTTGGGATGGTGTTGACTGGGGGTGTACTGTGTGGAGCTTACTCCAGATGTAACACTTTGAATTTACACCAAAAAACTCAATTTTTGTCTCTTCTGACAACAAAACCTTCTGTCACATGTCTACAGTGTCATTTACTTGCTTTGTCGCAAACTTCATACATGTTAATTGTTTCTTTTTAACTAATGGCTTCTTTCTTGCAACTTGCTCATACAGGCCAGGTTTCTGTAGAGACTAGGATACTGTCGATGTATAACACTGACTCTCATTCCCAAACATGGAACTTTGTAAGTCTTTCAAAGTCATTGTTGGATTAACAGTAGCATCCCTAATCAGTTTTCTGCTTGTCTGGCTGCTTAGTTTAAAAGGGTGGCTGATCTGGGTAGTGACTTCGTGGTATGAACAACATTCCACTTTTTAATGGTGGACTTCATCGTACTCAAAGGGATAATCAGTGACTTGCAAATTACCTTGTAACCTTCTGTTCATTTCTGACTAGTTTGAAAAGCGTGTTGGTCTTCATGGTTGATTTTTCACATTAATGTGTGAGTTATGGCTTGAACAAATGTATTTACTCTGAAGCCATGTTAAATCACTTTTATTACACATATACCAACTTGTGACCTTTCAAACTAATCTTTTGCACTTGAACTGACTTAAGGTTTTCGTAGGAATTGGCTTGTTTTGAATTTCGCGCAAAGCTATCTGCCTTTTTGGGATACTGAAAGGACGAGCATGTTTGGTGCGACGGGGACCCAAACCTGGTTTTCTTAGGAAAGAGGTTTAATACTAATGCAATTAAAAATATTCTTTCTTTGAAAATCTAACTTATTTATACAATCTCAGCGTTTTTGTTAGATCTAACAGTTTGAAGTACTTTGTACACATTCTAGATATAAAGTTCCATTTGAAAGTTTCATGACTGCAAGTTCAAACGGCACAAAATGGAGAAATGTTGCAAGGGTTGAATACTTATGCAAGGGAATGTGCTTATAATGGATCGTATATGTGTGTGTGTGTATAAGGTTTCACTTAGTACCGAATATTCCTGCATAATACGAACCATATACATCAGCATAGGAGATTAATGAGAGAAAAGTTGTTATAACATGAAACATGGTTAATATTTTTCATGTGGTACGTTTTTACCACTTTTACTGTGTTCGATTTCATCATACTTTAGCGATTTTTAAGCTTATTTTAACAACTGATGATGCTTTTACATTAAACCTTAAGTGGTTGTCAGAAGATGGAGATGGTTGTCCTATCTTAATCAACATAAAAACTTTGTCTGGCTGTCGGATAATGTAGACAACTACCCTATCTTAATAAATAAGGCCCGGCATGGCCTAGCACGTTAAGGCGTGCGTTTCGTAATCTGAGTGTCAGGTCGCGGGGTCGCGCCAAACATGCTCGCCCTCCCAGCCGTGGGGGCGTTATAATGTGACGGTCAATCCCACTATTCGTTGGTAAAAGAGTAGCCCAAGAGTTGGCGGTGGGTGGTGATGACTAGCTGCCTTCCCTCTAGTCTTACACTGCAAAATTAGGGACGGCTAGCACAGATAGCCCTCGAGTAGCTTTGTGCGAAATTCCAAAACAAACAAACAAACAATCTTAATAAATGTACAAACTTTGTTTGGTTGTCGGAGAATGTATATAACTACCCTATCTTCATCAACATATAAACCTTTGATAAGTATAAACACACACACACATTAAATAAAAATGATTTTTTTGCCTCAAACTTAACTTGTGATGGTGAATTCTTCTTTTCTACACTTTATCTTTCAAACATATTTTAATATCTAAAAAAACAACAACAACAAACTACGTACAGGGTGTTCGGAAAGTCACTGTGCAGTTTTGTCTGTTAATAAATATATAAGTGCACAGTGACTTTCCGAACACCGTGTATTTAATAGGTATGCAGATCAAAGTAAAAAGTACTCGAACAATGCTTCTTGAAAATAATTCCTATATTACATTATGAAATATAATAAGAGTCAATATTATATATACTACACACTATAGACATACCGGAATGTTAACGGTACACTGACCGGCCTTAAATTAGTTCTAATGTGACTGATCTGAGAATTCCCTTAACGCCAAACATGTTCGCCCTCCCAGCCAAGGGGACGTTATAATGTTATGATCAATCCCACTATTCGTTGTTGATAAAAGAGTAGTCCAAGGGTTGGCGGTGGGTGGTGAGAACTAGCTGCCTTCCCTCCAGTCTTTTACTGCTAAATTAGGAACGGCTAGCGCAGATAGCCCTCGTGTAGCTTTGCGCGAAATTTCGAAACAAACAAACAAATGATCTGAGAATGTTGAATAAAAGTTAATATTCCAAAAACCCAAGCAATATTATTCAGCAGATTAAATAAATTGAAAAAAAGATCCACCCAAGTTATACATGAATGGATCACATTTACTGATTGCTACTTCTGCAAAATGTCTAGGAATAACTTTTGACACCAAATTAACGCGGATACAGCATACAAACAATATCCTGATAAGAATCTGGAAAAGAGCAAATTATGCAAGAAGTCTTTCAGGTAAAAATCAAGGAACATCACCTGATAATATAATAAAAATCTACAAAACTACAAAGAATACAAAATTCAATTTTAACTTCAGCCCATAAAGTACCACGTAACACTTCATCCACATTCATGTACAAGTATACAAACATAGAGACAATATCTGTAAGATTCTTACATAATGCACTAAATTATTTTAATAAGAATTGGCATAAAATGACTTAATGAGTGATCTCGACAGACACTACATACATGATAAACCTAAGTACCTCTCTCCTATGAATATATATTTAAGAAATATAAAACAAGGTGGCCACCATGCACCAGACGCTTAAAACTAGTTTTATTTTATTTTATCTTACTTTATTTTATTATTAGTATTTCATCGATAAATATATATGAAAAAAAACACTTAAATAATAATAAAAAAGGGGCAAATCAAAAAAACAATACATGGACATTGCCCTGAAAAGGGCCTGAGTACTGGGAAATGCTCTGGCCCAAAGTCTACCCAACAACACACTCAACGAGTAGACGACATGAAAGTTAGGAATGGAGGAAGAGGTCTCGTGCACCTGACCCTCCTGGGTATTCCCAACATCTTAATAACCCGTTTACTGTTGTTCGTTCCTAGATTAACAGTCCTAGCTATGTCTAGCGCAAGGATTCACAACCAGGATTGTTGATACCCTCTTGAGAATTCGAAATGAAGGTACTGGGCGTACGCAGAACAGGCCTATATAAGGCCCTTTTTGTCCCAGATGTTGCCAAGAGGAAATGTCTAACGTACACTTTTTAAGGAAAGGGTGCGAAAGCCACAAAAGGCTGGGAACCACTGGTCTAAGGGTATCTGATTCATCATTAATATTGACAGTAATGCCGTTATCTTTAAAATAACATAATCTGGGTCACATACTCTGTTTATTTCAGTTAGAGTCACATAACTGTACTTGATAATAATCATGCTATTGTAAACATTAGTTGAATTGCGATTATTTTATTTCGACAGTAATTATGTATAATTTTATATCGCTTAAACACCGTTTGTCCAGAAAGGAAATATTTTCCCTGTCTTAACGAGTAAACAATTATTTTTAGATTAAATAGTTCATTGGTCTGTACGAACTGAGAAGTTTTTTTTTTTCTATTGTGATCGTGTCTTATCAATATCATTCTATTTCCTATTTACTCTGGGGCGAACGTGTCTTCCACATACTCGTGGGCTTTGAAATGGAAAGCTTTACAGGGAAGCCTAACATTCGTAGTTTGTTAGCTTCATTAGGTTGTTGTATATTTTGTGTAAAACCTCTCATAACTGCGCTAGCCGTCCCTAATTTAACAGCGTAAGACTAGCGGGAGAGCAGCTAATAATCACCACCATCCACCGCCAACTCTTGGGCTACTCTTTTACCAACGAATAGTGGGATTGACCGTCATATTATAACGCTTCCACGGCTGAAAGGGCGAGCATGTTTGGTGTGATGAGGATTCAAACCCGCGACCCTCGAAGTACGAGTCGAACGCCTTAACACACTTGGCCAAGTTGCAAACTCTCTTTGTTAACCTGATGATGACCTAGGAAGGTCAAAACATTGATCTCTGTTTATCAATAAAAGTGTTAATACCCATATCAGCCGTTTTGAGATATATTTTTATTTCAAGTCGAGTGCCTTAACACACTTGGCCATGCCGGGTCAGAAAGAAAATGTATGGCCTAATTAACTTTTTAAAGTATGACCCCTGATTGGCATTACATTTTAATGATAAATTACGTTAATTTATTGAACTAATGAATACAATTTTGTACTGGATTTCGTTTTGTTAGAGAATATATTGATAATCTGACGTTTCTTCATTCTCAGCAATACATCTGCGGACTCACCCCGCTAGAATCTGAGTTTCGATACTCACGGTGGGCAGTACACAGATAGCTCTTTGTGTAGCTGTGTGCTTAATTCCAAAACAATCAATCTATCAATCTTACTTCTCGGTTATAAAACGCGGATGTGCGCAATAAAATGTATGAGAATAAGAAGCTATAACAGTCTTCAGAATATGATGAAGTATCAATAACAGTCTTCAGAATATGATGAAGTATCAATAACAGTCTTCAGAATATGATGAAGTATCAATAACAGTCTTCAGAATATGATGAAGTATCAATAACAATCTTCAGAATATGATGAAGTATCAATAACAGTCTTCAGAATGTGATGAAACATCAATAACAGTCTTCAGAATATGATGAAGTATCAATAACAGTCTTCAGAATATGATGAAGTATCAATAACAATCTTCAGAATATGATGAAGTATCAATAACAGTCTTCAGAATATGATGAAGTATCAATAACAGTCTTCAGAATATGATGAAGTATCAATAACAGTCTTCAGAATATGATGAAGTATCAATAACAGTCTTCAGAATATGATGAAGTATCAATAACAGTCTTCAGAATATGATGAAGTATCAATAACAGTCTTCAGAATATGATGAAGTATCAATAACAGTCTTCAGAATATGATGAAGTATCAATAACAGTCTTCAGAATATGATGAAGTATCAATAACAGTCTTCAGAATATGATGAAGTATCAATAGTCTTCAGAATATGATGAAGTATCAACAGTCTTCAGAATATGATGAAGTATCAATAACAGTCTTCAGAATATGATGAAGTATCAATAACAGTCTTCAGAAATATGAGTCTTCAGAATGATGAATCAATAACAGTCTTCAGAATATGATGAAGTATCAATAACAGTCTTCAGAATATGATGAAGTATCAATAACAGTCTTCAGAATATGATGAAGTATCAATAACAGTCTTCAGAATATGATGAAGTATCAATAACAATCTTCAGAATATGATGAAGTATCAATAACAGTCTTCAGAATATGATGAAGTATCAATAACAGTCTTCAGAATATGATGAAGTATCAATAACAGTCTTCAGAATATGATGAAGTATCAATAACAGTCTTCAGAATATGATGAAGTATCAATAACAGTCTTCAGAATATGATGAAGTATCAATAACAGTCTTCAGAATATGATGAAGTATCAATAACAGTCTTCAGAATATGATGAAGTATCAATAACAGTCTTCAGAATATGATGAAGTATCAATAACAGTCTTCAGAATATGATGAAGTATCAATAACAGTCTTCAGAATATGATGAAGTATCAATAAGTCTTCAGAATATGATGAAGTATCAATAACAGTCTTCAGAATATGATGAAGTATCAATAACAGTCTTCAGAATATGATGAAGTATCAATAACAGTCTTCAGAATATGATGAAGTATCAATAACAGTCTTCAGAATATGATGAAGTATCAATAACAGTCTTCAGAATATGATGAAGTATCAATAACAGTCTTCAGAATATGATGAAGTATCAATAACAGTCTTCAGAATATGATGAAGTATCAATAACAGTCTTCAGAATATGATGAAACATCAATAACAGTCTTCAGAATGTGATGAAACATCAATAACAGTCTTCAGAATATGATGAAACATCAATAACAGTCTTCAGAATGTGATGAAACATCAATAACAGTCTTCAGAATATGATGAAATATCAATAACAGTCTTCAGAATGTGATGAAACATCAATAACAGTCTTCAGAATGTGATGAAACATCAATAACATCAGAATGTGATGATGATCAATAGTCTTCAATAACAGTCTTCAGAATGTGATGAAGTATCAATAACAGTCTTCAGAATATGATGAAGTATCAATAACAGTCTTCAGAATGTGATGAAACATCAATAACAGTCTTCAGAATGTGATGAAACATCAATAACAGTCTTCAGAATGTGATGAAACATCAATAACAGTCTTCAGAATGTGGTGAAATATCAATAACAGTCTTCAGAATGTGATGAAATATCAATAACAGTCTTCAGAATATGATGAAATATCCATTTTTGTGCAATATTTTGACAGTGTATTGCTTTTAAGTTTAAATAAGATTTTCGTTTATCTGTTTGTTTTCGGATATTTGTACACTGCTACACAACGGCTCACCGAGTTTGAAGCCCCTAATTTTAAAGAACGAGATTGGAGGAAAGGCAGCTAGTCATCACCACCCACCGTCAACTGTTGTTACGTAACCTTCATTTTTATAGAAAACCAACAACCCCAGATTATGGAACGCAATGTTGCGATATTGGGTTCTGACCATAACTTCACGATCCTGCACTCAGGGCTACGCTTGGCCCTCTATAACACCATTAGACACTTGATACAACGTTTATAATTTTTTAATAATATTTAAATATTCTGGTTATACCTATTGTATTACATTATCTTATTTTATTTCATAGTTCATTGTTCTTTGTTTTATTAATTTGTTTGTTTCTTTACTACCGAGTGGCAAGGTTTACTTGAACCGGTCTAAACATAAATGTTAAGTAAAACGTACGATAGATTCATTAAACCTATTATTATTATTTGGTTTTTCTCCAGTAGACAGCGAATGAGTCAAGTGGAACATTTTCTGCTACGATCATTTGTCTCCCGCACATATCTGTTTCATATCAGAGTTTTAGTTCTTTAAAATGTCAGATTAAAGATAATTTTTGATCTATAGTATGCATGCATACAACACTTTACTATACAGCATACGATTTATATTTCCAAATTGTACTACAACTCAGATAGAGAGAGCGTGTATTGTAAAATGAGAACAGTCATTTTTGGCCTTAATTTGTTTCTTTGTGAGCACGATAGCTCTAAAATGCTCGAAAACGAACACGTCCTTGCATCTTCAATTGGAAGTTCCAAAGCTCAATCCGGGAATTTGGTGTTCAATGTGGGCGTCCCCCATTTCTATTTTTAATTTTTAAAAGTGCTTTATATTGTAAATGTGCGTGGTAGAAGACGTAACAGGTGATCCATCACTGGAAAACTAAAGGTGGTGCGTTACATGTGAACATTTGAACATTTCCTTTAAAAATATATAAAAAATTCCAGTTTTGGTCAGATCATATTCACAACAAGTATGGATACATATATGCCCGTAACAACTATTTGTTTGTTGTGTTTGAATTTCGTGCAAAGCTACAAGAGAGCTATCTGCGCTAGGCGTCCCTAATTTCGAACCCGCGACCCTCAGATTACGAGTCGAACGCCTTAACCCACCTGACCATGCCGGGCCAACAACTATTTAAAAAAACACACTCCAATTAAAACTTAGGTAGCATGATTATTTTGCTCAAATAAACAACAATACAATCATGAGTTAATTCGTTTGCAATAAAGTATAAAGCTACACAATGGGCTATCTGTGCTCTGTCTATAGTGGGTATTGAAACTCGTTTTCCTGCAGAAATATTGCTATGCCGCTGGGTGGAGCACATGTTTGAGAATAAAGTACACTGGACAGTTGGAACTTCACAAAATGCTCAGGTCAAATCCTACTATGACCATGTGAATGACATTGGAGCTTCACAAAATGCTTACTACCACGTGAATGACAAAAGTATTTTACCGGGAAAAATTGTCTTTTGTGTGGAAAAACACTCCATGAGTTGACCTGGGGCACACCGATTGGCTCCAGAAGACACAAAAAATTGCCACTTGAAGTAACAATTCAATTAAAAAATAACACAATGAGTTTCTTTGCTCTTAATTTATCTTAAAAGCTTTGGAAAAGTAATTCATACACCCCGGAAATCTTGCAAGAAATAGTAAGTGAACTTCAAAGGTACTTATGATTTATCTTCTAGTACACCATTTAAAAAGGTTTTTTAATAAATACGATTGTGGCTGTAAGCATATAAACCGACAGACGTGAATCTATCATGTGTGAGTAAGCTATAAGTAAGTATAAAATGCTTGAACTGACACAGGAAAATATTCAGTGACATTAAACACCACATCACATATTTATTCACAAAATTCAACTGCATTCAAAATGTTGAGCTACTTGGTTGTAGAATGACATCACACTTGAGTGACTTCGTTTAGCACAATTAATATCTTCCACATGAAAAATATCGCATTAAATACAAAAAAATATACATATTATTATTAATCTATATACCGGTCGTAGATACAGATTAGCCTACATATCGTATTCATTAACAGGTTTGTCTTTTCGTGTCATTACTGTGTTTACGTTTAAAGTCAAGCCGGCCCACCTAATTCGCCGACTTGTAATTATGCGGTTTTTTATATATATACTTATCTTCAGTGAATCGTTCTAATAATTAGTAATGTGACAAAACAGAAATAATTTCATCAAAATTTCAATATGAAAATGTTCTGATATATTACCCAAAAAACAAAACGAAGGTTTTTGTGAAGAGTGAATAGAATTACAAAAGCAATAGAAGTCTACCAGTTCACACTTTCTTATGATGTGTGAAAAATTAATACAGTTATATAAGAAGAAGGCAACAGAAGTCCATCAGTTCACACTTTCTTATGATGTGTGAAGAATTAATACAGTTACATAAGAAAAATTCAACAAAAGTCTATCAGTTCACACTTTCTTATGATCTGTGAAGAATTAAATACAGTTATATAAGAAGGCAACAGAAGTCTATCAGTTCACACTTTCTTATGATATGTGAAGAATTAATACAATTATATAAGAAGGCAACAAAAATCTATCAGTTCACACTTTCTTATGATGTGTGAAGAAATAATACAGTTACATAAGAAAAATACAACAGAAGTCTATCAGTTCACACTTTCTTATGATGTGTGAAGAATTAATACAGTTATCTAAGAGGAAGGCAACAGAAGTCTATAAGTTCACTCTTTCTTATGATGTATAATTACAAAGGTTTAGATGTTCGAATAGTGAACAAATACAGGGTTTCAAGAACAAAAAGAATTAGCAGAATGATGACTGTTCGCAGGCGTTACCAATGGAACTGTAAAGTATAAAAACAAACATGCACGATGACGGGTTTGTGACATATATGTTTTTCATTATTTGGTTGGTAATTGGTGGATTTAGGGCGAAACGTAACACGTGTGATGCATCGTAAATCATCACTTATAACCAGAACAGGATACGTATGAGATTAAAGGTTCATGGACTTATTTTACAAAACTAACAAAACGGGTTAATGAACCCTCTATTATGATTTAATGTCTGTAAAAGCAACAAAAAATCCTTATCTTATGCTCAAACTAATGGATTGAAACTTGCAGTAAGAGTCTCATTTTTTTTTATCTTTGTGTGACGTTTGATATTCAAAATTATAATAAATCTTTATATGGATTAACAAAAGATCACAAAACCTACTGAAGCAGACATGATATAATTAGGCTTTAAATAATGTTTCGTGAAAACTTGCAACTGGAAAAAAAAGTTCCAAAACATCTCTTATTTTGAATAACATTTCTGTGTGAATTACTTGATTCACAAACTGTTAAGGAAACACTAAACGTTTCATCACATCTTAGTAAACTTCCAGAAAATTCCTTAATTTGGAGCGTCAGTGGTTACCTAACGATTATCATCCGTGACTGTAAATCCAAGGTTAAATCAATCGCATACTGTTGCTCCGAAAACTCGTTCCGAGCTTTTGTTTGTTTTTGAATTTCGCGCAAAGCTACATGAGGGTTATCTGCGTTAGCCGTCCCTAATTTAGCAGGGAAGGCAGCTAGTCATCACCACCCACCGCCAACTCTTGGGCTACTCTTTTACCAACGAATAGTGGGATTGACCGGCACATTATAATGCCCTCATGGCTGAAAGGGCGAGCATGTTTGGTGTGACGAGAATTCGAACCCGCGACCCTCACATTACGAGTCAAGTACCTTAACCACCTGGCCATGCCGGGCCTCGCGCTTTGAGAACTTGGATGGATTAGAAGAGGGGCGGCCAAATGATACTATTTGATTAGAGTTGTCAAGAGTTGGCGGAGGGTACTTTTGGCTACATGTATTCACTTAAGTTTATCAGTTCAAAATTAGAGACGGCTAATGCAGGCAATCATTTTGTACTTTTACACAAGTTTCGAAAACAAACAAAGTGTTATTATGAAGTTCATTTGTATGTATTTTTGTTTTTGAACTTCGCACAAAGCTACACGAGGGCTATCTGGGCTAGCCGTCCCTAATTTAGCAGTGTAAGACTAGAGGGAAGGTAGCTAGTCAACTTCACCCAACGACAACTCTTGGGCTACTCTTTTATTAGTGAATAGTGGGATAGACTGTACCATTATAATGCTGAAACGGCTGAAAGGATGAGCCTCTTTAGTGCGACGGGGATTCGAACCAGAAATATTCAGATTACGAGTCGATCGCTTGGACCACCTGGTTATGCTGAGTCTCATTTGTGTGTAATAAATTGTCATAAAGTACTTTAATATATTATAATTTTGAAATACATTTGTATGTAACAAATTATTATAAAGTAAATTAATACACACTAATTATAAAACACATTTGTGTTTAATAAATTATTATAAAGTACACTAATCCATTATAATTATGAAGTACATTGTGTACATTCTTCTGTGTGAAATATTATTATTATTTATCAGGATGTTTGTCTGTTTGTACAGTAATCACTATTATAGATATGTTAGTCAAACCTTTACAACAATTTCTTCAAGTTTCAGTTTCTTTTTTGTTATTGTGAGTGAATAGCACAGAAAGCGACTGATAGGTCTCTCTTACTTTGTTTGTTTTCAGCCTCGTCGCACCAAACATGCTCGCCCTTTCAGCTGTGGGGGCGTTATAATGTGACGGTCATTCCTACTATTCTTTGGCGGTGGGTAGTGATAACTAGCTGCCTTCCCTCTAGTCTTACACTGCTCTTTAGGGACGGCTAGCGCAGATCGCCCTCGTGTAGCTTTGCGCGGAATTCAAAAACAAACAAACTGAAGTATACTCATATTTGAAGGAGAAGAATACAAATTGTTAATCACGTTGTTATTTATAAACACTTATTTTTGTACGACCAATAAATTAAATAACAAGTTTAATAAACGTAGGTATAGCTGACCTGAAATATGAGACTATAAATAAAACAGAAAAGATTTGCATTTATAATTGATCAGACTAAAAGGACAAAAAAGTACATCTGAACATACTCTAATATGATTAAATATACTTACAAAATATTATTATATATTTACGAGTAACTTCATAACGTTTAATATTAATCTAAGAGCGATGAAATGTTCTTATATCTCAACATTATGTATCCGAATGTTGATATATTCGCAGTTTTAGATAAATCTGCAATATAGATGTATTATTTTAAACACTCATTGACAAACTAATAACTTTTAGATTTTAGCACTCGACAACTATATTAATAACGGTTGGTGTACACCTGCTTTATTTATATTGTGATTATAATTAGCATCGATACATCAGAACTTGACGGCTTACCAGTTAAGCTTTTTACAAAACATAATTATCCAAGTGAATTATCTTAAAATAGTTGTTTAGTAGTGTGTCTAAAATGTCAATTACAACTGACAAGCAGTTAGTCAAGTTTTCCAAAGTACAGTGGTACCTCGGTTCTCGAACTTAATCCGTTCCAGAAGGCTGTTCGAAAACCGAATCAATTTTATCCATAAGAAATACTGTAAATTAAATTAATCCGTTACAGACCTCCAAAAATTACGCATCATGAAGCATTTTAAGTAAACATATTGCTTATTTATACCTGTATAATAATACTTACATGCCAACCACAAAAACTATAAACACAATAAAAAAACAAATGAAAATTTAACTGCACTTTACCTGTGCTGAGGAGAGATGATGACGTAAGTGAAAGGTGGTGAGGAACGTGGAGAGTAGGAGGATTATTATAGTTTTGAAGGGGAGTCACCTTCCATAAAAACGTCAGGTAACTCTCCTTCTGGGATTCTTTCTCTTTTCTGTCTCTTTGCACCGCTACAACCTGCTTGAGACTCACTGGGCCTATTTCTCACTAAAAACTTGTCTAATGAGGTTTGTTTTTGCCTGCATTTTAAAAACTTTCTGAAGTAAGACATGACATTTTCATTGAAAACGTTTATGCTGTGGTTTGCTACAGCTTTGTCAGGGTGAAATTTTTTCCAC
Source organism: Tachypleus tridentatus (assembly GCF_004210375.1). Taxonomy (NCBI): domain Eukaryota; kingdom Metazoa; phylum Arthropoda; class Merostomata; order Xiphosura; family Limulidae; genus Tachypleus; species Tachypleus tridentatus. The sequence goes on along the minus strand of NC_134831.1, from coordinate 128,178,155 downwards.
AAAACTTTGTAACTCTCCCCATTATCCACACATTTCCTTGATTAGTGAACTAGGAACATCCTCCTCCTTATCTGAAGACACTTCTTCAGTTGCCTTCTGTTGCTGCTCCTTCTGAAGGTCTTGGAGTTCTTCCGTGGTGAGCTCAGTGTTGTGGTCTTCCACCAACTCCTCCACATCATCACCACTCACTTTCAAGCCCATACACTTGCCTAGTGAGACAATATCCTCGATTACAGGCTCAGCCTCAAAGCCTCTATCTGCTACTGAGTCTGGCTACAATGTCTTCCAGGCTGAGTTCATGGTTCTCAAAGACACTTCCCTCCAGGCTTTGTCTATGATCCTCAAGCAATGGAGGATATTAAAGTAATTTTTTCAGAACTCTCTGAGGGTTAACTCTGTGTCAGAGGTCACTTCAAAGCACCTTTGAAACAGTGCTTTGGTATAGAGTTTCTTAAAGTTCGATATGACCTGCTGGTCCATGGGCTTAATGAGAGGAGTCGTGTTAGGGGGCAAGAACTTCACCGTAATGAAACTGTATTCCTCCACCAACCCGTCCTCCAAGCCTGGTGGGTAAGCAGGTGCATTGTCCATCACAAGAAGGGCCTTGAGTGTCAACTGTTTTTCCGTGAGGTAATTCTTTACACTTGGGGCAAACACTTCATGGACCCACTACATAAAAAATTGCCTGGTTTCCCATGCTTTACTAATGGCCCTCCACATGACATTTAATTTACTTTTCAGAACATTATTTTTCTTTAAAACCCTCGGGTTCTCAGAATGGTACACAAGCAAAGGCTTAAGTTTTAAGTTCCCACTTGCATTACTACATAACAATAGAGTTACTCTGTCCTTCATTGGCTTGTGTCCTAGCAGTGACTTCTCCTCCTTGGTGATGTAGGTCTTCTTTGGTAATTTCTTCCAAAAGAGGCCTGTTTCATTATAGTTGAACACTTGTTGGGGAATAAAACCCTCAACTTCTACATAGTCCTTAAATTCCCTAACAAATGTATCAGCAGCACCTTTGTTAGAACTGGCACCCTCCCCATGTCTCAACATACTATGTATGTCACTTCTCTTCCTAAATTTTTCAAACCACCCCCTACTAGCCTTAAAGGCATCACTTGTATCAGCACTCGTTCCAGGGGTGTTTATCAGGAGGTCAGCATGCAACTGCTTTGCTTTCTCACAAATGATGGTCACAGAAATGCTATCACCAGCTAACTGTTTTCGTTTACCCAAATCAACAACATTTTTTCTACCTCTTCCATTGTTTGTGATCTTTGTTTCGTAAGCACTGTCACTCCTTTTGCAACATCAGCTCCTTTGATGACCTCTTTATTTTTCAGTATGGTGCAGACTGTAGACTTCCCCATACCAAACTGTGTAGCAAGGTCAGACACGCGAACACCACTCTTATACTTCGCTATGAGATCTTTTTTCACCTCTATTGTGACTCTAACAACTTTTCTTTTTGGTTTGCTGCTTTCATTATCCTTCTTTGACCCCATGATGGCTTATTTAATCAAAATATTTATAAAAACAACAATAAAAAAACAAAAAGGAAAACGAGAACGTTCACAGCAGATTTTAGCGAGGGTGTGGACTGAACGACAGGTGCAGGTAAAATGTTTTGGGCAAGCTTGGCGTAAGCCGAAAATGGTCGAAGGGTCGTTCGGGTCATCAGTCGGGTTATTTCGGGGGTTCGGGCCACGACAGCTTGGTTCGGGAACCGAGTTTATGTTCGACAACCGAGACGATTTTTCTCAAACGATATGTTCGAAAACCGAATTGTTCGAGAAGGGAGTCGTTCGAGAACCGAGGTACCACTGTATTTTGTGATAATTAATGCCAGTTTAAAACATAGTCAACTACTTATATCTTCTTACGTAAAAATCATAAATCAGCGGTTATTATACTATTTTGTGATAAAAAACATTAAACTAATTTCTAATAATTTTAAAATATCCTTTTATAAGCTTGCTATAAGGTCAGAAATTCTTCTGTACTATAATACTTTATATTTTAGTATTTTTGTTTTAATTTTACTTTCGTGGAAACTTACATTAAACAAAATTATTTCATTATTTGACCTGTTCCATCGTATTCTATAGCTCCTATAACATTCTACGCGTTGTTTTTAGATTCATTGCATATGCGTTCGTTTTTCTTATAGCAAAGCCACATCGGGCCATTTGTTGAGTCCACCGAGGGTAATCGAACTCCCGATTTTAGCGTTGTAAGTCCGTCGACTTACCGTTGTACTAGCGGGGGCAGATTCATTGCAATAATACGTTGTTACGACTACACTCAACCCTTCACCAAACAAGCATGATTTAACCAAATATAGCTGTTTTGCGATTTGTGAAAGGTTATTTATACTAGTCTGAAACTCGAAGTAGCTACCTTTATTTCTTCAATTATCTATGTACGTATTTCACGGCTAGAGAGACTTCGCTGCGATTTATCGTGGTTTTTGAAGAGCAAAGTTTAATTCAAAATTACGGAATTTAACGATAACCGCTTAAGGATTCAGCCAGTTACGTTCAAAAACGATGTCACGAGTTCGTTATCGATTCTCTTCTCTAAAATAATCATAGCTCTCGTCTGTTTAAAGGTATCTGTATGTTTGTTTGTTTTGAATTTCGCGCAAAGCTACACGAGGACTATCTGCGCTAGCCGTCCCTAATTTAGCAGTGTAAGACTAGAGGGAAGGCAGCTAGTCATCACCACCCACAGCCAACTCTTGGGCTACTCTTTTACCAACGAATTGTGGGATTGATCGAACATTATAACGCCCCCACGGCTTAAAGGGCGAGGATGTTTGGTGCGACAGGGATTCGAACCTGTGACCCTCGGATTACGAGTCCAGCGCCTTATCCACCTGGCCATGTCTGTGTAGGAGAAAGGAACAGGAGTGAATGTTGGTTAGTACTTTGACAATGTGTGAGAAAATGCTTAAAACAATACATTGTAATAATGCTGAAAAAAACGAATTTAAACTATTAGTGATTGATTAATCTGAGATAATTGAGTGACAAAAACAACTGTATAAAGCACAGTACGCACGACAAAATTACAAACTTTATATATATATATAAGAAAAATGGAGCCATCTGGTGAATAAAAGCTTTCGGATCTTTAAACTCTTGTTGAGGGCAAGAACCGCCTTCAGATATTGCCTTGAAGACAAATCTGTTTGTCTCACATGAGAAATCGTACTTAAGACTATTTTTCTTTTATGCTTGCTTAGATATAACGGATTTATTTATGGTCGTTGGTTTTGTACAAAATTAATCGTTCAATGTGTTTACACCTATCACAGCTAGTTATTGCCTCTGGAGATAACAACAATAAGTGGAAGACAAATTAAGTATCTTACTCCAAATAAAAAAGAAAATACTTATAAATAAAGTCGTGTCATGTTAAGTTTTCCTTGTTCTATATCGTTTTTGAGCTTGAATAAAGGAGATTTAAAATCATATTACCGTACATTTTCTGGTGTAACTGCTATGCCGAATATTATTGGAAAGTTAAAGTCCATAAATTATAATAAAAGACTGCATTTTTTTTTCTAAATGAAACCAATTCTTTATATAAGACTTATAATTGCCTATATATTCACGTAATAAAAACCCATTGAAAAGTATATAATTCTAACGTCAAATAGATATTACGCAGGTGAATGTATTTTACTGTATTACACTATGTAACAAAATGTTTACTTTTTCTTGTCCCTGGGCTGAAAGTGTTATTTCCCAATTGCTTGTGTCTAAAGTAAATAGAAAAGACCTATTTTTCTCTTTAAACTTTGCTTTTGTGACCTGGGTAAATTTGAAAAAATTACCTATTTTCCGGAACATTCCAGGTAGATTCAGTGCTAAGTAGCTAATACAGAATTTTCTAGAACTTATAAGACTTTTCAAGTACTTTCTAGAACGTTGTTGAACGTACGAGAAATTTCTAGTATTTTCTATAATAATATATACACAGGAGCTCTCCACTCATCACTTCAATTTGGTTCTAGCTGTCTAATTGAACACATAAACCTATCTGATTTTATCAGACATGGCATCAAGAAGCTGCAAGCATTCTCCAGACACATTTTGCTATGTATGTGGCCAATTTATCAAGGCAACAGCAAAAAGATACTCCGTGACAGCATCTGTTAAAATGTGTGAAGCCTACAAGATATATTTCAGCATGCCTGTTGGGATCAAGACAAACCTTGGGGACCTCATCTTACCTGCGAACACTTTAAAAAAACTAGAAGGTAAGACGGACAATTTTTATTGCTTGAATAGTAAGATGTTGTATTATACAAATTTTAGACCTTTTAAAATTTAAATATCTTTTAATCTTTTTTTAAATTTCCAATAGTATAGAAAAATATCACATATAAAATATTTTGCATGAACCTCTTACACATGAGTTGTAGACGAAATTTATTCTTCATAATAACAATTTTATTTTGCTCTTTTGCAGGATGGTACAGAGGGGGGTTCCCCAGTGGCTCAGACTTACAGCGCTAAAAACCGGGTTTCGATACCCGTGGTGGGCAGAGCACAGATAGCCCATTGTGTAGCTTTGTGCTTAATTCAAAACAACAACAACTACAGAGGGCCATGAAGTTTTCTATTCAAATTACAGTGACAAATCCTGGAGTTAATACAACTGTGTACTAGTTCCCGATCTCATATTAATTTTATCACAAATTAAACACTGCTTTCGTGAAAAACACTTTATAAAGACATTCCACTTAATGACGAGACGAGAAGTTTTAAGCCTAAGGAAGACAAATGATATCAGTATTAACTACAAATGTATTTTTTGGTTTTCACATTCCAACGAGTTGGATCAACATGAATCTTTACTCAAAATATTTAAGAAAAACATTGTTGTGCTATCGTTTGTCTGCCACAACTAACTTTCATCAGCAACTGTTTGAGTGATACTCTTGTGAAACTGAGGTTCAAAGTCTGCTAGTTGATACTTGTTTCTAATTCATACAATGTCAGTTATTCTCTTTCTGTTTCGACTATAACTAGTTTCTATTATAAATAGTTGATCTACTTAGTAAAACTATATTAATTTTTTGGGGCATTCTTCTGATTGTTTATATTATTTCAAAGACTAGTAATTAAACTTGTATAGTCTAAATAAATCCAGTTTTCAGATGTTATCTTGTTTGTCACAAAGTTTTCCAACAGCACAAACCTTTGCTTATATTAACAAGTTTAATCATTCACGAAATTCTAAGATACGTACAAGTTGCTCACACATTTATAAATATACACACACACACACACATATTTCGTGCTAATATTTCGCTTAATATATCTATGGCATATTTTCCACTAATATTTCTTTAAATACATCTATAACATGCTCCCAGTGGCATAGCCGAACGCATGAGGACTTACAACGCTGGAAAATGGGTTTCAATGTTCGTGTTGGGCAGAGCACAAACAGCCCATTGTGTAACTTTGTGCTTAACTACAAAGAAAAAAATCTATAACATATTTCCTACTAATCTTCATTAATATATATATATATATACAGCGTATTTACCACTAATGTTTCAGTAAATACATCCATTGCGTATTTCCCACTAACATTTCAATAAATATATTTATAGCATATTTTCAACTCCATTTTATTAAATAATATATAGCGTACTTTTCATTAATATTCCAAAAAATAGTAAGAGTAATTTCATATACACATTTATATTTAAAACAATCATTTATTACATTCTTATTTCAAACGTCGTCAGTCTTTTTAACTTCACATCGTTTCTTACCTGTTTGTACGTGTCTGTTTTTTAATACCGAAGCCACAGCGGGTTATCTGTTGAACCCACTGAGGGGAATCGAACCCCTGATTATAGAGTTGTAAATCACTAGGCTTATCGCTGTACTAGCGGGGGTCAACTGGTTGTGTTCAAAACATTTATGTGTGATTTAGAAATTTCACGTTTGTGTTGCAACGTTCTAATAAAACGATTAGAACGGATTTCCGACAAAAGTACAAACCTTGTAGCAGAATCAGATGCTCTAGTGGCATAGCTGTAAGTTATAAGACTTATAGCACTAAAATCCGGATTTAGATACCTGTGAGGGGCGCAGCATAGATGCCCCAATGTGCATTTTTGCGCTTAACAATAAAGCAACACGAATGAAATGCAGTTGGAGACTCTTTTGTAAAACGTTTAATCCAAACGACTGAACCTAAAGTTTTTGTAAAGAATTTTGCACTGTAATTGGAAATAAGGATTTTCTTTCAAACTGTTAATAATCACTAAATTCTGGTCAAGTCAAATCACCTACATAGACTTCAACTAAAAATTTAGTATGTTAATTGATATAACCAATTTAATATACAGGTTTAATTAAGAGTATACAATGTCTTAAAATAAAAGCATAATGACTAAAACCAACGAGTTGGCATAAGTGCTGCAAGCAACCTTTTCGGCCGTAATACCAATAGTTATACAGAACTCGATATCACGGACTTGAATTTATAACCTGACTTTAAATATTCTTGTGAAACGGACAACTTATATTATATTTAAGGATATTTCTAATTTGTAACGCCATCCATTTTTTCACAACTCTGTGTATCACACACCGTTCTTGAGACACCTTAGATTACAACCTGAAATTAATAATGTGGAAAATGAAAACTTATTTTCATAATATTGGAGTACATGCCATAAACCCATGTGCTCCCTCATACTATTAAAGGTTACTTGCACGTAATCTACTGTCATACTACTCCTTAATGTTTCCTCTTGTTCGACATTACTGTTAGTCAAGTTATGTATCCATGTGTTTATCATCCATTGTCTGTCTTATTAAAACTTCAAAGTAGAATAAAATAATAATTTCAAAACATGTCAAAATTTACTTCGGTAAACGTAGAATATATTTGTTTCTGTTTTCTTGAATTTCGCGCAAAGCTACACGAGGGCTATCTGCGCTAGCCGTCCCTAATTTAGCAGTGTAAGACTAGAGGGAAGGCAGCTAGTCATCACCATCAACCGCCAACTCTTGGGCTACTCTTTTACCAACGAATAGTGGGATTGACCGTCACATTATAACGCCCCCACGGCTGAAAGGGCGAGCATGTGTGGCGCGACGGGGATGCGAACCTGCGACCCTCAGATTACCAGTCGCACGCCTTAACCCACCTGGCCATGCCCGGCCTGAATATATTGGTAAATATATAAGAACAACAAAATAGTCTTGGGCAAGGCAGAAATAGAATCGTATTAGATATGGTTGGATACTGCAGAATCGTATACTTTCAGGTGTTTTTCGTTTCAATTGCTACATATTGTTGAGAAAGTCAATTTATTATATTCTCAGATGTGAGTATAATATTTCCCGCACGACTGTAAAAAGATATATCAAGATTGTGTACATGAACCACTTTTGTAAAAGCTAATTGTTTCTAGCGTTTTCGTTAATAACTTTCGTTTTGTTATTCGACGTATTTTACCGTTATTCGAGAAGATAGCATCACGGGTATAACACGTTGTTACTTTTACGTTAAACTTCCTTTTTAACTGCGCCATTAAAGACTTCTAAAACAAATGATATAAGGAGCTGAATGAATATAAAACGTGAACTAGTTTTTATAACAGGGAAAAAAAAGGTAAATAAACCGTTTCAAGGTTTTACGTGACAAATCAACAATTTAATATGTTTTTACAAATAATAAAAGACACTTTATACTGTAAAGCACGTGAAACTTAGGTCGAATATATTGAAGTCCTATATAATTTAACTGTTTTACATGCAATGAAGTAGGTAAAACATTCATCACGTTTTTATCAGGTTCTTTTCCATGAGCTTCTGAAAAGCCTGAAAATTCCACTGAGCAAACGAAAAATTACAAGAACATAAAGACGTCGTGACTCAGGGACGTGGCACATCACACCCCACAACACTAACTACTCACATAGCTCAGTTCGAACAAAGTGCACGTGATAATTGGGGAACAATTAAGATTTACTGGATCTTTAAAATGCCGTCAAGGACAATGCGATTATATTCAACAAAAGAGTTGCACTTCACTTTAGCAATTCGTGAATAGATTTTTATCGAAATTTCAAATATCTGTATTACCACCAGGGCCTATCTGCTCGATTTGCTAAGTATTATCGTAGTTTATCAAATATTCTTTTTTTTTATATAATTCTGAAAATTCTGGAATGCGCCATCTGAGAAATAAAGGCTATAAACACGAGTTCCAGGGGATAAACAAGGTCTCTATTAAAGTTTCGAGAACCTTCTTATTCAAGGAAAATCGTGTACTGATAAGTTTCGTTTCTGTATTTTAATCTTAAAATAATTTAGAGAGAAACTGGTTTTTACTTAAAGAAAAGATTAAATATTTCATGGAAATTAATTGAAAAATGTCAAATTTCAGCCATATAATAAAGATTCGATTTAAATGTGCGTAACAAAATACGAATATTTTTACAAATTCTGAAAATTTTAATATTCAGTCAACTTAAAAGATACAGATTTTTTTTTACATACAAGGTTAAGTAACCACAATGTATTGTATTCAACAATACATAAGTGATAAGTACGAATGGCACAAATCAATCCACGTTCAGTATACAGAAGGTTTTGTAAGTTGTATTTAAACAATACTGAATAAATAAATCAGCATGCTACACGACAAATATAGCTGATATAATTCTCTGGTGGTATATTTTGACATTGTTTAAAGTTAGTAGGCTGTATGATGTCACAAAACATTCATACAATCAGATAATAAAGGTGTTTTCAGATAGGGAATTTAGAATTTCCAAGACGAGGATATCCCTTAAGCCTAATGTCACTGGAAATCAAAGGAATATGGATCAACTAAGGTAGGAGAACCATCCAGAAAGAGAACCTGCAAAAGGTCGTACCCCAGCCGAGGTAAGCAAAGTGCAGCAACTTAAAATAGATGATTGTTTGTTTGGTATCTTTTGAATTTCGCGCAAAGGCACACGAAGGCTATCTGCGTTAGCTGTCCTTAATTTAGCAGTGAAAGGCAGCTAGTCATCACCACCCATCGCCAACTCTTAGGCTACTATTTTACCATCTAATAATGGGATTGAACATCACATTATAACGCCCGCACGACTGAAATAGAGAGCATGTTTTGTGGAACGAGGATTCTAATCCAAGACCTCCAGGTTGCGAGTCAAGTGCCCTAACCACCTGACCATGTTATAAAAGATGCGAATCCTCTGACCAAAACCTTCCACATGCTCCATTCAACACTGTTAAGAAGGATCTCCATTTGGAAAAGAAGCTAGACTGATAGGGCGCTCGACTCACAGTCTGCTCGTCATTTCAATCACGAAGGCGTTATATGTCGCGATCAATTTCACTATTCATTGATAAAGAGTAACCCAGAGTTAACAGTGGATGGTTTAGACTAGTTGCCTTCCCTCTGGTCTATCACTTCGAAAATTAGGGACGGTCACCCTTGAATAATTTTTCGTGAAGATTCAACAACAGCAAAACGAATAAAAAAAAAACCTTTGGAAAGCAACTCACATTACGCGTACATTTGGAAAAGCAACTCACATTACGTGTACATTGGAATAGCAACTCACATTACGTGTACATTGGAATAGCAACTCACATTACGTGTACATTGGAAAAGCAACTCACATTACGTGTACTTTGGAAAAGCAACTCACATTACGTGTACATTGGAAAAGCAACTCACATTACGTGTACATTGGAATAGCAACTCACATTACGTGTACATTGGAATAGCAACTCACATTACGTGTACATTGGAATAGCAACTCACATTACGTGTACATTGGAATAGCAACTCACATTACGTGTACATTAGTTGTTTACTCGACATATAAGCTCAACCATCACTCACCTCAAGCAACAAGAGAATGAAACAGAAATTCAATACTAAGAGAAATTAGCACATACCTGTCTCCAGAAGCAACGCCCATGGATTTCTGTGCAATTGGATAGTTGAAACGGGTGCTGGAAATGCCGCTCTTCTTTTACAATAGATGGAAAACGTCCGTTTATAATTTATATCCATTGATTATGAAACCCTTAAGACAGAATCGTTTGCAATGGAAACTATTTTGCATGACTATTAAGTAGATGCACAGTCGTCAGGTAGAGTACGACTGGACGTGATGACAAGAAAACTGTCCCACAGCTAATGAAACCATGTTATTAGATAATATGCGATCTGTTCTTAATCACGTTAATAAAATTGTTAAAATGTAGATTGTGGGAAGACAAAAACACATTAAAATACATATTTTGATCTATAAGTACTTGGTTTCTTGGGCAGTATTAAATGTGTTCTCTTAAAGATTGGGTTGTCTCACTCTCTGAGGTCATCCAAAAAAACAACAGACGTAAAATCTTTAAGTAATTTAGAAAGATCTGAAAGCTCTTTATTACTTTGTTAGAAGCAAAGCTACACAGTGGACTACTAAACTCTGATAAGCCCTCAGGTTTACTACTGAGCCACCAGGGACTAAACAAATTCAGATTATTGGTATGAAGCGACTAAATAAAATTCAACAGTTCAAAGGTTGTGCTACTAAGTTTATTCAAGAACGAATTAAACACTTTTGGTCACATTTCAAATACGAGTACTTCAGTATATTCGTTAAAGAGAAAAATAGTATTCAATACAGCTCAAAGCATTCAAGAAGTCTTTTAGGTGTGCAGCGTTGAATTGTATAGAATTAACAAGTTCGTATAAGCGCTCAATGGTGCTCAATAGTAAGTTTGAATGTTTATAACCTGATTACCCGCAATGTGAATAGCGCAGACAGCTTATTATGCAGCTTTGTCATTAAAGAAAACAAACTAATTATTTTGAAATATCAAATCTTTGTTAATTATTATCAGTTAAATCGGATCTGTTGACATTTGCTGCAGTTTAAAGCACATCTGTTACAATTAGACTCCATCCTGATCGCCTGAGATATGCCACAATTTTATGCACCGTTGTTAAAGCCCGACTCCTGATTAGCTGACATGCGCTGCAGTTTTCAGCACTTCTGTAGTTTTACTTATTTTCGTTTAAGTTACACACGAAGCTTGTCATGAAGATGAATCTTAAACATTTATAAACTTAATGAACACTTCTCTGTAAAAAACTACGGAAATTATTCTTTCTGTTTTTCATCTCTTCATATGTTAAAGAGCTGAACTTCATGATTAAGGCAACAAATTCTAGCTAATTGATCTAGTTAAATGGCTTTATTAAATTAATCAAACGTTTCTAATAGTATTACGACAATTTAAGGATAGACTAACAGACGTTACGAGAAACAAGCTATTTCGCAGATATAATTAAGTGTAAGTATTAAAGCTTATGAGGGCCTGGCATGGCCAAGCGCGTAAGGCGTGCGACTCGTAATCTGAGGGTCGCGGGTTCGCGCCGGCGTCGCGCTAAACATGCTCGCCCTCCCAGCCGTGGGGGCGTATAATGTGACGGTCAATCCCACTATTCGTTGGTAAAAGAGTAGCCCAAGAGTTGGCGGTGGGTGGTGATGACTAGCTGCCTTCCCTCTAGTCTTACGCTGCAAAATTAGGGACGGCTAGCACAGATAGCCCTCGAGTAGCTTTGTGCGAAATTCCAAAAACAAACAAACAGCTTATGATTTTGTTTAAAGCACAAAAAGAAATAAAATAAACAGTCGTCAGATTGTTGTTGCTGTTGTTTAATCAAGCACAAAGCTACACAATGGACCTACCACGGGTATCGAAACCCGGTATTTAGCGTTGCCAGTCGTCAGAATTAAATATTGTAAAGTTACTGATTCAATATATTTGACTCGAACAAAACTGTCGAATGCGAAGGAGATATAAACTGACAGATACTTACCTTACAGGAACAGGATTAGAACGTACCACAGCACGGTGAACCAAGTTTTATAAATGACATCACTTAGATAATATCTGACAGTTGTATAATCCTGTGTGCTGTATCGCATGTTTAAGGCATTCCGTCACACCTCTAAGCTTGGAAAAATAATGGTTATGATGGTTTCTTGTTTTGTGCACAATTCGACAGAACAAACTTCAGTTCCTCGACCTCATTCGATAAAGTTCGATATATGTAATGATTGAAAAATAAGAGTACCCGACTAGACTACTGTGTTTCCGTCTCACTGACCTTAATACGAACTGTCAATTGCAAGATACCTCGTGCATTAATATCAGAAGTGACGTCTAAAAAGTAATAAGGTATTTTAAAAGATAACTGTATCTAATTGTTCTTCCTACTTTAGTGTTGTTGTCCTATGGTATTGTTTTGTTTTTAACTGTAATCTTGTGGCATTGTCTTCCAAGCGTTTGCTGCACTAGTTGGTTTATTTGTCAGATTACATTAACTGATCAGTGTGTTTTATTTAGCCTGTCTCTTGCTCTTAATGACTCCTTATGGAACCGCCAAATGGTTATGCGAAACATCTCACAAGTCGGTAAAGAACTCGTTACCTCAATTCTCAAGCGTTCTCTCGGTTGCTGGCAAAAACAATGATTTTGTTTTACCTTCTTTCGTTGGTGTTTTTCGTAAATAGTCTTTCGAAAAGGTTAAAACGATATTGTATTGTATTCTGATTTAAAAATAGCTGTGGTTATTATTTGTAATTACAGCAATGAAGAAGTGTTTTGAAGACGAAAACGTTGATAACGCTGGACTATAATACAGGGTGTTAGGAAAGTCACTGTGCAGTTTTTTCTGTTAATAAATAAGTGCACAGTGACTTTCCGAACACTCTGTAGATAGAGATATAGACTGTCCAAGTACGTTGTTGCGTTGGAAAATGTAAATGCATTGGTGTTAGAAGAGAGGAGACTATTACAGTAATGAGTGCAGACAGCAGGACAGGGAGACTGTTACAGTAATGAGTACAGACAGCAGGACAGGGAGACTGTTACAGTAATGAGTACAGACAGCAGGACAGGGAGACTGCGCCCCTACTCACAGCAGAAGTTGTTTATCCTTAATGCTGGGTGTGACGGAGAATATGAGTGGAAAATAATTAAGTTATTATCAATCAGAAATAAAAGAAAGTAGTAATTATTTGTTGATGCATTACTACAGTTAACTGTTTACACATTCTTTATTCTCAGTGCACAAGTATTAGTTTTGTTTGTTACGGATATTTGCGCAAAGCTACACAAGGACTACTTGCACCGGCAAATAAGTGGTTGAGTCTAACAACGCAAAATGCATATCTTTTCTTTATGTTCCTTCACTGGCCTTAAGATTTTGGCCAGCAGTGTATATACTGTTTCCCATCAGAGGCTGTTCGACAGTTCAAGCATTACCAGGCTGTTTTTTAAAATCATAGTTGAACAGAGTAAGAATAATAAGGCTTAAATAAAACTTTCAGATATTTATCCTGAGAAAGTGAAAAATGTTAAAGAGATTTGGAAGAGTTTTGTATCCTAAGGACTTATTGTTCGGGTCAGTCTACTTACTATCACCACGAACTTGGTTCGTTTGTACTGAAGCAAATATTTGTTATAATACTATTTCCAAAGGAAAATTTTAATTTGATGATTTACTAACTCTATTAAAAGACAAAACTACCAAGTTACAAATCAAGTTAAGGGATAGTAAGTGCGTCTGTTGTTCAGAATACCTTTTTAAATAGACAAAAATTGCGTCCTATATTGTCATCCTTTACTGATTGATTTCTGAACTTATTTTCTCTCAGGTTATCAGCTTTAGCTGTCCTGTCTTTTACATATAACTCTTCGAGGAAAGTATTTTTCTAAGTACCACTTATACTGTGTGTGAATTACAGCAAACTTAAGTGTGCACTTGACTGTACAAAATCTATTTTATTGTTATTAATATACCTTCAAGGAGTGAATTTGAATGAGACGGCTGTGACTCAACATGAAGTTACGTTGAACTACGTGAAAATTTCATTTGAAGATTAACTCACAACAAGTAACAAGTAATGGCTGAACAAGAAGTTTATTGTTGTTATTTATAGAGGGCCCGGCATGTCCAATCGTTCCACTCGTAATCCGAGGGTCGCGGGTTCGAATCCCGGTCGCACCAAACATGTCCGCCCTTTCAGCCATGGGGGCGTTATAATGTGACGGCCAGTCCCACTATTCGTTGGTAAGAGTAGCCCAAAAATTGACGGTGGGTGGTGATGTCTAGCTGCCTTCCCTCTAGCCTTACACTGCTAAATTAGGCACGGCTAGCGCAGATAGCCCTTGTGTAGCTTTGCGCGAAATTCAAAACAAACAAACAAGTTATTTATATATAATCAATACGACAGAAATGAATTACCATTATTATGATTGTTGTATATCTCCTAAGTACTCAGTATTATAAGATGGCTAATAAATGAGTGAAACAGTTGGAGTTTATTTTGGACTTCCCGCTTTGAAAGGAGGGAAAACATCAACAGTAAAAGCAAAACAGGGTCAAAACTTAATTTTCCTGTTTATGGCTTATCTACAAGGAGACTCCAAAGAAGGTAGATCAGACAGGAAATTTCAACAGTAGTAAGTTATATAAAAATGGTTTTGATATTATAGAAACCTGAGAAATAACATTCTGTTCCTATAATAATATCACGTGCATGGATTTTATTACCTAGAACACCCAGTGATTTAGCAAAGTAGTTATATAAATCAGTTACAGAAATTAAACATTGTTTAAGACACATAGTTTGCAAGGCAGTGTTATATAGTGGTTTTTATGCTTTTATTGCTGTTTTTTCATTAACAAACTATTAAGAACTCAGAACCAAGAAAACAAATATTTAAGAATTACATTCTATGACGAGCAGATAGTAATTAACAGATTAAAACCTGAATCTCAAACAGTAAGTTATTGCATTATTCGACATTAATATTAATAAAGCTTTACAATTATAACGTACCATCTCTTTAAATGAACGTTATAGACTTATACCAGATGCCTAGTTCTTCACCGAAATTCGATATTAGAATAATGTATTTTATTAGTTTACTTTTTAAAAAGAAACAACGACACAACAAAAACACAAACAAGAGCACATAGAAGAAAGAAAATGTTATGGAAGAAAAATGCGACAACTAACACGAAGCCTAATATATCATTCGATTTTCCCACTCGGAAATTCCATACCATGATCAGTAACTTTGGACCAGATCAAATCCGGGGGGAGAACCCTTAAGTTACTGGTAAAGAATTTGATTATATTTTAATTTGAATTATTCTAGAATACTACGTCTATTATCAGAAAAAACAAAATATCAGAAAAATGAAGAAAATGAATCATATTTTAAGAACAGCTCTTTCACAAATCAAGTTCTTATTTTCTGTTCTGCACATATAACCTTCCATCAAGCTTCTTAAATGATTTCTACGTTACAACCGTTTTTTGTTGTTTTTTCAGACTAGGTAAATGGATATCCTTGACGTATAAATAGCATTACGCGTTTGGGAGAGGTAACTAAGTATATAAACAATTAAATATTATTATTGGTTAGTTCTATCTTTTTGTAACCAATAATCACATGACGGTGCAGAAGACCAGGATAATTACAGATGTCCTAATAACTGATTCGATAAAAACAAAAATAGAAGTACACATGCGATTTAAAGACACTTTCCTAAACTGTGAATGATTTTATGAATGGTTCTATTTCAGTCAAGGATGTTACTACAATTCATTTCACTCTTCGATCATTTGCCTTTGGAACTAATCATTGCACCTCTCAGATAATAGTCGTTTCTTTGTCTCTTATTGTGCACAATTACAACATATAGAGCACAACGAACTACTGAATTAAGCACTTCATAAATTCACTTCTTTTACTGAGAAGCTGCACACTTTTTTGCAGAAACACTATAATTTATTGTGGTATTCCAATTTTTTAACCTCCCAGGTTCGAACCAGGGATCTCCTGCTAGCATTCTACTAACCGAGTCAAAGAGATAACCCCGTAGCTACTTCTAATAAGGAAATTTTCTAACAATTCAAAGTACTTGGTTACCGTATTATTTATTTATTTATAACGCTGAAAACAGAGTTTTAATATTTTTAGTGAGCACAACACAAAAAGCTCATTACTTGTTTGTTTGTTTTTGAAATTCGCACAAAGCTACAAGAAAGCTATCTGCGCTAACCGTCCCTAATTTAGCAGTATAAGTTTACAGGGAAGGCAGCTAGTCATCACCACCCACCGCCAACTCTTGGGCTACTCTTTTACCAACGAAGAGTAGATTGGGCGTCACATTATAACTTCCCCACGTCTGAAAGGTCGAGCATGTTTGATGCGACGGGGATTCGAATCCGCGCTCATCGGATTACGAGTCGAGCCCACCGCTCATTTTACAGTACTGTACTTAACAAAAACTAAACATTACTTATTCAAGACAGTTCCAACATGCTAATTGTTATTTCTTTATTTTTTGTTGCATATAAACCAACAAAGTAATTTTGATGTTGCTGGTTATGTACTTCATTCTCATATTTCATCCACATGTCGTGAAAACTACCCAAACTACATGAGGAACGTTTCACGATGAGTCATCCTATTCTTTACATCCTGACCATTTTTAATAATGTCGTGAAGTTCGAAACGTTGAGGAAAATCTTCGAGTTAGTTTAAACTCCATACTTGTATAAATAGAAAAATAACAATTTTGTTGATTTTTGGGAATCTAAATAACACTTATTTTCAGATATTATATAAATTTGTCATTTATACTTAAGTTACTCTTATTCTCGCCACCGTGTCGCTTCACCCATGAACATTGTTTTTTGTTTTGTTTTGAATTTTCGCGCAAAGCTACTCGAGGGCTATCTGCGTTAGCTGTCCCTAATTTTGCAGTGTAAGACTAGAGGGAAGGCAGCTAGTCATCACCACCCACCGCCAACGTTTGGGCTACTCTTTTACCAACGAATAGTGGGATTGACCGTCACATTATAACGTCCCCAAGGCCGAATGGGCGAGCATGATTGGTGCGACCATGATTCGAACCCGCGACCTTCGGATTACGAGTCGAACGCCTTATCCTGAGAGCTATATTTTATAGTCATGTTAAAACAGAAAAACCAATAAAAGTTTCTGTTTCGTCACTATCTTAACCTTATTTGCTCATTTGTTTCAGAGCAAACCCACACAATGGATTCTCTGCGCTAAGAACCAGGCAGAGATCAAACCCCAAATTTTAGTGTTATGCACTCTCTAGCTTAATGTGGAACCAATATTGACTCATAATAAAAATAACAACCATATTCATATGTAATTATTTTTGCATCGTTAACTAGCATGTAAGTATTGAAAGTGAGGAAAATTATAGTAAAATAAGCCAAAATTATTCATTTAATCGCGTGATTAGTGCCAATTCGAAAATGTCAACTTTAAATGCATGAACATAGCATAATGTAAAAAGTTAAAAACAGATTTTGGTGTCGTGCACAAAGCTACAAAAGTGGCTATCTGTGTTCTGCCCACCACGGGTATGAAAACCCAGTTTCTAGCAGTACAGGGCAGTAGACATACCACTGTGCCATTGAGGGGGGAAGGTAGTATTAATTTCATGTGCACGTGCAACGAGTATTGTGATTAAACCAAGAATTAAAATTTAGTTAATCTGAACCAAATCCATTTATGTCTCATGACCTTTAAAACCCGCTGACCTCCACAATGATTTTTATCGACAAGACACCGGACATGTTCCCTCCCAGTCATGAGTTTTAGGTGAGGGTGGTAGGACAGAGAAGTGAGTATGCAGCTGAAACACTTTCCCTTACCGACACGTCTTTGTTAAGTTCAATTTTGACAATATTCATCTACCAACGCCCTTGGTTGGTTGTGCACGATTTAAGGCACACCCGACACACCCCCAGCTTTGTTCTCCTACCTTCGTTGACTGGGAAGGCTGTTAAAAAAAAAACTCCAGTTAGTACACTCTATCTTGTTTGATTAGAGCATTCTGCACGTTTCTCGTGGATTTCAAGTGGGAGGCTTGTCTCTGTTCTATTTATTTATTAACTATCAGATCTGTTATTAATATTTCTTAAATTTCCCTACTCTGCTGGTCCTGAACTCTTCAGGGAATCAAACCTTAACAACTGTACCTCTGGCAAGCACGTCTTCTACATGCTTGCTAGTAAAAACACTAGTTTCTTGAAAGAAAATGCGTAATTTTTTGAAAGGATATTTTTTTAAAACCACGATGTTACTTTGATATGTTTACACACACATAAAGACAGTTTACAAATGTAGGACAGTGAAGCTGGAATGCCGAGTGAAAATGCGCTTTAGACGACAATAACCAATAAAAATATATATGTAGAAACGGCTCGTTTGGGCGAACAACGTTTCGACCTTCTTCGGTCATCGTCAGGTTCAAAAAGAAAGAAAAAGGTAACTGGCCGGAAGCTGAGCACATGTTTGAAAGGGGTTGTGTAACACATGGTCAGCTTCCGGTCAGTTACCTCTTTCTTTTTTTGTGAACCTAATGATGACCGAAGAAGGTCGAAACGTTGTTCGCTCCTTTACGTAAAAAAAAATTCTCAACCGAAACGAGCCGTTTCTACATATATATTTTTCTCTACAAGTGATTTTTTTCTCGACATCACTGATTAATAACTAACAATCCCTCACACACTATACAAACAAAAAACAAATGAAAATAAGTTAATATTTTCAATTAGTTCTTTTCTTAATAAGTGACTAATTCTACAGTATACTGTTAACATCTGCGGACTTTGGAACAAGATGGTTTGGATGTCTTACTGATTTTTTTGTTTTGCTTCCAATAACGTTTAATTTAACTAATTCTGAGCTTGAGACAAAATCTGATGGCAAGAAGTTTACGTAAGATTTCACAAATATTCGATATAATCAGGACCTAAGATAAATAACAAACGGATTTGATTCATAAAAGAAAAATATGTAAACAACCTAAAAGCTTATGTAATTACAAAAAATTCTGTGGCTTATATGTTGTTTTTTTATGGTCTTCATAGGATAGTGTGTACTGATAGTGTCATAGCAAAAGACAGTATACGTTGTGGTCTTTATAGGTCATTTCATGTAAATTTCTCCACAATTTTTCTTAAATTTGATGAGCTCTTCTGTCCTTGCCTTAATGCTGAATATTATCTTAAAGAAATAAAAAACACACACAGAAAGTTTAATTACAGATTATGCTTGAAGTGATGACATTAATGTGTTTCCTTTCCTCAACCGAAAACTAAAATCAATCACGTTTTCAAAATTGTGTTTTTTAATGAAACTGTTCGATTTTCTTGTGTATGTGTTCTCTGTCACATACTCATGAAACACGTGTGTGTCTTAAAAGTAATCTTAAGGGTGACATAGAGAAAATTTTAAATGGTGCTTTGACTTTTCTTAACATTTTAGTAAAACAACAAAAACATTAACATACAAGTCCGTGTTATATTCTTCATTAATGAATTCCTGTAGTTGGCAGAAGTCAAAAGCTTCGTTGCTGAGATACCGCTTCGTTCTACACATTAAAAAAAATTAAGTACAAGAAAGGTGTTCAAACCTACTCTTAATGATATAGTAAACAAAATAATAAAACTACTTAATATAATAAGAACACTATTAAACCGCTTTTGATAGATGGAAGATTAAACACTAATCACCCTGTAGTTTATTATGTTCGAGGTTTTAATAATCGTTTAAATTAATATATACCAGCAACATCTAGTTCTTTCAATGTTGCTTAACAGATCGTTTTGCCAAAGTTACACCAGGAAAACTCAATGAATAGGTTACAATGCTTTTGTAGCGAATCACTGCGCCTTAGAAGGCAGTAATGAAATAAATGAAGATGCTAATATCATGTTACCAACTGAAGCTTGCAGCAAATGAGTTGTTTTAATTATTGTCAACTGGCTATTTATTGCATCACTGATAAAGACGCCATCTGACGTCAAAATGCCAAAAAGCGCCACTAACGGAAAAGAAAAACACTAGCTGACACCTAACTGATTCAAACATTTCTAACAGCTGATGCTCAGGTGTGGGTCCTATCACATTCAGGAAGTGTTGTCATCCTTTTCTTCACCCTAAAGATGGAGACAAGTTAGCGTGATGATGATTATATGTTGTTGATGAATGAAAAGTTAAAGTTCACAACTCGGTATTTAAGGAGATTGGCGGGAAGGTTAAGAAAAATGTAGTTCAGTTGAAGCATCATAACGTAACAGTCTCTAGTACCTCAAATATAACATTTCAATCTCTCTTACCTTAAAAAGTAAAGTTTCAACGTCTAGTACTTTAAACACAATGTTTCCATTTCTAAACTTTTAAAACATTGCACTTCAATCTCTAGTACATTACTCGTTATTTTTATAACTAATCTATTTAACATAATGTTTCTGTCTCTAGTAACTTAACCAACTCTTTCAATCTCAACTACTTTATTCGTATTGTTCTAATCTGTAATCAAGCTGTAACCTGGAACAGCAAAAAATATGAGACATGTAAAGTAAGAGAACACACAAACTCGCTTCCAAGGTTAGAAAATAAATGATTTATCTGTAGAGTTTGAATGGTTTACGTTATAACAAATCCGCCCACAGATTTAAAAGAATAAATATTAATTATACGTTCCTAAATGTCTAGTTGCTGAAGTGTTTGTGGAAACAAACTACAAAAAACACGTAAGTAGCAGGAACATTTTCAAAATATATCACGTCATCGAATGCACGTTTTGTATTTTCATTGTCACGTAGGGTTGAGCTCTCAACCAATCAGGTAAGAAAAATCTAAATATCAAAGAACTCATGGTTTCACTATTTATTTCATTATGATTGATCTCAATAATTGAAAACTAAAACTAATTTTAAATAAACTAAAAAGTTGTTATTTGATAAAGGTTATTTCTTTGTTGTTTATCATAAATCCACATAATGGGCTTATCCATACTCTGCCTGGAAGCTGAAAAAAGTTAAAATAACATCTAATCCAAGTAATTTAAGACGTAAGGTTAATATTTGACATTTACTTTTTTTTTTCCTTTTTTTTTTACTTTAGCGCGAAGCCACCCAGCGGTCTATGCACAATGTTTCTTTATCGGAGAAAATTAAGTGGTATCAGCACTGCCACCTATAGCTCTGTGAACAGGCACTAACACTTTTTGCAGTGACGTATATCTGACATTTTAAGAGTATACTAGTCATTTGACCATTCTCAGTCCGTTAACAAACAGACTTTTATTCACCTGGAAATTGACTTTAACTGAGATCTTACAAAGCAGGCCGAACGCAAAACCTTCAGTTCTTCTATATTTGATAATAATATTTTTTTAATGTTGACAACAACCAGGATGAAAAACATTTATTTATTGTACAGTATGCTTTGGATAACTACCGCTTAAGATAATTTTATTATCGTAAAATACACGACCAAATTTGCCACTTCATGTCACTGTATCTAGTAAAATACATTGACTTTTATCTTGAAGTACATATGATGTTGCATTGTTTACTTTGGAGATAACGGAAATTCCGAGACATTGAAGAACTCCAACATTTGCGCGAAGAGACTGGCTGTCACTTTTAATAAGATACCCACATTTCAAGCGCAGGGAATACATTGTGGTATTGCACTGACTGGAACCAAGGTGCCAGCTTTGAAATCCAGAGCTCTATCGTAGGGGAAACTCGCATTCCATCTTAATCAGTACTAGAAAATGATACAGCCTTTGTTTGTTAAACACAAAGCTACACAATGAGCAATACGTGTTTCGTCCACCGCTGGGAATAAAACCCCGGACGGTACAGGTATACGTCATACTCATGATGGTATAACTTAGGATATCCTGTTAACCACGTTTAAAACAACAAATAAATAAACTGGTTTTACAAGAGTTTATTTTTTAAAAAACGCAAAATACCACAGACATTAAAATTCTTCCATTTACTTTATTTTTGGTCAGATCAAGATGTTTTTTCTTATTATTTATTTTTGAATTGGACGGTTCTTGGATGTTTTTTTGTTTATTCAAGCACAAACGTTTATCTTATAGTTCCGTATCTCTTGACCGATTTAAAATTTAATTAAAGTTTGATTCAGAATGTCAAACACTTTCAACTGAAGTATATGACAACGCCCAAGGTTTTATACAAAAATTCACTTTAATACTGCCTAAAATAATTTCAATTTGAGAGTAGGGTGGTAGACATCTCGATAAGTAATAAAATCGAATCGGGTATACGCGCGCCCCACGCTTGGTGTTGTTGGCGTACAAAAACGTAGCTAATAAAAAAGAAAACAATGTTTTCATAGATGAATTTACGGTCCGGCATGGCCAGGTGGGTTAAGGCGTTCGACTCGTAATCTGAGAGTCGCGGGTTCGAATCCCCGTTACGCCAAGTATGATCGCCCTTTCAGCCGTGGGGGCGTATAATGTTACGGTTAATCCCACTATTCGTTAGTAAAAAAGTAGCCCAAGAGTTGGCAGTGGGTAGCGATGACTAGCTATCTTCCCTCTAGTCTTAGGGACGGCTAGCGCAGATAGCTCTCGTGTAGCTCTGCGCGAAATTCCAAAACAAACAATAATAGTTGAATTTACTCTAATCCTGCCTAAAATACTTTCAAGTGTCGCGGCTACTGAGGATTCACTCGTGTTTAATAAATAATAGAAACTTTAAAATGTTGAAATAAGGTACAGTTACAGAAACATACAATTATAGAAGAGATAAAATATCAGATTCTTACAGAATTTAAAATTCAGTTGTATCTGCTTTTCTGAATTAAATTACATTTATTACATTGTATTGTTGGCGACTTTTATTTGAGGTAAATCAAAATTCACGTAATTACTGCAGTGATGTGGGACGTTACATTTGACATGGAAATTGGGAAAAAATAATAGAATAATTTGGAAATTTTGAAATGTTTCAGAACGCCATAACACAAGAACAAAGCTCCACTTAGGACTTTGCTTACAATCTTCTAAACAGACGGCCTGGCATGGCCAAGCGCGTAAGGCGTGCGACTCGTAATCTGAGGGTCGCGGGTTCGTGCCCACGTCGCGCTAAACCTGCTCGCCCTCCCAGCCGTAGGGGCGTTATAATGTGACGGTTAATCCCACTATTCGTTGGTATAAGAGTAGCCTAATAGTTGGCGGTGGGTGGTGATGACTAGCTGCCTTCCCTCTAGTCTTACACTGCTAAATTAGGGACGGCTAGCACAGATTGCCCTCGAGTAGCTTTGTGCGAAATTCCAAAAAACAAACAAACTTCTAAACAGTTTTTGTTATCTGGTTTGTTGTGAATATCGTGCAAAGCTATACGAGGGCTATCTGCGCTAGCCGTCCCTAATTTATCAGTATGAGACTAGAGAGAAGCAAGCTAGTCATTACCACCCTCCACCAACTCTTAGACTATTCTTTTACCAACGAATAGTGAGATTGACCGTTACTTTTAACGCCCCCACGGCTGAAAGGGCGAGCATGTTTTGTGTGACGGGGATTCGAACCCGCTACCTTCAGATTATGAGTCGAGTGCCTTAACCACCTGGCCATGCCGGGCCAAAAATAAAATAAACATTTATATATATAATAAAAACACGTTTGCAACGCATAGTAACGTGTGAAATTCATTGGCTATTACACTGCCTGGCACCTTTTTTAGGGCCCACACATATGTTTATAGTACACATATATATATTCTTACGTGATTAACAGACCGATAATGTGATGTGTCAGGTCCCCGAAGTTCTGAGAATGCGGAGATGTTTCAGGTTAAAATCAAACAGTAAAATAATTCATAATAATAAAAATCACTTCGCGTTTCAAAGGAGCAGAATAATTAATGTTTACCGGAAGGGAAAATGGACTAGCCAAGGCCTGGGGTTAAAGCAATCTACTTGTAATCTGCGGGCCATGGATTCAGGCGTGAAGACGTTATAATGTTCGGTCTATCCCACTATTCGTTAGTAAAAGAGTAGCCCAAGCGTTGGCGGTCGGGGTGATGAGTAGCTGCTTTCCCTCTATTCTTACACTGCTAAATTAGGTGCAGTTAGTGCAGACAGACCTCGTGTAGCTTTACGCGAAATTCATAAAACAAACAAACAGTCAGTGATAGACTGAGATGAAAGTCTAGGTTTGGATAGGCTTGTAAGATTGAACATCAATCGTATAACCTTTTGAATAACTCCTTCAAATTGCTAGGTGAATAAATTACAAAACTTTTACACTTCAACTAAGAACCAGTCCCAAAATTACTTATCTTAGATTCCAGTAGAAGAGTATTTGGAAGAACCGATGTACAAAAATCGAAGTTTCTATAGCAAATCAACGAAATGTATGAATACTTTGCGTTTCACTATTTGGTCTACTGTCAATATAAAGTTAAAATGTGGAGGAAACCGCATGAGGTATTTAGCTTATAGCGCTCGTTCGAATAATGCAAGATGCTGGAAATTGTACAATTTGATCCAGAGGACGTAGCGTAAACTCAATTCTTTTATATTGTTAGACGGTCATATAACATTTAGAGTATGTCTGGTTTTGCCGATCATGTCCATCTTGTGGAGAAGAGCTTTGATGAGTGAATAATGAACTCACACTGTCCGAAGGTTAGTTTTCAATAAATCTGCTTTACTTACAGTACATTTATTTGTTTAAATTTAAAGATTATGACGTCTTTTATGTTTCTAAATTTAAATGCTATGATGTCTTTCAAGTTTTTAAATTTAAAGGTTACGATGTCTTTCATGTTTAAATCCTTAAGAAGCACAGTCATGTTCAATCAAAAAATATTTTGAGGTAACAGATCTAATACAGAAATATAAGGATAAAAGAGCTAATATATATATAACAGATCTAATACAGAAATATAAGGATAAAAGAGCTAATATATATATAACAGATCTAATACAGAAATATAAGGATAAAAGAGCTAATATATATATAACAGATCTAATACACAAACATAAGGATAACAGAGTTAATATAAAGATAGATTAAATACAGAGGTACAGCAGCAATTCTCACGTGGTATTTGTTGCCTAATTACTGAACGTTTATTGAAATAACTGTAAAGTGAGAAATTTGGTGAGTTTCAAATTTCTCACCATTTTTACGTGTGTGTGTGTTGTTTGTTACCAAGCACAAAGATACACAAAAGCTGTCTGTACTCTGCCCACCACGGGTATTGAAATCCGGTTTCTCGGAGTATAAATCTACAAACATACCGCTGAGTCACTGGGAGGCTTGTGTACGTTTGTAATTACATTAGTTGTCATTATTCGATCTACGTTTCTGATGTTGTCGGAAACGGACATGTCTACAACATGTTCCACTTCTTTGCCAAAATACATCCTGAGCTTCTGATTGTTGAGGAAAAGCAAACACAATGTTTTCAATAGTTATTAAAATGAGATTGTATGTATATGTGAGTATATACAGCATCACCGTTACATGTCCAGGCTGACAACGTATTGCCATAGCAGATATGTGTGCAGCAATAGTACTCAAGTACACTGAGGATATCCCATCTATCAGAATAAATCCAAACACTGATGTTATCTAGTCAGACGTTATGGTAAATCAATTCCTTGTTTTTAAATTTCGCACAAAGCTACTCGAGGGCTATCTGCGTTAGCCGTCCCTAATTTATCAGAGTAAGACTAGATGAAAGGCAGCTAGTCATCACGACCCACCGCCAACTCTTGGGCTACTATTTTACCAACGAATAGTGGGATTGACCGTCACATTATAACGCCCCCACGGCTGAAATGGCGAGCATGTTTGGCGCGACGGGGATGCGAACCCACAACCCTCAGATTAGGAGTCGCACGCCTTAACACGCTTGCCCATGCCGGGCCGTATCAATTTCTTAAGAGCTGAAATGTGTATATTAAACTATATATATATATATATATATAAATGTGTTTGCATAGATGAATAGCAAAGTAGACAAACAGGTAGAAGGTGAAGCAAAGCAATCACTTACTGATTTCGGAAAAACAAGATATTTGGACTGATAACGATATACAAAAGGTATGACTTTAAAAGAATGCTCCAAAGAGCCAGTTGGTATAAAATGGAATATCAGTTTGTACTGATTATTTGTCTCTCTCATTTTTTTTTTCTCGTGGCGGTGTAAATTATTTAAGAGGAACATAATATAGTATTATGTTGTCTAGCGTACAATCGCTGAATAATTCATTTAACAAAATGAAAAACTAGCATTTCTATTTGTAACACATTCAAAGTCAATTGCAGTTTATGTCGTATTGTCGGTTCCGCTAGGAGCGCTAAGATAGCAAAAAAAAATCATATTATTCTCTGTTTATTAACATTGTGCTTGTCGGGTCCTCTAAGGTAATATGTTCACTAGATGATTTTCTTAGTCCAAACCATCCATCAATTTGATGTAAAATAAGTGCTTATAAAGCACACTTATATTACGTATATTACAATTCCCAGAAATGATTGTGCAGTCGGTAACATCAAAAAGCGACACACTTCTGCATTAAGTCTATCTGTTTGTCTATTTCTCGAACTATGAGAATACGAATTATAAAAAAATTAAAATATGATTAATGCGCAAAGGAAAGGAGATTTGAAATGTATTAAAACGTAATCATGTCAAAACATGAAAAACACATTTCCAGAAGTTCCAATGAGAGGACCGACCTTTGAATACTTGTGTCTGTTTTTTTTGGTAATCGAAGTAACAAAATAATGAAATAGCTTAATTATTACAAAACCTGTACTATCATTAAAGTTAACTTAGTTCTATTAGTAGATCCCATTAACGTCCTCGTAATGACATTTAAGAAAAGATATAATATGCAATTGAAATTTATTTATTTAAAACTGTAAAGCTAAAAAATCATTTCCAAACATCACTTAAAATCAGTCACAACGCTTTTGTATAATATAATTAATTATTATGAAGCAAATGTTTTTAAAACTAGCTTGTACTGATTAAGAACTATTTGTGGAGTGTTTATAAAGTGATCATTTGACATGAAGAAGTAAACCTAACAAATTCAGTCGCAAACTAATATTACACTCCACTTATTATAAAACAAGACGTGTGTACGTGTCATCTTGATAAACTTAACCTGTTCAGTGCCGTAGACGAAATAACTCGTCCAAGCCGATCGGTAACACAGTGCCACGGACGAGTTAATTCGTTCTCAATAATACCTAACTTCAACGTTAGATGTCAGCACCATACATGCATTTGACCTACTTACAAATTGTTTCAATTTCGATCCAAAATGGCGTCACGAAAAGGCTACAAAATGAAGAAACATTAGAGTTGTATTGTAGCAACTGAAATACTTGGCAGTCAACAGGTTAATGACAATGGCTTCAAACGAACTTAGAGCGTTTGAAATCTTTATATTGTTCGAAAAATAAATAAATTCAAAAAGAGAAGCGTGTTAGATAAAATATTATTGATTGTAAGTAATAATTATATATATACAAAAAATTACATGAAATATTGTTCAATAATACATTAGCAGATGCATTCTTTCACTTAATGTTTAAG
Organism: Tachypleus tridentatus; assembly: GCF_004210375.1. NCBI lineage: Eukaryota > Metazoa > Arthropoda > Merostomata > Xiphosura > Limulidae > Tachypleus > Tachypleus tridentatus. Next base: position 128,150,623 of record NC_134831.1, on the reverse strand, counting down.
AAATATTACGTGGGTCAACGTACATCGTGTTACACTTACACACTCATACACACATACACTGATATTGTGTAACATGAGAGTCTAGAATCTGTGTATATTCCACACGTTTTTTTTGTACCACACGAGTCCTCATCTGTATGTCGAAAAGTGAGACAGGGAGAGAAAAACGATGGAAGATTTGTGAATAACAAACGTATAACCTGTAACTGAAGGATGTAGGCAGAACATATTTGTTAATAACACTCTGTAGTTCCACTGTTCTGGCCCGGTATGGCCAGGTGGTTAAGGCGCTCGACTCGTAATCTGAGGGTCACGGGTTCAAATCTCCGTCACACCAACCATGTTCGTCCTTTTAGCCGTTGGGGCGTTATAATATATCAGTCATTCCCAATATTCGTTGGTAAAAGAGTAAAGAGTTGGCGGTGAGTGATGATGACTAGCTGCCTTCCCTCTAGTCTTACACTGCTAAATTAGGAAGGGCTAGCGCTGATAGCCCTCGTGTACCTTTGCGCGAAATTATAAACCAATCAAACCAATCCACTGTTTTATTAATCAATCGAATAAAGGGTCAACGTGTTAATTATGTTAATTTGAATAACAGGTTAGAGAAGAACTGACAGTGGGGGAATGTTGCTCACTTGTTAATGAAATACTCTCACTGTTTACGTATATCTCATCTGAGTTACACCAGAGACTCATCTTCACATTTTAATCACACTTGAGCATCGAACTTTAAGCGCAATATTACAAGTAATGCCTTATTATCTTTCCAGCATGTCAGCTTGATTAGTAAAGATTTTTCAATCCACCGATGGTATAGTATTTGAGATTCAGTGCCTAAGTAAGCAGGTGAGGTCAAGACGTAAACACCGCGTTTATAACACGTCGTATTGAACACTTTCCTGCCGCAACATTGCCGAAATGGATAGTACGACACCATGACGGCCACTTATTTCTGTGTGTTCAGAAAATCCAGCAGTGAGGTATACGCGACGTTAGCTCGGCTACTGAGCTGTACGTTGTTTATTTTCATGTTTTACGCTTCACGATGTCTATCTCTCGCTCTTTCTCCCTAAATATTATGAACCTTCGACTGGGATATTCAGTACAAGCGGAACGACAACGTGATTAAAGAAGCACGACTTAACGTGCTCGCACGTTTTCATCGCTTTCGTAATTTCTCGAAAAATAAAGCAGCGAATGATTATAGAGGGCCGAGTCAAATGAACTCCGAAGAAATGCACTGACTTGTATTAGCTATTCATGCACGAGCTAATCCAATCAGTTTCCGCCTACTTCGTGTTAACATGTGGCAGTGTTCAGCAGTAAGTCTACGATAGACCCTGAAGAGAAAAGATTAGACCACAAGCTCTTCCCGTGTGTTTCCTGAGAACTCTGGAAGTCATCAAGTAAAGTTTTGATTGTGAAATATTCGCTTTATTACAGAGAAATTGATCTTTGAATTTATCTAAAAACAGACAGTGCACAATAAAAGTGAGTGGTCACTATATCAAGCTTAACGAGTGAGTGGTCACTATCCCAAGTTTAATGAGTGAGTGGTCACAACACCAAACTTAACAAGTGAATGGTCACTACCCCAAGTTTAACGAGCAACTGACCACTATCCTAATTTTAATATTGCTCCAAGTAGTAGATGGCCGTAAGTCATTAGAGGTCATGATAAACGGCGGTCGTGAACTAATCGTTGCATGTGAACATAACATGAAAGATATACGTTCTGATAGAATGTAATCATGCAACCAGCAACTGCATAGGTCGCAACATAAGTTGTTCATAAAGTGATAGATATTAGTTACGTCTTACCAAAGTAGCAGAACACTATAATTTGTCAGCATGTAAACACGTGCTAATACTGTGTACTGATAGCTAGCATATATCACGAGAAGCACACATGCTGAGAAAAAGGTATTATTACATGAGAGTCTCATGTCTCAACCGCACGTAAACATGACATGATAATCATTAGTATTAAGATTAGGTTGGTTTTATGTGAGTGTTACACTTCTCTGTAACCACTAATCATGATATACATTATAAAAATAAGTATGACGGAATGCTATGTTCTTGGAACATTTCTACTTCCGTCATGTTTAGCCATTTTTACTGAGGCGCCAGTATATCCCATAATTCATCAATCAGTCCTCAAATGAAGGATGCCACTGTGAGAGAGGACCGGTTCTCAGGATGGACGAAGAAATAGAAAAAGATGGAAGTGATACATAATAGGTATCACATTAATGACCCCTGATGTTAATTCCAGAAAGCAGTGGAGTTTACTTCCCGTGATCTTTATGTTCGGATACGCAGGCTGTTTCGTCCGTATATTTCCCAGTTCACCTCAGAGATATATTGATTCTGTAACTATCTTGTATACAAATATTTCATTATAATCAAATTTAACTGAGCTGGGTGTCTATAACAAAACATTCTTTCACCAGGCACCAGCTGATACCTCTAAAGGTTTAGAAATATATCCGTCTTGTAATTAACCATACAAACTGTATAATTTGAGACTTGTAGCCTTATTTTGAAATATCTAGGCAATCTCTAACGTTCGCATATATATATGTGTATATACAGTGGTACCTCGGTTCTCGAACTTAATCCGTTCCAGAAGGTTGTTCGAAAACCGAATCAATTTTTCCATAAGAAATACTGTAAATTAAATTAATCCGTTACAGACCTCCAAAAAATACGCATTATGAAGCATTTTAAGTAAATATATCGCTTATTTATACCTGTATAATAATACTTACATGTCAACCACAAAAACTATAAACACAATAAAAAAACAATAAATGAAAATTTAACTGCACTTTACCTGTGCTGAGGAGAGCTGATGACGTAAGTGAAAGGTGGTAAGGAACGTGGAGAGTTGGAGGGTTATTATTGTTTGGAAGGGAAGTCACCTTCCATAAAAACATCAGGTAACTCTCCCTCTGGGGTTCTTTCTCTTTTCTGTCTCTTTGCACCGCTACAACCTGCTTGAGACTCACTGGGCCTATTTCTCACTAAAAACTTGTTTAATGAGGTTTGTTTCTGTCTGCATTTTAAAATGTTTCTGAAGTAAGATATGGCATTGTCATTGAAAAGGTTTATGTTTCGGTTTGCTACAGCTTTGTCAGGGTGAAAATTTTCCACAAAACTTTGTAACTCTCCCCATTATCCACACATTTCCTTGATTAGTGAACTAGGAACATCCTCCCTTTCCTCCTCCTCATCTGAAGACACTTCATCAGTTGTTGCCTTCTGTTGCTGCTCCTTCTGAAGGTCTTGGAGTTCTTCTGTAGTGAGCTCAGTGTTGTGGTCTTTTACCAACTCCTCCACATCATCACCACTCACTTTCAAGCCCATACACTTGCCTAGTGAGACAATATCCTCGACCACAGGCTCAGCCTCAAAGCCTCCATAGCCTCTATCTGCTACTGAGTCTGGCCACAATTTCTTCCAGGCTGAGTTCATGGTTCTCAAAGACACTTCCCTCCAGGCTTTGTCTATGATCCTCAAGCAATGGAGGATATTAAAGTAATTTTTCCAGAACTCTCTGAGGGTTAACTCTGTGTCAGCGGTCACTTCAAAGCACCTTTGAAACAGTGCTTTGGTATAGAGTTTCTTAAAGTTCGATATGACCTGCTGGTCCATAAGCTGAATGAGAGGAGTCATGTTAGGGGGCAAGAACTTCACAGTTATGAAACTGTATTCCTCCACCAACCCGTCCTCCAAGCCTGGTGGGTAAGCAGGTGCATTGTCCATCACAAGAAGGGCCTTGAGTGTCAACTGTTTTTCCGTGAGGTAATTCTTTACACTTAGGGCAAACACTTCATGGACCCACTCCATAAAAAAATTGCCTGGTTACCCATGCTTTACTGTTAGCCCTCCACATGACATTTAGTTCACTTTTCAGGACATTATTTTTCTTAAAAACCCTCGGGTTCTCAGAATGGTACACAAGCAAAGGCTTAAGTTTTAAGTCCCCATTTGCATTACGACATAACAATAGAGTTACTCTGTCCTTCATTGGCTTGTGACCTAGCAGTGACTTCTCCTCCTTGGTGATGTAGGTTCTCTTTGGCATTTTCTTCCAAAAGTGGCCTGTCTCATCACAGTTGAACAATTGTTGGGAAATAAAACCCTCAGCTTGTACATAGTCCTTAAATTCCCTAACAAATTTATCAGCAGCGTCTTTGTTAGAACTGGCACCCTCCCCATGTCTCAACATACTATGTATGTCACTTCTCTTCCTAAATTTTTCAAACCACCCCCTACTAGCCTTAAAGGCATCACTTGTATCAGCACTTGTTCCAGGGGTGTTTATCAGAAGGTCAGCATGCAACTGCTTTCCTTTCTCACAAATGATGGTCACAGAAATGCTATCACCAGCTAACTGTTTTCGTTTACCCAAATCAACAACATTTTTTCTACCTCTTCCACTGTTTGTGATCTTTATTTCGTAAGCACTGTCACTCCTTTTGCAACATCAGCTCCTTTGATGACTTCTTTATTTTTCAGTATAGTGCAGACTGTATACTTCCCCATACAAAACTGTGTAACAAGGTCAGACACGTGAACACCACTCTTATACTTCGCTATGAGATCTTTTTTCACCTCTATTGTGGCTCTAACAACTTTTCTTCTTGGTTTGCTGCTTTCATTATCCTTCTTTGACTCCATGATGGCTTATTTAATCAGAATAACGATAATGTTCACAACAGATTTTAGCGGGAATGTTGACTTAACGACAGGTTCGGGTAAAATGTTTTGGGCAAGCTTGGCGTGGGCCGAAAATGGTCGAAGTGTCGTTCGGGTCATCAGTCGGTTTATTTCGGGGGTTCGGGCCACGACAGCTTGGTTCTGGAACCGACTTTATGTTCGACAACCGAGACATTTTTTTTCTCAAACAATATGGTGTTCGACAATATGGTTAAGGTGTTCGACTCGTAATATGAGGTTCGCGGGTTCGAATCCCCGTCACACCAAACATGTTCGCCCTTTCAGCCGTAGAGACGTTATAATGTAACAGTTAATCCCACTGCTCGTTGGTAAAAGAGTAGTCCAAGAGTTGGCAGAGGGTGATGATGACCAGCTGCTTTTTCTCTAGTTTTACACTGCTAAATTAGGGACGGCTAGCGCAGATAGTCCTCATGTAATTCAAAAATAAACACACATTTTGCCTGCAAATGTCTGTTATTACTTGTGTTCTATCAGACGACTTTCTTATAGCTGAAAAATAACTCAGAACTGATATTTAATTTTCCAAAAAAATCTATTAATTTAATAACATGCTTCAAAGTAACATGGCTTAGACTGATTTTAGCGAATATCTGGATATCGTAAACAAAGGTTCAGCTATTCACATTTTATGTTCGCCATTCTATAAAGAAATAATTTCTTCATAACTTACAGTATTGCAAAATTTCACCTAAACTTTTGAAACAAAGATTTATTGACCCCTTATTTGTTTAAAAGGAATTATAGTATTTCGTACTGACTCAAATAAAACCGGTTTTATTTGGCGCATATGGTAGAATTGTGCATTAGCTGTCGCGTGTACATTAATAGAAGGAATAATATATAACATCATCTTCGGATTTACAGTCTGACATACTGAACTCTAGGCCAATGGCTGTTCTCAAACGTTTCAGGCCCGCGTACCACTTTTTTGTTTATTATTTAAACTTACAAACCCAGATCGAATTTAAAGAAAAAGATAAAACCCAGTAAAAAAAATCATATTTTAAACAATTACCCATTAATGTGTAAAATGCAACTTTTTTTTATGAATATGTTGTAGAATTTTTTGTCAATTTTACGAAAGGAAAATACTGGCGAGTCTATGTAAGTAGAGTGAGAAGTGATGTGTGCATATCTACGTGGAAAGCTCAGATAGGGGTTATTACCATTTTTTTTATATATATTAACTGTGTCGTGTACCACCGACATTGGCTTCACCTACCACAGTTTGAGAATTTCTGTTCTAGGCCTTGTTCAGCCTAAGTCTTGAAGTTGGGTCACTATCAGCTCACACTCGATTACTTTGATTTTGTTTGTTCTAAACACAAAGCTGCACAATGGGCTATCTGTGCAGTGCTTATCACAAGTATCAACAACCCATTTTAAACGTTATAAGCCCTCAAACTTACTGTTGAGAGCACTGGAGGGACAGTAACATGTGTGGTATATAACACAAGAATGAAACATTTATCTGCTAAGTTTCACTCCTTTTACGAAATTCTACGCATGGCATTTAAAAGTTTGTCTTAACAAAGGCAACCAAATGGCTACTTGTACTATGTCCGGCGCGAGAATCGCATTCTGAAATACATCTTTATAAGGTCCGAAGTTTACCGCTGAGCCATCGACAGATAATACAGAAAAATATTTAATAAACAGTTTGACGAAAGTATATAAAGAGATACGGCTGTAAGGTTTGAATTTCGTAAAATGCTGTTCGAGGGTTATCTGAACTAGTTGTCTCTAATTTAGCAGTGATAGACTAGAAGGGAAGCAAATAGTCAAAACCGCCCACCGCCAACTCTTGGGATACTCTTTTACCTACGAATGGTGGGATTGGCTATTACATTCTACCGTTCCCACGGCTGAAAGGGGTGAACATGTTCGGTGACAGGATTCGAACCCGCGACCCGCAGATTGTGTCTGTAAAATCATTTTTAATCGTTGTACTAAATATTATCTCTGGTTATTTTAACACATATTTCCAAATACGTAATGTCGTTTAAAAAAAGAACTTCACCCATGACATGTCTATCTTTCTTTTAGTAATGGCCCGGCATAGCCAGGTTGGTTAAGGCGTTCGGCTCGTAACTTGAGGGTCGCGGGTTCGAATCCCCGTCGCACCAAACATGCTCGCCCTTTCAGCTGTGGGGGCGTTTAAAACGACGAGTAAGACATTATAAAACATACCAAAAGAAAAGAAGACATCAAAAACAAGATTATGACAAAAAATATCACAGGAGAGAAAAGAAAAGGAGCAAATGCCAAAGAAATAGGAATTACCACTCTAGAAATGATAAAGAGCAAGAAAAGCAAAGAATTAGGAATTACCACTCTAGAAATGATAAAGAGCAAGAAAAGCAAAGGATTGGGAATTACCACTCTAGAAATGATAAAGAGCAAGAAAAGCAAAGAATTGGGAATTACCACTCTAGAAATGATAAAGAGCAAGAAAAGCAAAGAATTGGGAATTACCACTCTAGAAATGATAAAGAGCAAGAAGAGAAAAGAATTAGGAATTACCACTCTAGAAATGATAAAGAGCAAGAAGAGCAAAGAATTAGGAATTAGCACTCTAGAAATGATAAAGAGCAACAAGAGCCGAGAATCGGTGGAAACCCATGTTCATCAATGCTATAGGTTAACATAATACTCAGATTATTAGAGATACAAAATAGTTATGTTGCTTACAACATTTAAACATAAAGTAAAAGATGGCAGTTTCTTGAGATCCACAAGGAAATATATATGCATGTTGAAGTTCGGAAATTCCTAGTTTTCCAAAGAATTGGAACTAAAGCACCATCAGTCATGTATTGTAGCTGGAACTTAAATCAGCCACTAAAATCACTCCCCTTTACAAGACAAACAACATTCCACGTTGACATTTAGTTTTAAATAATGTGTGGGTAATTATATCTTGTCAAATCTAAATCCGAATCGACAGTTCGTGAATAAAAATGGCGCACTTCTCTCTAACGTCTTATGTAGCATGATGAGTATTTATAAGACAGGTCGTACTACAGGCGGGAAAACCATCCTTTATGACTGGTTTTAAAAGAAATATGTGTGTATCGCTGAATATAACTACATATAAATCAAACGTAACAAATATTTTTCAAGAGTATGAATGAACACTCACGATATAATAGTGACACGGTGTAATTATGTTTCATGTGTTACTGGTCACAGATAGAACAAAATTTATTTGATAACTTTTGTTAGGATAAGGAAAATAAAAATAATAACTGGTATTTTCGTTGTGCAAAGACACGAAGTAATAAATTAAAATTCAAAAGAAGTAATATTTTAATGACACAAGATGTGCTAACAAAAGAACTTAATTGTTTTTTTTTTAAACTATTTGAAAATTTATCTCGAGGAATTTTGCACTAAAACATAGTCTTTAAATTTAGAATAGAACGTGACGAACGTAGACCTAGGAAGTTTGTACTTAAAGCCTGTACGTTATGGAGATAATATAACATGAATAGAGACTTGGGAAGCTAGTACATAAGCTGTCTAAGCTGTGAAGACAATATAACATGAATAGAGAATTGGGAAGCTAGTACATAAGCTGTCTAAGCTGTGAAAACAATATAACATGAATAGAGACTTGGGAAGCTAGTACATAAGCTGTCTAAGCTGTGAAGACAATATAACATGAATAGAGACTTGGGAAGCTGGTACATAAGCTGTCTAAGCTGTGAAGACAATATAACATTAATAGAGACTTGGGAAGCTAGTACATAAGCTGTCTAAGCTGTGAAGACAATATAACATGAATAGAGACTTGGAAAGTTATCACATAACACAACTATCTATGTTTTGAACAGCTTTACATACGATAGAGATATGAATGTTGTGGAATTATTAAAACAGATCGAAACCACATCAAGTACATCCAGAAAATATAGACGTGACAGCTATAATAGAATAATATGGACACATTATGGAATGTATGATGCTAACGTATTGAGATAGAAGGTAATCAACCAAAAAGACAGATTGACATCATTAGAGAAGACATGGAAACTTCCGGTGTTGAAGAGGAAGACGCCATGATGAAAGGGAACAAACAGAAGCAGAGAACTCGTAAAGAGGATCCCACAATCAAATGAAATAAACACTAAGATAGTGTCCATGACCTTTAAGTTGCGAAGATGAACAGTCGAATTTAAACAATTATTATATAAGAGCTGAAAACTATGGAAATACAATGACAAATAAAGAAATAGTAAATTCGTACATAAAATCTTAAAGTTATCAGTGTAACGTGTTCCACCTAGAAACATGAGAAACTGGTACATAAATACAAAGTTCATGGATTATAAAAACATTATATCAAACGAAGACTTGGGAAATTGGAACACTATAAATTATAAATATATTACGGGATTATGAAAAACATACAGGAACTCTAAAAATTGTAAACATAGAAGCTTCGGAAATTAGAACAGGAAGTCTAGAAGTTGTAAACACAGAACCTCAGGAAATTAATACAGGAGTCTAAAAGTTGTAACCACAGAAGATTATGAAATTAGTACAGGAATACTAGAAGTTGTAAACACAGAACCTCAGAAAATTAGTACAGGAATACTAGAAGTTGTAAACACAGAACCTCAGAAAATTAGTACAGGAATACTAGAAGTTGTAAACACAGAACCTCAGGAAATTAGTACAAGAGTCTAAAAGTTGTAACCACAGAAGATTATGAAATTAGTACAGGAATACTAGAAGTTGTAAACACAGAACCTCAAGAAATTAGTACAGGAGTCTAAAAGTTGTAACCACAGAAGATTATGAAATTAGTACAGGAATACTAGAAGTTGTAAACACAGAACCTCAAGAAATTAGTACAGGAGTCTAAAAGCTGTAAACACAGAAGATTATGAAATTTGTACAGGAGTCTAAAAGTTGTAAATACAGAACCTTAGGAAATTAGCACAGGAGTGTAAAAGTTGTAAACACAGAATTTTAGGAAATTAGTACAGGAGTGTAAAAGTTGTAAACACAGAATTTTAGAAAATTAGCACAGGAGTGTAAAAGTTGTAAACACAGAATTTTAGGAAATTAGTACAGGAGTCTAAAAGTTGTAAACACAGAAGATTATGAAATTAGTACAGGAAGCCTAGAAGTTGTAAATACAGAATCTTAAGGAATTAGTACAGGTGTGTAAAAGTTGTAAACACAGAATATTAAGAAATTAGTACAGGAGTCTAAAAGTTGTAAATAAACAAGCTTAGAAACTTAGTACAAGCAGCCTAGAAGTTGAAAACACAGAAGCCTAGAAATTTAGTACAGGAAGCCTATAAGTTGTAAACACCGTAGCTTAGAAATTTAGTACAGGAAGCCTATAAGTTTTAAACACCGTAGCTTAGAAATTTAGTAAAGGAACACTGAAGTTGTAAACACAGAACCTTAGGGCGTTAGTACAGGAGTGTAAAAGTTGTAAACATAGAATTTTAGGAAATTGATACAGGAAGCCCAGATGTTGTAAACAAAAAAGCTAAGGAAATTGATACAGGAAGCCTAGATGTTGTAAACAAAAAAGCTTAGAAAATTAGTACAAGGTGTTCAGTAGTTGTAAACACAAAACAGTTAAATGTAGAGATTTAAGAAGTTGGTGCGTGAAGTCTAGAAGTTGTGAACACAACGTTGAAAACACTGATAACTGATAAATTAGTACGACTAAGTGGGCATGCTGATTCTGAATGTGAAGGTGGTTGGATAAGGTTTACAAGGACATTTTAAAATATTATCCATCTAATAATAACTTTCAAGTTTTGTGTGATTAAACAAGACTTGGTATGTTAAAACGTGATTTACCAACTTATGGAAATTAACTCAACAACAAATAGAAAGCTATATTTTTTGTGTATCATTCAAGTCACTTCTACTCCCAAAAACTTGTATTAATCAAACTTAGATACATGTTAAATATGCAATAATATTAACTCCCACCAGAATTAGTTGTCAAAACACAACAAAACAGGCTCGAATAATGCGTTCCTCTTTACACACAATACTCTAATATAGCACAGTTTCCACGACACTGCATGGTATTAATCTTTAAGGTTCAAGGTAAAACACTAAACTTATTCTGTGTATCATTTGATCCGGATGTTTATGTTTAATTTTGTATTTGCACGCAATGTACAGATTATAAACCGTTCTGAAATACAGAGGTTAGATAAACCAAATTTAAGCTCCATGACGTAAGACAGTTAATGGTGTTGATAATATACATCCTTCGTCATCAAGTGATAAAGTGATGAAGCAGCTTTGTGTTGATAATCGGAATCTTTTATCATCAGATAATGGGGTTAATAAACAATGTACATGTTGATAACAGGCATCCTTCTCTGTCAAGTAATAAGAAGGTTAAGAGACAGCTGTAGTGTTGATAACTAGAACCTTTTCTACATCAAGTAAGATAACTGAGAAACAGTGACGATCATTAGAATCCACACCCGAGAGGTAAGAAAGACCAGATAAGAAAGTTAAGAGACAGCTGTAGTGTTGATAACTAGAACCTTTCTACATCAAGTAAGATAACTGAGAAACAGTGATGATCATTAGAATCCACACCCGACAGGTAAGAAAGACCAGATAAGAAAGTTAAGAGACAGCTGTAATGTTGATAACTAGAACCTTTCTACATCAAGTAAGACAACTGAGAAACAGTGACGATCATTAGAATCCACACCCGACAGGTAAGAAAGACCAGATAAGAAAGTTAAGAGACAGCTGTAATGTTGATAACTAGAACCTTTCTACATCAAGTAAGACAACTGAGAAACAGTGACGATCATTAGAATCCACACCCGACAGGTAAGAAAGACCAGATAAGAAAGTTAAGAGACAGCTGTAGTGTTGATAACTAGAACCTTTTCTACATCAAGTAAGATAACTGAGAAACAGTGACGATCATTAGAATCCACACCCGAGAGGTAAGAAAGACCAGATAAGAAAGTTAAGAGACAGCTGTAGTGTTGATAACTAGAACCTTTCTACATCAAGTAAGATAACTGAGAAACAGTGACGATCATTACAATCCACACCCGACAGGTAAGAAAGACCAGATAAGAAAGTTAAGAGACAGCTGTAATGTTGATAACTAGAACCTTTCTACATCAAGTAAGACAACTGAGAAACAGTGACGATCATTAGAATCCACACCCGACAGGTAAGAAAGACCAGATAAGAAAGTTAAGAGACAGCTGTAATGTTGATAACTAGAACCTTTCTACATCAAGTAAGACAACTGAGAAACAGTGACGATCATTAGAATCCACACCCGACAGGTAAGAAAGACCAGATAAGAAAGTTAAGAGACAGCTGTAGTGTTGATAACTAGAACCTTTCTACATCAAGTAAGATAACTGAGAAACAGTGACGATCATTACAATCCACACCCGACAGGTAAGAAAGACCAGATAAGAAAGTTAAGAGACAGCTGTAATGTTGATAACTAGAACCTTTCTACATCAAGTAAGACAACTGAGAAACAGTGACGATCATTAGAATCCACACCCGACAGGTAAGAAAGACCAGATAAGAAAGTTAAGAGACAGCTGTAATGTTGATAACTAGAACCTTTCTACATCAAGTAAGTAAAAACGTTAAGAAATAATATCAGTGTTGACAGTATGGTGACATCCATAGTGTTTCTACGTGAAGTAAATGAACTAAAAAACAATGCTAGAAAGTATAATGCAATTTTAACGTAGTTTTTATAATAAATTAATACTTGAAAACTTAAAGTTGTTAAGTTCTGACCGTTTCTTGTAGCCTTTTATAATAATATATTCATATACTTATTTCTGTTGGATTCTTCTGTAACTCAAAAGTCTAAAATTGTCTTGGAATTTCAAAAAAAATCTAATGGTGGTAACACTATAACTGATGGTAAATTTGCCTGAATTGCGTTACGAAATCATAGTTGGCTATCATAATCAACTGTATAACGCCTCTCCAGGTTCGTCCCAGACAGTCTAAGTAACACTTACATTTTTGTCTTTGAAAACCAACATTTTCTTTCCATCCATCAAGAGGGATACGTTTATAAAGTTTCGAACTGCATAAGCTACGAAAATAAACCAAAGTTTCAGTTATATTAACCATATAATTGATTATGAAGACATTCCCCTAAATGCTTCATAAAAGGGGTTTCCACAATTCAAGAATAGAATGGTGTTGTAACGTAAATAAGGAATAACAATACTGAGATAATTGAGATAGCTGTTACACAGTATATTAAAAAACATTACACTACATAACTGAGACAGCTGTAGTAGGATAAATAAACAATAGCTGTGTAGGGCGTATGAAAACAACTATGTTAGGTATGAAAGAATGACCTTTAGGAGATGACTAATACACAGAGAATAAAATGTCTACATTACTGAATTCCCCTGTTTGTCTATCTAAAGTATAGTACTTGAATAGAATATCAAAGTTCATCAGTATGGTTTTTCTTTCATTAACTTCAGAATACCACTTTTATGGGTGGAGAAACATTTTACGATTGGAAATTCTATTTGTATTTGTTTTTCCATTGAGAGAGCCATTAATGGCAGGGTTTTATTCCCCGTGTAAAGTCTAGACGGCTTAGTCTGCTACGTGATCATTAGCTGGATCAAATGATACGTCCGCTTCCATCACCATGTTTTAGTAGCCAGCCATACATGGCTTTACGATAATGTTTTCTTCCTGATATTTAGTTGTTTATTTTTTATGTAGATTATTAGATTATAGAATGTATTCTAAAGCTTTGCAAGTTTTGCTTAGAATAATAATAACACAGTCACATATTGTGTTACTGCTAGATCTACGAAGGCTTTAGGCCTCTTGAAGAAAGATGATGATGAACGAAAATCTTGGTTTTGGTTATTTATCGGTTTTCTAAATAGCTGCAACGTGGCATATATACCAGAAATAGAACATCTATTAGAGGTAGCTCATCACACCTAATTTCTGATGACCTTCAGAGAATAACATCCAGATACTTTTGTTTTGCTTTAACACAGGTGTCCATGTCATCCCTATATAGAGAGTGTAAGTGCACTCTCCGATAGTAGGTCTGACGGCTGATTTACACGAAGTGTGGTACACCTGGTGGCTTACTTATATGAGGTATATTAGATCCGTTAGCTGGTTTACATAAGGTAAAGTAGGTCTGGTTGCTGATTTATATAAGGCACAGTAGGTCCGACGGCTTACTTCCATAAGATAAAATAGACACAGAAGCTAACTTACAAAAGTTGTAGCAGGTTTGGTGGCTTACTTACATAAGGTAAACTAGATCTGGCGGCTCAATTAAATAAGGTATGCTGGCGGTCTGGCGGTTGCTTACATGGGTAGTTTTGGGAAATAATTATTTCCTCGAGTGTGAAATTCGTATTAATTGTATAGATTTGACTACAATAAAAATTTCAGCAAGTTTCGTTGTAGGGATTTGGTTTGGTTGGTTTTAAATTTCGCGCAAAGGTACTCGGGGGTTGTCTCCGCAAGCTGTCCCTAATTTAGAAGTGTTAAGATTAGAAGAAAGGCAACTAGTCATCACCACCCACCGCCAATTCTTGGACTACTCTTTTACCAACGAATAGTGGGATTGAACGTCACATTATAACGCCTACACGGCTGAAAGGAAGAGCATGTTTGATATGACGGGGACTCGAACCCGCGACCCTCGGATTACGAGTCGAGTGACTTAACCATATGGCCATGCGGGGCCCGTTGTAGGGGCCAAAATGTTCTATTTGAGGTTTATCGTTAGACTATGTACTTTAAAAAAGAAAGCACTGAAAACCAAGTAACCAGTATAAGAAAAGACACGTATATAAATATCGATAACAGAAGGTTCCGTGTTCTTTTGATATAACCATATGTAGACTGTGCCCAACGTGACGTTGGGCAACGTCTGGGCTGGTAATCATTTGCGTGTGTGCATATGTGTGTTTTCTTACAGCAAATCCATATCGGGCTATCTGCTGAGTCCACCGAGGGGAAATACTCATTTGCTCTTGTCATTTCAGATTAGCTGGATATTAAAATAAGTGACTGTATAGTCTGGTAGCCACGACAATGATGGATTCCTATGTCTACAACTTTGCTATAGATACAAACGTCCACCAAAACTTCAGTTTTGCAAAATAATAAAACAGAATCTATAAAACACCTTTTTCGCTGAAACATTCTCACTTTACACTTCATCCACACTGTTAGGGAATTATTGATTAGTTGTTGCTGCTTAGCGCAAAGCTATGCAATGGGCTATGTGCGCTCTGTCCACAGTAGGAGATTTAACCCTGGATTTAAATGTGTTAAGTCCATTAATTTACCACTAACCCATAGAGGGGATTATTAATCAGAAAAGTTTTGTTTGCTTTACAGCAATGGCTCTCAGTGGTACAGCGGTATGTCTCCAGAGTTATACTACTAGAAACTGGGTTTCGATACCAGTGGTGGGCAGAGCACAGATAGACCTTTGAGTAGCTTTGTGCTCAATAACAAACAACGATAACAACTTTAAAGCAAAGCCACATTTATCTATCGACTGTGTCCATCACGGCGAATTGAATTTCGGATTTTAGCGTTGTAAGTCCATAGAGTTATCACTGTTCCATCAGGGAACAGTAAAGTGTGTGTTAACAGCACCATGCAAAATTATAAACTGTCTACACACTTTGTTATGTATCTATGCTGACTAATACCGAAATTCTCTATCGCTGTACTTTCTCATTGTATAAGTATTTACGTTAGTACATGTACTCTCAACTCCTCAAATTGTTAACCAAAGAAAACCAACATTTCCAGGTTTAACTGTCAATTTCCATGTCCCAATACTCTCCTTTGTATAAACCTTTATTGACATTTAGCATACAGTCATAAAATTACTTATTGATATTGGACACCATTTCTGCTCTCACGAGAAAATGGAAATAAAAAAAATACTTTTCTAGTTAAAAAACTATTGAAATAATATTTAATTTTTAATGTCTTATTAGCCAAGAATGTTTTCCTTCGTTCCACAATGAGGTTCAAGCACCTATAGAAATGATGACACATGAAAAACGGCAACAGAACTATAAAGCTGAATTTGAACGGAACGCAACACTAAATAAACTGGTGTTTTAACGGAAGGTAACGCCAAATAAACTGGTGTTTTAACGGAAGGTAACGCCAAATAAACTAGTGTTTTAACGGAATGTAACACCAAATAAATTGGTGTCTTAAGGGAAGATAACACCAAATAAATTGGTGTTTTAAGTTGCGTCATAACTTTGTTGTAAAACGGTAAATTTCGAAGATCAAAGTTTCCTTCATTGCCTCCAGATATCACGTGAAATTTTGTGACCAATGTGTATATGAACTAGGAAAGTCTGAGTATTAGCATTAGTTCCAAAATCAATAAAATCGTCCTCCTGGTCGTATTTTCACATAAAATATATATCTTATGGAAAATATATTTTTTGTTTCAGTTTAAAATAGAGAAAATGGATATATAATGACAAACTATTTGTAATATATATATATACATACTATAAAATAAATTGTATCGTTTTTTTTTTGTTCTTAACTGATACACTTTGATAGCGTATATAATATAGAGACAGTGGATCTCATATTGTTTGTTTGTTATTGAAATTCGCGCGATTCTACTCGAGGACTGTCTGCGCTAGTCATCTCTCATTTAGGAGTGTAAGACTAGAGGGAAGTCACGTAGTCATCACCACCCATCGCCAACTCTTGGGCAACTCTTTTATCAACGAATAGTTGGATTGATCGTCACGTTATAACATCCCCGCGACTGAAATAGCAAGCATATTTGGTGCGACCGGGATTCGAACCTGCGACCCTTGGATTACGAGTCGAGTGCCTTAACCAGCGGGTCATATCGGGCTAGATCTTACGTGCAGGAAATTTAAACTTTGTTCTAAATTTATAAGTAGGAAACGGGTAGAGAAGTTAAACGTTGTTATAACTTAGTTTCCAGGTTACTAGGAGCTATGGATTTTTTTTTCCCAAATTTTATAAATTAGAAGCAACTGGAGTACTTAAACTTTGTTGCAAGTCAACGTCTAAGCTGGAAGAAACTACATAATTTAAATATTGTTCTAAATTAACCTCGGCTACAATTTGAAGCAGAACTTCAAATGTTTGTGTAACACTTGATCTTTTGCTCCTCGGAATACTAATTAAACTTTATTTGCAGTGATTAAAAATTTATTATCAAGTCTGTATTTTGAGCTTCACAAACTACTTTAAAAACTTGATGACACAAATCGATCGGGGTAGTTCCTATGTATTGTTCCTAAATGAACAAACTATTTTAAAAACACATCACAAATCGGAACGATTCATTTTGTGTTGTTGCTAAATTAGTAATGTTTATTTAAGCTTAGAAAAGCTTGCAATAAATATGCCAAGACTATAAAATGTTCATTAATATGTAAATTTGTTCTTAGAATTAACATGTTGGAGTTGGAAAGTCGTAGTTTTAGTTGATTCAGTCAAGTTTCTTTTTTTTTTCATTTCCTCGTATACGTGGTTAAGATTTATATTTCGTGAGTTGAATTTCAAGCAGATATTTTAATACCAGCTGTTTTACTTAAGGTTGATTATCTCGATGCATTCCAAATTTTACCCTAACGTCATATATACAAACATATATTATCTCGCCTCTGGAGTTTCGCTTGCTTCTAATATAATAAGATGTTTTATAATTACCACCATGATTATTACAGAACCTACTCCACTAGACATCCTGGACACATTAGACATATACCTGGACCCCCTGGTTCACAGTCTGGTACGCTAATCATACCATTGAGCACAAAATGTTGCACTGTGTAGACAAGCATAACGTATTCGAATTTCCTATAAAATAAAACCTCTACTCATGGCTTGTACAGAAGAGTTAAATTATCAAATATTTGTTTCCGATCCCTCCGAACTGATTTCTCCCATTTGTAGTCTGTCAGTTCACAGCTCAATTAGTTCCAGCATTTAAGCATATCTAATGCAGCAAAAAATTAAAGCTTAGATGATTCGTGTCTCTAAGAATGTCACATAATCACACCGACATCACGAACTATAAGTTTTTTTCTAAGGCAACACGTGTTGATCGTTTACTGATTACTGTAAGACGCTAATTTAAAAAAAAATCAATACAGTGCTTAAAAAAAAAAAGGCTAAAATATGAACTGAAACTGTAAGACAAACGTAAAATTATACTTGGAGAGATAGGATGAAAATAGAACACCAGCAAACTTACGTCATACTTAAGATCTATAGAATCTTCCGTCTGCGCAGTTCATGTCTCGTACTTAACTGTCTTTCGTTAGGACAACGTTATTTAAATGGATATGCTTAAACTAAAATGATATTTTGTGTTTATTGGCATGTTCTGTCAAATTATCAGAGCTACTACATATAATAATACATCATAGTGATTCCTGCGTGTTAGACTTGCCACTTATCTACCGAACGTTAAGTAAGAAACATATGACCTTTCACTTACACAGAGTAATAAGTGCTGGTTAATGTTTATGCTGTAGACGCTCAAAATACGTCGCAGATATCTGACTGCGAATACAACATATAAGATAGGAAATCAGTAAAATATGATATTAGTAGCTTCCGACCTGCATGTGAAGATAGCATAACCTTGCTCAAACTAAAGTTGAACTTGTGCTACGTATGATAAAGCATTCGCGTATGACTGTTACTGACACTTACACTAATTGTACTGAAATGACTAAAAATTCCAGTTCATTATGTAACTATCCGCTAGGATTTACCATAAAACCATTGCTTCTCTACCTTTTAAATACCCGGCATGCCCAAGTGGGTTAAGGCGTTCGACTCGTTATCCGAGGATCGCGGGTTCAAATCCCCGTCGCACCAAACATGCTCGCCCTTTCAGCCGTGGAGGCATTATAATGTGACGATCAATCCCACTATTCGTTGGTAAAAGAGTAGCCCAAGAGTTGGCGGTGAGTGGTGATGACTAGTTGCCTTTCTTCTAATCTTAACACTTCTAAATTAGGGACAGCTTGCGGAGACAACCCCCGAGTAGCTTTGTGCGAAATTCCAAAAAACAAAAAACAAACAAACTATACCTTTTACTATAAACTGGACTGCGTTTTACAACTGAGTTGTATTAACCCCTATTTAAAACGATTACGTGAAACATATGGGCAGCAAGAATATGTATTTGTTTTGAATATTCGCGCAAAGGAGGGACTCTTTACGTTAGCTGTCCCTATTTTTGAAATATTAGACTGCACGTGAGGCAGCTAATCAGCACCCAAAATAACAACCATTGAACTATTTTAACAAAATAGTGGAATTTGTTTGCCGCTCTTATAATGTTTCCAAGGCTTCAAAGCGTGGAGTACGATGTCGAAGCTACAGGACACAAACCTCTGGTTCACAGTCCGGAACGTTAATCACTACTCAAGGCCCGGTCCGAAGAACGTAAGATAAACATAATTTGCAGAAATAAGGTCCTCCCCTCCTTATGAAGAAATACTACAAAAATTAGTCGAAACCAATATTTTAAAATATATTCTAGGGAAATGAGAAACGACCCAATATACGACTTTAATCATTTGATATATTTATTTATAAAACGTGAAAGGTGTAAAGGAAATTATACTATTTTGTCAGTTTTCAAGAAGTTTTTCATATTAAACACGCTTACCGATAGACAAACTTACTCATCTGTCAACTATACTGACCGGTTTTTAAATGTGATTATAAGCCACAAGTATCTTGTATTGTTACTATAAGCACTGGTTTCTAGATGCGAATATAAGCCACCAGTACCTTATACTGTTACTATCAGCACCGGTTTCTAGACCTGAATGTAACCTACAAGGAACTTGTATGTGACGTATTTACTATTATATACTTATTTTAATATTGATGTTTGTTTAAGTTAAAAACATATTTAGAAATGAATTTGGCGAAATTCCCGCCTATCCACAAAATGTGCAGAATATTTTTGAGTGTAAGAATCAGCAATATATGTTTAACGAAAGCACAAGCGTATTGTCAGCATTGTTGGGCAAATGAAATTTCTAGAATCTTGCTTGCCTAACGTTTAAACCGACACGCGAAGAGACAGTATATATTGTTGGTTTCCTACAGTTGGTATACCATAAGCCTCAGAAGCTATAACTGTAATTAACGTTTATTAATCTGGAAGTTACAGATATTTGATCAGGAACGTTTATAGATTTCGAACATTATAAACCTTTTACCTTCAGCAAATTGACATCGGATGTTAGTATGTTTTACGAAGACATTATATAAATTCGGTGAAGAAACATTCACGTGCAATCAGCGAAGAAACAGCTAGCTCCCTGTAAAGTGACTTGTGCTTATATCAACTCAGAATTAATTCATTCGTCGTAAGTTCTCGATATAAAAAGTTCTGGATCGAATAGAAGAATCAATATAACATGTATGTATGTTTATAAAACTTCTGTACATAAATTATGTAATAATAATAATAATTTATGTACAAAAGTTCTACAAACATACATACAATATTTATTCTTCTATTCGATCCGGAACTTTTTTATATCTTATCGAGAATTCACGACGAGTGAATTAATTTAGTATTATAAACTGTAATGTTGTCTGTACAGAAAATATATATTTATGTTAAGAAAGGAAACTGTGTGTATCAATCTTGCCAGCAAACATCATAAATTTGATGATCTGTACATTTAATTAACTTATGAATTTAAATTACAATTTAATTCCGTTTCAGTCTATTTGAAATCGTAATACATAACATAATAAATTGGAGGCTCGTCCAAGTTATATTATTACGTTAACTAGCGGTTTCGAGATGCGAATGTAAGCCACAAGTATCTTATATTGTTACATTAAGTACCCCACAAGTATATTGTATTGTTACTCTGAACACCAGTTTCTGAATCTCATTTAACGGCCTTATTATTTTTATAAATTTGGATGCTTCGTTTACTCTGCACTTCAGCGATTTAAGTATGCTTTGTACACTTCACTACACTTTGTGATCAAGATTACATCTTTTTTTAAATACTAAATACATATTTTATTGTAAAAAATATATTAATAATCAACTTGCAGAGAGCCCCTAAAAAGGTTACGGTCGGATTAATGTTTTTATTGCTAGTGTACTCTTTAATTATTGGATTTCTAGAATAATACAAAAGAATTTCAATAAAGGTTTTATTTTTTTTATTTTTGAATTTCGCTCAAAGCTACACGTGGTCTAGAGGGAAGGCAGCTAGTCATCACCACCCATCGTTAACTCTTGTGCTGCTATTTTACCAACAAATACTGGGATTGACCATCACATTATTACGCCCCCACGGCTGAAAGGGCGAGCATGTTTGGCGCGACGGGGATGCGAACCCGCGACCCTTAGATTACGAGTCGCACACCTTAACACACTTGGCCATTTCAATAAAAGACAACGAAATAT